>NC_133451.1:180633315-180933315 GCF_048565385.1 Saimiri boliviensis | reverse complement strand
GTCTGGTGTTCCCCTGGGGCCTATGTGTCAACCTGGGTCCTGACATACACCAAGATGCCTGATGTCTATCTGGGGCCTGGTTTCCACCTGTGGCCTGGTATGTACCTGGAGCCTTTGGTCCACCTGGGGCCCGGTATTTACCTGAGGCATGGATGGTCACCTGGGGCCTGATATCCATGCAGGGACTAGAGTCTCTCTGGGACCTAGTGTCCCCCGGGGTTGTGGTGTCAACCTGGTATCTGATGTCCAGTGTCCACTTGGGGCCTGATGTTTTCCTGGGCCCTTTGTGTTCCCTGGAGCCTTACATCCACCTGGAGGGGGTGTGTCCCCATGCACCCACCCTCTTCTTAAAGACAGTCGGTAGGGAGTTGCTCTGGGCCCACCCCTTGTCATCCAGGAACTGGCCCTCTTGCACACGTAGTAGGCAAAGCTCCATCTTGGCTTAAGCAGAGCCTGGGTAAGTCATCCGGGTAAGTTGCCCCTACTGCTCTGTCCAGGGTCTGAAGATCTCAGGTGGGTGCTGGACTTGGGGCCCCAGAGCTGTGCCCTTCCAGACCCCGTGGGAAGGGGCTAGTGCCTGAGCACAAGAGTGCTGCACTGTCAGCCACTGGGAGCCTGTGTGAGCACAAAGGGCAGCTCCTCGAGGGTGCCAGGAGCCTGGAGCCAGGCTAATCTGGTCATTGGAGGTCACACATGCTGAGGGAGCAGGGACCAGGCTAAGGCCGCAGGCCCTCTAAGAAAGCCACAGAGCCAGCCAGTGGTGCCTAGAGACTGCGGGAAGCTCCTCCAAAAAGCTTTCAAAGCAAGCTCTGGACCTCCATGGGTTTCGGTGTCTTTTCCCAGTGGTGAATTTCTGCAAGGTGGGTAGGACATGTTCAGGGTGGCCTTAGTAATTTCTAAGCCCAAAAGCCGTGTTACAGAGACCCATGATTGAAAACCTAGACAGAGCTTGATTCGGCCTGCCATTTCATTTCAGTGTGGTTTCTAATATTTCTTGGGAAACCAGGCCTCTTATTTCTTCATGTGACCCTTTCCTTCTTGGATTTCTTGGTATGCACATTTGCCCTTTTCTCTACGTCTAGTTTTAGCAAACTCTAAAAGTAATAAAAGTGTTTAAAACCATTTTCAGACAATACCATACACATCTATCACACCAAACAGGTGTGATAGGGAAGGGAGCCCAGGCTGCACAGACATTTCTGGAAGACTGCATTCATGGAACAAGTCGTGCCACCTTCCTC
Source organism: Saimiri boliviensis (assembly GCF_048565385.1). Taxonomy (NCBI): domain Eukaryota; kingdom Metazoa; phylum Chordata; class Mammalia; order Primates; family Cebidae; genus Saimiri; species Saimiri boliviensis. The sequence goes on along the minus strand of NC_133451.1, from coordinate 180,932,074 downwards.
AGCCCCACACACCCTAAACTGCACACACGCTCCACTGGGGCAGGTACTGGGAAAGAGAGGAATAGTAATAGTGCAGGAAGAGAATTAGCATCTCTGCCACAGGCACATTTTCACTATAGCTTTAGGGGATGTCTGAGAGAGAAAATAGAGATACTCCCAGATTTACTCAAGCAGTATGTTCTGAAAGTTGTGCTAGCAAAACCCGTGTTCATCAAGTACTTCTTCAAATACCAATACAATTATAAAATGCTGTCTCAGTGTTTCTTTCATTCATAAAATATTTGGGACACATTGGGTGTGTAGTTTATGCAGTCACTTGAGTTAGATTCAACAAATATTAAGTGCTTACTTAATATGAGGCAGGAATATGAGAGAGACAAGAGATGTGCATGGATCCTGATCTCAAGGAGCTTACACAGTCTAGTAGGGTAAGCAGGCATAATAAAGTAAATATACTGAAATATATTTACAAATTAAGATAGTACTCTGAACAAAAGGAACAGAAGTCTATGAAGTGGTTACCAGGGAGTATCCTCACCAGTCTGGATAGTTAAAGGCGGCTCATATTGTAAACCCCTTCCATTTAGAGAGGTAAAATTCCTCTACTCAGTGACTTCTAGCAAACATACATTAAAAAGATTAAATATCCTACCACGTGACTTGTATGTGTTGAAGTAATGTAGACCCCAGTACAGTACTTTCGGTTATAAACCCAGAAAAGATTCTGGGATAAAGCTGAGCACAATAGTTCTCCAAGCAAAAAAATACACATACATTGTAACTAGACACCTGGAAATGCTATCCCTACAAGTTCTTGGTTCTCATGCCATAAGAAGAATCACTTCATCTAAACACATCAAATACAAGCACTCATGTAATAACCAACCTGCTTACAAAAACCTATAGGTCTTTTAGATCTCCAGCAATTTCTAAATACTGCACACTTTTCATCATCATCAGACATATATTTAGTTCTAACACTGAAATTTATGTGTGTTCTGAAACAGAATTCAAAAAAATAATATTACAACGTAAGAAAAACTGGGCTGGGTGCGGTGGCTCACGCTTGTAGTCCCAGCACTTTGAGAGGCTAAGGTGGGTGGATCACGAGGTCAAGAGATCGAGACCATCCTGGCCAACATGGTGAAACCCCATCTCCACTAAAAATACAAAAATTAGCACGCCTGTGGTCCCAGCTACTCGGGAGGCTGAGGTGGAAGAATCACTTGAAACCAGGAGGAGGTTGCAATGAGCCAGGATTGTGCCACTGTACTCCAGCCTGGCAACAGAGCAAGACTCTGTCTCAAAAAGAAAGAAGAAAAGAAAGAGAAAGAAAAAGAAAGAAAAAATAGTTTGTAACACTGACAAAAATGTAAGTATTTATCTAACACAAATGTTTTCTTCATTATCTATAATCCCTGACTTGAAAAAATATTAACTGTTCCTTAAATCTGTTTGTTAAATAAATGCATGTAAAACTAAACTATAGCATCAAATAAACAGTATGAAACTAAAGTACTGGCCAGGCACAGTTGCTCACGCCTGTAATCTCAGCAGTTTGTGAGGCCGGGGCAGGTGATCACCAGGTCACCAGCCTGACCAACATGGGGAAACCCTGTATGTACTAAAAATACAAAAAAATTAGTTGGGTGTGGTGGCTTGTGCCTGTAATTCCAGCTACTCAGGAAGCTTAGGCAGGACAATCACTTGAACCCAGCAAGTGAAGGTTGCAGTGAGCCAAGATCACGCCACTGCACTCCTGCCTGGGCAACAGAGCAACACTCTGTCTCAAAAATAAATAAATAAATAAAAAGAAACTAAAGTATTAAGAACTAATTGTTTTAAAGACAAGATCATTCCCAATTTATGTACCCTCACATTTCTAAATTTTTGCAAGTGCTGCTTCTTCTATCTACGAAAAGTGTTTCCACTTCATTTCCTGCGAGCATTTATGTTATATAACACTCAACTCTGACCTACAAAGAATAAGTCTGACTTCTATGATGTTAGAGGAGAAAGTGAAAGGCAGGTTGAAAAGCATCCTCCCGTCCCTGGTCTGGTATTGCAGTGCACACACAACTTACATCCCTCTTGCAGATTTTAATGTCTACTGAGCTGTTCATAGCTCCATCTCTGAACTCACATTCTTCTCATTGATGGAATGGAATGACCTTTCTCTCCTTATTTCACTTGGCTTGATAGCTTTTCAGGCTCTCCTTTACATTTCACCACCAGGCCTTAGGTGGACATCAGAACTAAACCGGACATCCCATCTACAAGTGGATACAGGGCCCCAGGAGGATGTCTGGCCTCAGGTTGACACCCAGGCTCCAGGTTAACACCTGGCCTAAGGTCAACAGGATGTGGGTTGACACCTAGGCCTCCAGTAAAAACCAGGCCCCATGGGGATTACTAGGCCTCAGGTAGACGTGAGGCCCCAGGTGGACCCTTGGGCCCCAGGTGAATATCTATGCCCCAGCTGAACATCAGTCAACAGGTGGAGGCCCAAGCCCTTGGTGAACACCAAACAAAAAATGAACATCAGGCCCAGAGAGACATTTGACCCCATGTGGATACCTAGGTAGCCTGGTGAACTTCAGGCTCCAGATAAACACCTAGGCCACAATAGTAGCAGGCCACACCTAAACACCCAGGCTTCAGGTGGGCATCAAGCCCAGCTAAATGCCAGGCCCCAAATGGACTTTGAATTCAGGTGCCAGGCTGACACTTAAGCCCCAGTTACACACTAGGTCATACGGGCACATCAGGCCCCAAAAGAGGATACCCAAGCCCCAAGTAGGTATCAGGCCACAGGTGAACACTCAGGCCCCAAGTGAGCACCAGGCCTGACATGGATAGCAGAACCAAGGAAGGCACCTGGCCTAAGGAGTATACCTAACCCCCAGGTAGTCATAAGGTCCCACGTGGGCATAAGGCCAGGTAAACACTCAGGCCCCATGTGCACATGTGGCCCAAGTGAATAGCCAGTCCCAATGTGGACACAGGCCCCCAGGTGAACATCAGGCTTAAGGCTGACACCTGGGCCCCAGGTTTACATGAGGACTCAAGTGAACACTTCACTCCAAATGGACATCAGATTCCAAGTGAAATTCAGACCCAGATGGATACCTAGGCTCCAAGTGGACATCTAGTCACCAGATAAGCACAAGACCCCAGGTAGACTTCAGTCTCTAGGGTGACACCCAGGTGGACATCAGGCTCATGGTGGAAATTAACACACAAGTTCACACCTAGGAACTCGGTAAACACCGGGGCACATGTAAATTAATAGGCTCCAGGTAAAAACCCACACCCCATGTTGACACGAGCTCGGCCTTACATGGTACCTGGGTGCCTGTTGAACATTAGGTTGCAGATTGAATCCAAAGCTACAGCAGGGTTATAGACCTCACATGAACACTCAGGCCCCAGATGGGAATCAAGACCCCCCCTGGTAAACCAGGCTCCAAGTAGACATTAGGGCCAAGCACAACACCTGGCCCCAGGTGAACAACAGGCCTAAGGTAGCTATCAGGCCCCAAGTGAACACTAGACTCAAGGTGTACATCAGGCACCATATCCCAGTTGACACCAAGTCACACAGATCCCAGGTGGATATACAATCTCAAGATGGAAATCAGGCCCTAGGTAAAAAGAAGACCCCAGATGAACATCAGGCCCAAGGGTAGACATCAGACCTAAGGTAAATACCCATCCCCAGGTAAACACCAGACCCCAGGCAGATTATAGGTCCCAGAAAAATACCCAGGCCCCAAAGAGAAATCAGTCCCTAGATGAACTGTGGTCTCCAAGTGGACATCAGATTGGGTATCCACCTGGGATATGGTGTTCACTGAAAGGCTATATCCACCTTGGGACTATTGTTCATCTGTGGCCTGGTATTCACCTGGGCCCTGAGAATCGACCTGATACCTGATATCCACCTGGGACATACATAACTACCAGGGGTCTGGTGGTCACTTCAGACCTGATGTCCTGGGCCTCATGTCAACCTGCAGTATAGGTCTCCACTAGAGAACTGATGTCCACCTGAGGTCTGAGGTACACCTGGGGCTTGATGTCCACCTGGATCCTGGTATCCATCTAAAGCCTGGGGTCTGCCTGGGGCATTACTATGTCCACTTGAAGACCAGGTACCCAACTAGGGACTGATTTTCGCCTAAGGCCTTATAGCCACATGAGGCCTGGGTATACCCCTGAAGCCTTGGTAGCCTCCTTGTGCCTGAGTCCATCTACAACATTCTGTCCAAGTGAGGCCTGGGTATAAACCCTGGTCCCTGATGTATATTTCAAGCCCAGGGTGCATCTCAGACCTGATGGCCACCTGAGGCCATATATATACCTGGAGCCAGCATGTCCACTTGGGGTCTAATGTTTATCAGGAACACAATTATTCACCTGGGGCCTCATGTCTACGTGAGGGCCCAGGTGACAATATGGGGCATGAGCATCCACCGGGGCCTGATGTTCAGCTGGAGCCTGGTGTCCACCTGGAAACTATTTGTCAACTGGGAACTTGAGGTCCACCTTGTGCCTGATGTCCATTTGGAAACTGGAATCCACCTGGGAACTGGCATACACCTAAGACATAGTGTCAACATGGTGTGTAATATCCAACATTCACCTGGGACTGTCCACTTGAGACCTGATGTCTGCCTGGAACCTAGGTCTCCATTTCAGTCATGAATATTGACCGAGGCCTGGATTCTCACTTGGGGCCTTATGTCTACCCAAAAAGGGCTGAGGCACAATGCACCCCAACCTATTCTTAGGAAAACGTTGTGGAGAGTTGCTGCACACCCACCCCTCACAGTTCAGGAACATGCCCTCCTAAAGACACCATCCATGAAAGTGACTTCTTGGCCCAGGTCATGGTTTGTGGCATGAAGATCTGGAGGCAGCACTGGGAGACAGAGATGCAGCTGCAGTCACCCCAGTTCCCCTCCACCAAGTAGCACCCCAGGTTGCTGGGCACTTCTAACTCAGGTGCTGGAACTGGGGCCCTGGAGCATCACCCCATCCTGCTGTCCATGGGAAAAGGCAAGCTCCAGAGAACACTGCCCTCACTGCTGCCCCAGGCCGAGATGAACGTGCTGGGCTACTCCTCAAGGGCACTAAGGCCTGATCCTGGCTCATGCAAAGGCCATGTGGGTCATCAGCCACCACCACCTGTAAGAGAGGGGGCTGAAAAACGGCTGCCTGCTGGCAAAGCAAGCACAGAGCCGGCCAGCCACTTTCTCCAAGGTAAGCTCTCGACCTTCATTGGTTTTGCTATACTCTCCTAGTAGTGATTTTGTGAAAAGTGGGCAGGACAATTTCAAGGTAAACTTAGCAATTTCTAGGCCAAACAGTGATCTAGGAGAGTCCCAGTTGCTCCCTATCCCCACTGATACCCAGCAGCCCACAGCTGAAAATCCAGAGATGGCTTGATTCAGTCTGACATTTCCGTGTGGTTTCCAATGTTTCTTAGGAAACTGGGCCTAGATTGGTTAACGTTTCTTCTTCATACCACCCTTCTCATGCTTTGTGTTCTTTCCTGGTTGCTATTTTCACTTCTCTTATATTGTATACATAAGTCCCACCTTTCCATTCCTTCTTTCCAATCTGTGTGTATTCTGTGCAACGCCTATGGTAGGTAACATCAGGCCCCAGGTGACACACTGACCCCAGGTGGACATCAAGCGCCAGGTGGACATGAGGCTCCAGGTGAATACTCAGCCCCATCGTGGACATCAGGCCCCAGGTGGACACCAGTACCCAGGTAAATATAAGGCCCCAAGTTGAAACCCAGACCCAAGGTGGAAGCAAAACCAAATGTGTACATCCGGCACCAGATTCACACACAGGCCATAGTTGGACACAACGCCACCAGGCCCAAGAATGATACCAATGTCCCAGGTGGACATCCAGGCTCAAGGGAAACATCAGGCCCCTGACACGCAGCAGGCCCAGATTGAACGTCAGATCCCAGGTGGACACCCAGGTCCCAGGTAGACATTAGGCGTCAGCTGGACAAGAGGCCCCAGGTACATGCCCAGTCCCTGGGTAAAAACAATGCCCCAAACAGAACTCAGGCCCCTGATTGATACCACGCCCCAGATGAACATCAAGCCCCAGGGGACACCAAGGTCCCAGGTAAACAACAGGCTGCAGGAAGACACCAGGCCCAAGGTGGACACTCAAGGCCCCATGTGAACACTAGACCTCAGGTGGACACCAGGACCCAAGTAAGTACCTAGTCCTCGGGTAGACTCCATACCCCAGGCACACACCACGGCCCCAATGAACACCAGGGCACTGCAGGACATCAAAACCCAAGGTGGCACCCACGTCCCAGGTGGACACCAGGCTCCAGGTAAACACCAGGGCCCAGGTACACATCAGGCCCCAGATAGACATAAAGCTCCAGGATGCCGAGGCCCTAGGTGGGTATCAGGCCCCCAGTGAACACCCAATCTCAAAGTGAACATCAGGCCCTAGGAAGAAAGTAAGCCACAGGTGAACACTGGGGACCAGGTAGACACCCAGGCCTCAGGTATAAAAAAGGTCACAAGTGAATACCCAGTCCCCAGGTGAACACCAGACCCAGGAAGACTGACCAGGCTCTAGGTGCACACTAGACTGCAGGTGGATGTCAGGCCCCTGGCTGACACCCAGGACCCAGGTGGACACCAGAATACAAATGGACATCAGGTCCCAGGTGGAAAACAGGTCCAGATGGACATCAGGCCCCAGGAGGATATTCGGGCCCCAGGTAGGTATCAGGTCCCAGGTGTGAACACCCAGTCTCAAGGAGGCCACTTGCCTCAGAAGTAGAACCCAGAAAGACATAAGTTCTCCAGTGGACATGGGGCTCCAGGTTGACACCCAGGCTGCAGGTGGATATCAGGCCCAGGTGAACATCGAGCCCCAAGAGGAAACCAAAACCTTAGATGTCCATGCATTAGGCTCCATGTGAACATCCAGGCCCAAGGAAGTCATCAGGCCCCAGAGGACACTCCAGCTCCAGGTGGACATTGAGTCCCATGTTGACACCCAGACCTCACATGAACAGCAGGCCAAGGAGAATTCCAGGCCACAAGAGAACAACAGAACCTAGGTGGACAAAAGGCCCCCAAGGGGATACATAAAACTCTGATGAACATCAGGCCCCACACAGACACCCAGGTCACAGGAGGACACCAGATCTCATGAGAATATGAAAATTCAAATAAACACCAGGCTTCAGGCTGAAGTCAGGTCCAAGGAGGACACTAAGCCTCAAGTGACAACGTGGCCCCAGGTGGACAGCAGATACCAGATTGACATCCAGGGCCCAGGTAAACACCAGGTCCCAGGTATACACCAGATCCCAGGTGGATACCTAGAACCCAGACAAACAGGCACAAAGTGAAAATCCAGAATCCAGGAGGACACCAAGCCCCAGACAGACACCAGGCCCCAGGAAGACACCAAGACACAAATGGACATCAAGCCTCAGGTGGACACCAGGCTCCCGGTGGACATCAGCCCCCAGGAGGATACCCAGGTCACAGGTAAGTATCAGGCCCCCCAGGTGAACACCCAGTCTCAAGGTAGACATCAGGCCTCAGGTAGACAGCAGGCACCAGGTAAACACTGTGCCCCAGTTGGACACCAATCTCAAGTAGATGTTCATTCCCCAGGTGGACACCAGATACCAGGCAGCCTGAAGAGGCTCCAGGTGGACACCAGGCTACAGGTGGTATCAGGCTCCCAGGTGATAACCAGGCCGCACAGGAACACAAAGGCCACAGGTAGCAGGATCCTAGTGCACCCCAGGCACCCAGGTGAGTATCAGGCCCCTGGTGAACATCAAGTCCCAGCTGGACACCCAGGCCCCAGGTAAATACCCAGGCACCTTACGTTGGATCATTAGGTCAACTAGGTCCCAAGAAGTCATCAGGCATTGATGGATGCTGAGCCCCCAAGTGGACATCCAGTCCCAGGTTGATACACAGGCCTCAGGTGGATACCAGGCCCTAGGTGAACTCCAAGCCCCAGTTGAAAATCACGCCCCAGGTGGATGCCCAATCTCTAGTTAACTAATAGGCCCCAGGTCTCCATCAGGCCCCAGGTTTTCATCAGGACCAGATGGACACTAAATTCTAGGTGGACATCAGTAAATGCCAGGTCTCAGGTCAAAACCAGGCCCCTGAAAAACACCCTGATGCCAGGTAAACATGAGGCTTCAGGTGGACACACAACTCTAAATGGACATCAGGCCCTGGATGGACACCAGGCTGCATATGCACACCTAAACCACTGGTGAACATCAAGCCCCAGGTGCACACGTAGGTCCCAAGTGAGGCCTCAAAGGTCCAGATCTCAAGCACCATACGGAAATCTGGGCCACAGGAATTCTTCAGGCACTGGGAAACACTCAGGCCTCAGTTACATATCCAGGCCCAAGTTGACACCAAGGCCTCAGGTGGACACCAGGCGCTAAGAAAACATCAAGAACCAGCTGAAATTATCCCTCAGGGTGGACGCCCTGGTCCTACCTAATTACCAAAACCCAGGTTTACATAAATCAACATTATCCTTAGATCAACATTAAGCCGCAGGTAGACTTCAGTCCCCAGGTTCACAGCCACATGTCAGGAGAATACCACACCCCAGGTGACTGTCAGACCCCAACCGGACACCAGCCCCCAAGTGGGCAATCTAAACCCCAGATGGACGTCAGGTTCCAGGGAAACACCAAGTTGAAGCTGAACACCAGGCTCCATATGGGGATCTGATCCAGAGGTGGACATCAAGCACCAGGTTGACACAGGCCCCACATAGATAACTATACCACAGGTGGACATCAGGCCCCAGGTACATACCCAGTCCCCAGGTGACTATCAGGCCCTACGTGAACACCGGGTCCCAGATGAACATCAGGCCCTTGGTGCACAACAGGACCCAAGTGCATACCTCAGCCACTGGGGAATGCCAGGCTCCAGGTGGACATCCAAGACCCATGTGGACAACCAGCTCCAGAGGTACATCAAGTTCCATATGGACACCCAGCCCCCAGGTGGATACCAAGCCCCCAGGTTTACATACCAGTCCTCAATAACTGAAAATTCACATATTCTCTGGCCAAATGCAATGACTTCATCTCCCCCAAAAATATGTATGTATTTGGGAAACTGAAAACCACTTCCCAATCACTTTTAAGCCAAAGTAGTTATAATAGAAGGCTGCATACACACAGAAACAACGGTGAAACTCCTACATTTAATACAAGTGCAATGCTGCCCAACTAGTCCCAGAGCAAGACACACCACAGGCTTCACATGGAGGATGCACAGATCAGAACGGAATAATGAAAATGTGGGACCTGAAACTGCAGTATAAGAAAAGAGAAAAGGGCAAATGTGCACACCAAGAAATCCAAGAAGGAAAGGGTCACATGAAGAAATAAGAGGCCTGGTTTCCCAAGAAATATTAGAAACCACACTGAAATGAAATGGCAGGCCGAATCAAGCTCTGTCTAGGTTTTCAATCATGGGTCTCTGTAACACGACTTTTGGGCTTAGAAATTGCTAAGGCCACCCTGAACATGTCCTACCCACCTTGCAGAAATTCACCACTGGGAAAAGACACCGAAACCCATGGAGGTCCAGAGCTTACTTTGAAAGCTTTTTGGAGGAGCTTCCCGCAGTCTCTAGGCACCACTGGCTGGCTCTGTGGCTTTCTTAGAGGGCCTGCGGCCTCAGCCTGGTCCCTGCTCTCTCAGCATGTGTGACCTCCAATGACCAGATTAGCCTGGCTCCAGGCTCCTGGCACCCTCGAGGAGCTGCCCTTTGTGCTCACACAGGCTCCCAGTGGCTGGCAGTGCAGCACTCTTGTGCTCAGGCACTAGCCCCTTCCCACGGGGTCTGGAAGGGCACAGCTCTGGGGCCCCAAGTCCAGCACCCACCTGAGATCTTCAGACCCTGGACAGAGCAGTAGGGGCAACTTACCCGGATGACTTACCCAGGCTCTGCTTAAGCCAAGATGGAGCTTTGCCTACTACGTGTGCAAGAGGGCCAGTTCCTGGATGACAAGGGGTGGGCCCAGAGCAACTCCCTACCGACTGTCTTTAAGAAGAGGGTGGGTGCATGGGGACACACCCCCTCCAGGTGGATGTAAGGCTCCAGGGAACACAAAGGGCCCAGGAAAACATCAGGCCCCAAGTGGACACTGGACATCAGATACCAGGTTGACACCACAACCCCGGGGGACACTAGGTCCCAGAGAGACTCTAGTCCCTGCATGGATATCAGGCCCCAGGTGACCATCCATGCCTCAGGTAAATACCGGGCCCCAGGTGGACCAAAGGCTCCAGGTACATACCAGGCCACAGGTGGAAACCAGGCCCCAGATAGACATCAGGCATCTTGGTGTATGTCAGGACCCAGGTTGACACATAGGCCCCAGGGGAACACCAGACCCCACTTCAACTCCAAGCTCCAAGTGGATGTCCAGGCCCCAGGTAAACATCAGGGCAAAGGTGGACAACAGGCCCCAGGTGGATGCCTAGGCCCTGGTGAACACCAGGACCCTGATGAACATTAGGCCCCAGATAGACACCCTGACCCCAGGGGAACATCTGGTTCCAGATGGACATCAGGCTCCAGTAGATGTAGACACGTAGGCATCAGCCTCCAAGAGGATGCTAGTACCCAGATGGACACAAGGTCCCAAGTACACACAGCCTCAAGATGTGCATCAAGCAACAGGCTCACACCCAAGCCACAGTTGGACACAAAGTCACAGGTGGACAGCCGTCCCACAGAGAATATCAAGGACTTAGGTGGACATCCAGGTGCAAGGAGAACATGAGGCCCTATGTAGGCAGCAGGCACAAGATGGGTATCAAGACTCCAGGTAAACACCCAGGCCCCAGGATATCAATCCTCATGGGACAGCATGCTCCATAGGGACACCAGGCGTCAAGTAAATGCCTTACCCCCTAGTGCATATCAGGCTCCATGGGGACACCCAGTCCAAAGCTGGACACGTCCACTTGACTCCAAATGGACATCAAGCCCTGGGTGGACACCAGGCCCCAGGTGGATACCTTGGCCCTAGTGAACATTATACCCCAGGTGAACATCTAGGTCCCATGTAGATATCCAGGGCCCAGGACGCAGGTGAATACCGACACACCAGGTTGACATCAAAACCCAGGACACCAGGCTTCAAAGGACCACCAAGCCCCAGGTGGCTATAGATGCCACAGGTGAGTAGCAGGTACCAAGATGATGTCCAGGGAACAGGTGGACACAAGGCCCCAGAGAAACAACAGGTCCAAGGTAGGCATAGGCCCCAGGTGCACACCAGGTCCCAGGTAAACAACAGTAACCAGGCAGATACCCACAACCCAGGTAGAAACTAGGCCTCAGCAGGACATCAGGCCTCAGGAGGATACCTAGGCAGGAGGATACCATGGACATCAGGCCCTACCTGGACACCAAGACCCAAGTTGATGTCAGGCCCCAAGTGTTCGCAGGGGCCCTAGGTAAATGCCCAGGTCCCAGATCAAAACCAAGCCCCTGAAGGACACCCGGGCCCCAGGTAAACATGAGGCCTCTGGTGGGCACCTGACTCCACACAATGGACATCAGGCCCTGGGTGGACACCAAGCCCTAGGTGGATACCTTGGCTCCTGGTGAACATTAGGCCCCAGGTACACATTTAGGTCCCATGTGGATATCTGGACCCAGGAAGACCTCAGGCACTGGGAAACACTCAGGCCCCAGGTTGATACCCAGGCCTCAGGTGGACACCAGGTGCTAGAACTTCAGGACCCCACAAAATCAAGCCCCAGGTAGACACCCAGGCCCCACATCAATACCAGGTCCCAAGTTTTACATTTTATAAAATTAGAAAAAGTAGCCAGGTGTCATGGGGCGTGCCTATAATCCCAACTAGTCGAGAGGCTGAAGCAGGAGAATCTTCAACCTGGGAGGTGGAGGTTGCAGTGAGCTCAGACTGCGCCACTGCCCTCCAGCCTGGGCAACACAGGGAGACTCTGTCTCGATATATACATATTCTCTGCATCATTAATTTGTATTTTTGACTGATAAACCACATCAGACTTTAACATATTCTTATTATGAGTCACGTTTAAGAAAAACTAGAGTTCAAAATTTGAACCTCAGCAAATCAATACTAGACATTACTAAGGTAGCATAAAAACTAAGAAAATTGGCTAGATTATCGCAATATTTCTGTTTAATTTATAGAGAATATATAAATTTAAATTCTAAGGTTAAAATACTTTATGAATGATTAATTTTCTTCTTGTGAAATCTATTCAGAATACAGAAGTCCCTCCTTTATCCATGGGGAATACATTTCAAGATCTTCAGTGGATGCCTGAAACCGCAGATAGTACTGAATCCAATACAGATTATTTTTTATTTACACATACATGCCTATGATTAACTCTTAACTTAAAGGATCACTTTATGGCTTCTCTTTGGCATTTTTTAATTGCCGGCATCAGTACTTTTGCACTTTGGGGCCATTAAGCAAAATAAGAGTTCTTTGAACATAAACACTGTGGTATCACAATAGTGGATTTGAGGGCTGCTAAATGACTAACAGGCAGATAAGGCAAACAGACAGACGTTGTGGGTAAAGAGATGATGCACGTTCTAGGTGGGACTGAGTAGAGGGGAATGACAGAAACTTTCATCACACTACTCGAAACAGCACACAATTTAAAACTTGTGAATTATCTGTATATTTTTCATTTAATATTTTCAGATCGGGACTGACTGTGGGTAAGCAAAACTGCAAAAGCCAAACACAGCTTAGATGGGACTACAGTACTAGAAAGAAATGTTAACAGAAGCGATCCGGTTGTCACAGCCCCTGGTGTCCTGTTACATTTTAAAACAAAATCATTCATTATAAAAGATAGTTTGTTAAAACGAGGAGTACAGAATTTTTAGACTGCACATGCTGGAAAACATTCTCTACAAAAATGCAGCCCTCAATTTCAAAGCTGTTTTTTCAGTTTTAAAACTGGCTTTTATTTATACATGTCATTGTACATTCCTAATACAGTGATTTCCTGAAAAATCACAGTATTCTGTAAACATAAGATTTACAGGCCGGGCACGTTGTATCATACCTGTAATCCCAACACTTCGGGAGGCCAAATCGGGTGGATCACCTGAGGTCAAGAGTTCAAAACTAGCCTGGCCAACATGGCTAAACCCCATCTCTACCAAACACACACACACACACACACACACACACACACACACACACACACACACAAATTAGCTGGGTGCAGTGGTGGGTGCCTTGCTACTGAGGCAGGAGAATTGCTTGAACCCAGGAGGTGAAGGTTGCAGTGAGTAGAGATTGCGCCACGACACTCCAGCCTGGGCAACAGAGCGAGATTGAATCTCAAAAAAAAAAAAAATAAAAAAAAATTACAGTTTAACCATACACAAAGTATTTCTTTTTATATTTCTTGACAGAGTAAAGGACAGTTTCTTCAAAAAACAGTCAAGTGCAATTTTGTCCAAAATTTAATGCAAAACTAACAAGTAGTAACAGATGCAGTTGTCCAACAAACGTTTCATTTGAACATATTCACTTTCAAATTTAACTTCTTATCTTGACCCGTTTAACATTACTTTCTTTGAAAATTACCCAGTTAGGCAGTTAGCAGTTTTCCATAATATAGTACAGCCCACTGGCATTAACTAGGCAGTTACCAAGATGTCAAGATGCCTGCAATCTAACAAGATGAAGAAATCTGCAGAAGCCCATAGCAAATACTGCAAACCCCAGAGTGACATGTGTTTCAGTGGAGAACTTTATCACAGTTACTCTGATCTCATGGTTTGCTCTCTCCATAGAGAGCGAGCTTTCACTAGAAATGCACACAACTTTGCAGCACTATCTGAGTAGAAGGACAAAGTCCTAATCTGCCTTACCTGGCCTCTCACCTCTGTGGTGTTTTGCATCATGGTGCTTCTTGTTGTCATCTACTGCCTAGTAAGGCTGCCCACCTGGAGCATCAGGGAGTACAGGAAGGCTGGCACTGTCCCCAAGAAGCAGGATTCAAAAAGCCTCAAGTTCTAAGTGTAACGCATATGGGGTGTCATGAAGGCCATAAGAAAGATGCTGACCTTGGAACCACTGCTGCCCGATGATGGCATTTAACTCTGCCATGGTCACCTGTCTGGTACGTTCTTTTTTTTTCGTTAAGATAGAGTCTCACTCTGTCGCCCAAGCTGGTGTAGTGTGATCTCAGCTCACCGGAACCTCTGCCTTTCAAGTTCAAGCAATTTTCCTATATCAGCCTCCCAAGTAGCTGGGATTACAAATGCCTGCCACTATGCCCAGCGTTCTCTTAACCAATAGATACTTCTATTTCGCTAGACAAAAATACATTAAATTATTTTAATTTACATGCTTGTAATTAATAGAAAAATTAAAATGTTTTCAGATGTAACATAGACTATCACTTTCCCTTGAGTGTGGTGGGTGTTTAGTTCTTTTAAAGTATTAATCAGGTATCTACTAATGAACTAAAATATGTATTACTTTTATGTGAAAAATAATCACTAAATACAATTTGGGATATGAAAAAATAAATACTTATGCCACAAAAAAACAAAGAGACCTTCTGGAATTAAAAAATTCACTTAACGGAATTTCAAAACACAGTTGGAATTTTTAACAATAAACTAGACCAAGCAGAAGAAACAATTTTGGAGTTTGAAAATGGGTCTTTCAAATTAACCCAGTCAAAAATAAAAGAAAATAAAAAGAATCAAAAAACAAAGCCCTCTCTCACCAGTCCTATTCAATATAGTACTGGAAGTTCTAGCCAGAGCAATCAGGCAAGAAAAAGAAATAAAGGTTATTCAAATAGGAAAGGAGGAAGTCAAATTATTTGCAGACATGATTGTACCTCTAGAAGACCCCATTGTGTCAGCTCAAAATCTCCTGAAACTGATAAGCAACTTCAGCAAAGTCTCAGGATACAAAATCAATGTGCACAAATCACAAGCATTCGTATACACCAATAACAGACTTAAAGAGAGCCAAATCAAGAACGAACTGCCATTCACAATTGCTACAAAGAGTATAAAATACCTAGGAATACAACTAACAAGGAACATAAAGGACCTCTTCAAGAACTACAAACCACTGCTCACTGAAATAAGAGAGGACACAAACACATGGAAAAAAATTCCATGCTCATGGTTAGGAGGAATCAATACTGTGAAAATGGCCATACTGCCCAAAGTAATTTACAGATTCAATGCTATCCCCATCAAGCTACCAATGACCTTCTTAATAGAACTGGAAAAAAACACTTAAACTTCATATGGAACCAAAAGAGAGTCCACATAGCCAAGTCAATTCTAAGCAAAAAGAACAAAGTGGGAGGCATCACACTACCAGACTTCTATACTACAAGCTACAGTAATTAAAACAGCATGGTACTGGTACCAAAACAGAGATATAGACCAATAGAACAGAACAGAGTGGGAAAAGGATTCCCTGTTTAATAAATGCTGTTGGGAAAACTGGCTAGCCATTTGCAGAAAGCAGAAACTGGACCCCTTCCTGACACCTTACACTAAAATTAACTCCAGGTAGATTAAAGACGTAAACATAAGACCTAACACCATAAAAACCCTAGAAGAAAATCTAGGCAAAACCATTCAGGACATAGGCATAGGCAAGAACTTCATGACCAAAACACCAAAAGCATTGGCAACAAAAGCCAAAATAGGCAAATGGGATGTTATCACAGCTTCTGCACAGCAAAAGAAACAGTCATTAAAGTGAATTGGCAACCAACAGAATGGGGAAAAATTTTTGCAGTTTACCCATCTGACAAAGGGCTGATATACAGAATTTACAAAGAGCTACAACAGATTTACAAGAAAAAAACAAGCCCATTCAAAAGTGGGCAAAGGATATGAACAGACACTTTAGAAAAGAAGACATACATGAGGCCAACAAACATATGAAAAAATGTTCATCATCACTGGTCATTAGAGAAATGCAAATCAAAACCACATTGAGATACCATCTCACACCAGTTAGAATGGCGATCATTCAAAAATCTGGAGACAACAGATGCTGGAGAGGATGTGGAGAAATAGGAACACTTTTACACTCTTGGTGGCAGTGTAAATTCGTTCAACCATTATGGAATACAGTGTGGCGATTCCTCCGGGACCTAGAAACAGAAATTCCATTTGACCCAGCAATCCCATTACTGGGTATGTATCCAAAGGATTATAAATCATTCTACTATAAGGATACATGTACACTAATGTTCACTGCAGCACTGTTTACAATAGCAAAGACTTGGAACCAACCCAAATGCCCATCGATGATAGACTGGACAGGGAAAATATGGCACATATACACCATGTAATATGACGCAGCCATCAAAAACTATGAGTTCGTATCCTTTGTAGGGACATGGATGAACCTGGAAACCATCATTCTCAGCAAACTGACACAAGAGCAGAAAATCAGACACTGCATGTTCTCACTCATAGGCGGGTGTTGAACAATGAAAACACATGGACACAAGGAGGGGAGCAGTACACACTGGGGTCTGTTGGGGGCAAACATGGGAGGGACAGTGGGGTGTGGGGAGTTGGGGAGAGACAGCATGGGGAGAAATGCCAGATATAGGTGATGGGGAGGAAGGCAGCAAATCACACTGCCATGTGTGTACCTATGCAACAATCTTGCATGTTCTTCACATGTACCCCAAAACCTAAAATGCAATAAAAAAAAAAAGAAAAAGAAAATGTGGTAGATTTACACAATGGAGTATTAGCCATAAAAAGAATGAGATCATGCCATTTACAACAACATGGATGGAAATGGAGAACATTATGTTACGTGAAATACTCCAGGCACAGAAAGACAAACTTTGCGTGTTTTCACTCACTTGTGGGGGATAATTAATAATTATAACAATTGAACTCATAGAGATAGAGAGTAGAATGATGGCTACCAGAAGCTAGGAAGGGAAGTAGAGTAGGATGGGGAAGAACAGATGGTTAATGAGTACAAAAAAAATAAAATGAATTTAAGCTCTAGAATTTGATAGCACAATAGGGTGACGACTACAGTCGACAATAATTTATTGTACATTTTAAAAAAACTAAAAGTTAACTGCAATGTTTGTAACACAAAGAAATAAATGCTTGAGGTCACGGACACCCCATTTACCCTCATGTGATTATTACACTGTATACCTGTATCAAAATCTCCTGTGCACCCCAAAAATACATATGCCTACTATGTACTCACAAAAATTTAAAAAATAAAATATAAAATTTCAGATGCATTAAAGACCTAAATGTGAAAAAAAAAAAAAAACTAAAACTAAAACAAAAAAACCAAAGCCCTCAAGAAATATGGGATTACGTGAAGTGACTAAAACTTATAACTTATTGGCATTTCTACAAGAGAATAAAAAGTTACTAACTAGGAAAGTATATTTAAGGGAATAACTTAGGAAAAGTTCTCTAGTCTTCCCAGAAAGGTTGACATTCAGATACAAGAAATTCAGGCAGGACACAACCCACTACAGCAATCAGCCTGCCAGAGAAGCCTCTGCCCCTGTGGCCTGAGGATCCACTTCCCTGAAGTGACGCCATAGGCAGGTGGGTTGAAAAAGCAATTGGGAAGGCCAAATCAACTGCCCCAGCCAGACAGGACGCCTCTTTGATGTTACAGGTCTAAGCGTCCCCTCTCTCACAGGGGAAACTAGGTGGCCCAGAGGCTATCCAGAGGAAGGGGATCTGCAGTCACCCTCCTAGAAGGTTCCCTTTCTTCCCCTTGGTGAACTCCCTCCAACACACCCCTTGCCAGAAAAGCACCCTTTTGTCTTACATGGGAAGGGGGTCCCACCACACCGAAACCCAGCCAAAGCAGCCTTTTGTCCCTTCAGGGATAAGTTATTACCACAACGAAAAACAAAATACACAGCCACCCCCTAAATTTTGTTAAGAATGAGACAAGGCTGCCATTCACACCTGGCTCAGGTGCCAGTAGGAGGAGGACACCCTCCAGAGACTGCAGAGGGGGAGGACTCCTCCTTGCCCTGGCTGTGCCTCCACTGCTGCCACCGAGGCCTGCAGTTCAGAACCCACAGCTTCCTATACACCCCAGGCCAGGCTGGATCCAAAGCGCTCCTACTCCCCCTTCCCAGCTCCCAACTTGCTGCTGCTGCCACCATTAGTACCCAGCACAACACAACCAGTGCTGCCATCACCTTCCATGCACTGGCCCACCCTAAGAGGATTCTACCACCTGGCCTCCACGGGTGCCCTTCTACCACAGGAGGTGAGCCACTGAGCCATGCCATCTGTAGGCTCCAATCTCCAGCTCACCATAGATGACTCCTTCACCTGGAGCAGCTGGGTGGACAAAGCCAGAGAAACCTAGAACAGGATGCAGAAAAGTAGTGTTAGAGCCTGACCTTGTCATACCAGCCATTGCAAGGCAGGGGCCAGTTTCAGCGAAGGCACTCACATCACCCTCCAAAGTCCAGCCTCTCCTCCTGGCCCAAGCTGGCCTCCTGGCCTGGGGTGGAAACAAGACACCACAGTACCCAGGGCTCCTTGAGAAGCAGGAGCAGCAGAAACTCAGACCCAACAGGCCCTCCCCACCCAAGTACTGGTTCCCGATCCTGACGCCTCCACCCACAGGGTCTTGTCCACCATGGTGCCCACCACATGCCCAGGGGTCCCAGATAGTCATCACAACATAGAGCAAGAGAGTGAGAGCCAGGAATTTATGGTGGGTGTAGGGGCCCTGCCATGCTCAGAGGATTGCTGTGAAAACTCTGTATGTCTGCTGCGCTTCAACAAGAGCAGGAGTTGTTCTCCCCCTAGAGCCTTGAGTCTAGGAAGAGGAAAAAGGGCACTTCCTTGGAAGCCACCACTGTCACTGCCATCTCTGCAACCCGCCACCTGTGGCAGCAGTGCAGCCCCGAATGGCACCCCCTAACCTGGCCCTCGTTGCCAACAGTGTAGCCCCCAGATTGCACCGATACACCCAGAGACCGCCACAGGCAGTGTGACACCAACACTGCCCCCAAACCACCCCCTCCTCCGATAGTGTAGCACCCAATAGTGTCTACAACCTGTCCCTGCCACAGGCATTGCAGCACGCGATAGTGTCCCAAACCCACCCCGCCTCCCACACCACACCCCGGCCCTGGGCCCCGGATAGCACTTCAACCTCCCTCAACCTCCTCAGGTACCAGCAGGAGGAGGACACGCTCCAGAGACTGCAGAAGGGGGAGACCTCCTCCTTGCCCTGGCTACGCCTCCACTGGTGGCACCGAGGCCTGCAGTACAGTGAAACCCGGGAACAGTGGACACAACCAAGCCCTCCACCCCACCTTCCTCCCCTCCATCGCACGGGTAGTGCAGCACATGACAGTGCACCTAAAACTGCCCCCACTGCCGGCACTGTAGTCATGGGTAACTCACTCAACCCGCCATCTGCCTCAGGCAGTGCAGCAGCTCATAACCCCCCTAACCCCAACTCCGTGCCGCCAGCAGTGCATGCACACAGCCTACCTCCAACCCCACCCCCATCTTGGGCAGTGTAGGCCCAGATGGGGCTCTCCAGCAATGCAACACCAGACAGCCGCCCCCCGCCAGCCCCCCGCAGCAGGCATTGAAGCCCTGGGCAATGCAGCCCCAATAGCACACCAAGCCCATCCCCGCCTGGAGCACACCTACCCCACAACCCTTCTACCACTCTAGCAGAGCTGCAGTCTCCCTAGCCAACTGCAGCCAGGCAAGCCGCCGGGGTGCAAGCTCCAGCCTGCAGTATGCAGCCGATGGCCCCCCTTTCTCTTCATTCTCTAAGCAGTCAGGAGCACTTCCCTGACTTCCTACCAGTCCGGCGGCCCTCCTACTGCTCCTACCGCTCTTCCTACCACTCCGGCTGCCCTTCGGCTGCCCTTCTAGCCTCTGGTCCACCCTCCTACCGCTCCAGCTACGCTGTAGTCTCCGTCGCCACCACCCACTGCAGCGAGGCCAGCCGCAGTACCGCAGGCTGCAGCCTCCAGCGTACAGCAGGTGGCTCCACTGCCCCTTCTCGTCCTCAGCCGGGAACACAGCGCCTCCACAAGCAGATACCCAACAGCCGGTAACTGCGTGAGGCGTCCTCAGCATGCCTTATATATTGAGGTTATGCATATGGCTCCTGGACTACATGTTCTGATTGGATGAGAGAAACCCTCTAGGCCTACTCTGATTGGACTTTATTTTCATGCTCTGATTGGTTGTCCTAAGACTTGCTCTCATCCAATCAGAACATGTAGTCCAGGAACCTCTGCGCATAACCTCAGTATATAAGTAGTGCTGAAGGGATGTCAGTCCTTTCCAGTGTCTCCCGTGTCTGTTCGTTGAACTCGTCTGTTCCCGGCTTAGGGGAGCAGGAGAGGGAAGAGCCGGCTGCCTTCTGCTGGAGGCCGGAGCCTGCGGCTCGCCTCTCGCTGTGACTCACCTCTCACTGCGGTTGACCTCTCAGTGCGGTTGGTGGTAGCCATGGAGTCGTAGGCTGGACAGGTAGGAGGGGGAAAGTAGTTTTCGGATAGATTGAGGGCTACAGAGCGTGACTGATGCCGAAAGGAAAAAGAGAATGGCATTGCAAAAAGATGGTGAGGAAAAGATGGTGGGAAAACTATTTTGGGGTAGATGGAGGGAGTGAAAAAAGGTTGTGAGCAGAAGGGAGAGAAGCTTTCGTGAAAAGATGGTGGGGAAAAGAGAGGATGGTGGGGTGAAACGGGGGCGAGCAGGAGGCAGAGAAGGTCTGAAAAAACACAGTTGGGAGAAAAGAGAAACAGGGAAGGAAGACGGTGGGTAAAAAGATTTTGGGCAGATGCCGAAGGGAAGAGGGTGGCAAGTGGGACAAGAAAAGAGGGAGAGGAAAGAGAGAGTGGGCAAGCAGGAGGGAAAGAAGGTTTTGCGAAAAGAAGGGGAGAAAAGTTTTCATGTAGGTGGAGGGGGAAAAGAAGGTGGCGAGAAGGAGAAGGATAAAGAGGGTGGTGAGTGGGAAGGAGAAAAAGTTTTCCAAAAAGGCAGTGGGCAGGAAAGAATGCAGAAAGAAAAGACAGTGGATGAAATGTTTGGGTAGATGGAGGGGGAAGAGGGTGGCAAGTGGGAAGAGAGAAGTGAAGGTGGCCAGAGGGAGTGGGGAAAGAAGGTTGGGAAAAAGGTGATGGGGAAAATAGTTTGGGATGGATAGAGGGCAAAAAAGTTGACAAGCAGGATAGGGTAGAGAAGAGGGTGAGCGGGAAGCAGGGAAGGTTTTGCGAAAAGATGGAGGGGAAGTATTTGGGGTCGGTGGAGAAGGGAAAGAGGGTGGCAAGGAGGAAGAGAAAGATGATGGGGAAAACAGTTTTGGGGTAGATGAAGGGGGAAAAAGGGTGCTGAGCAGCAGGAGTAGGGAGAAGGCTCTGGGAAAAGATGGGAGGAAATGTTTGGGAGTAGATGGAGGAGCAAAAGAGGGTGATGAAAGTGGGAGGGGGAAAAGACGGTAGTAAGGAAAGGAAGAAAGAATAGTAGGGGAAAACGGTGGAGAAACGTTTTTGAGTAGATGGATGGGGAAAGCGGTCGTGAGTGAGAGTAGAGAAGGCATTATGAAATAACTGGAAAAAAGTGGGGGAAAAGTTTTGGGGTAGAGGAAGAAAAAGGGTGGCGAGAGGGTCGGGGCCAAAGGCGGTTGGGAAAAGATGGGGAAATAATGCTGGGGGACAAAGAGTTTGGGTAAATCTTTTTCTGATTTTTAAATCATATTATTTGTATTTTTGCTTTTCAGTAGTTTGAGTTCATTATTGTTTTGCAGATACTTCCATATTGTGGATTGTTTCTTCATTCTACTTAGAATGTTAACAGATGTGTTTTGCGGGAGTTGGTCATTAACATACTTATAGTTGAAATTCAATTATTTTTTTCATATCATTAGTCATGGTTTCAGTCCATGTAGGAATAATGACATATGCTTTATTTCCATTAAGTATCATTTTATAGGCTTTGTAGGGTTTTCTTCTAAACCCTCACCTATTTATGGGGGTTTAGGGTTAATTGTTAGTGGTGCTGTGGGTTGTGTTATTATGTTGAATTTTGGTGGGGCTTTTGTAGGGGCTTTTTAGTTTATTTGGGTGGTATGATGGTTGTTTTTGGCTATGCTGCGGTGATAGCTATTGATGAATATCCTGAAACATGGGGATCAAGTGCTGACATTTGGGGATCTCTACTGTTAGAATTAATAATAGAGACGATGATAGTTTGGTAGGTGAACATGATGAGGTGGTAGTTACTGTGAATTATAATACTGTGGTGAGTTGAATGATTTATGAAGGTGATGGGCCGGGGTTAATCCATGAAGATCCTATTGGTGCAGCTGCTTTATATAATTATGGGGTTTGAGTTGTGTTGGTTACTTGTTGATCATTATAAGTGTGCACATTACAATTGAACTTACTCTGGGTGGGGATTAAACAATTAATAGTAGGGTGAGGGTGGATGGAAAGAAGAAAGAGAGAAAATATTAAGCCTTTTTGAGTTGATGTAGTGGTGGAAATTGAAATTTCGGTTTGTGAGATTGTTTTTAGTATAGATTTTTCTAATCAGAGTAGGTCTAGTAAAAGTGAAGCTAGATTTTGGCTTGTGCCTAGGCCTGAATAGGGGTTTGAGCCATGAATTGTGGTTGAATAAAAGCCTAGTATATTAGAGAAGTTAAATATTTTGACTGGGATACTTAGTTTAAGGTTGTTAGTCATGAGGTTAAGTTCTATTGCTAGGAAGTATTCCTAAGGTAGTTACACTTAGGGCTGTGAGTTTGAGGTTATTTGAGGAGGTGAAGTGGGAGAGATACAATTAGAAATGAGGAATCCAATGAAAATACTGCTGACTGCTAGGTGATTAATTGGGTTTATTAGGAATGGGTCATTTTCATTAATGATAATAAGGGTTATAAAGTGGGGCTGTCCTACTAGAGCAAAGAAGATAATGTGGATGCTATATATAGCTGTTAGGGAAATGGCTATGAGAATATTAAAAGGGGCTGAGGCATTGGTATATGACATATATGACATATTCAGAGTTCAGTTCTTCTCTTCACCGCTCTGCATCCTCTCTACAGGCCAAGCCTCTGTGGCCCTGCGTCCTGCAGGTATTCCCAGATTTATGGTTAAAAGACAGGGACCCCTTGGAAGCCGAGAAATGGTGAGTGCTGAGTCTGTCATGGTGAGAGAGGGATGGGAGCTGGTTGGAACTGGCTGAAAGTGGCTGTAACAGGACCCAGACTTCCTCGCAGTCAGCTCCGAAGTCTGAGGACCCAAATCCTCACTGGCCCATCTCGGCTCTTAGTCCCCTGGAGCTGTAAGGTTGTGCCTGGGCCAGCAGCTGGGACCCTGGGATTTCTTTTTCCTCTGCTGTCGCTTTGTCCTGGACTGTTGCTCTCTCTGGGTAGCTCTGTGTTCCCAGCGCCTCATCTCACCCAGGTTATGCAGGGATGGGAAAGTCATGGGGGGAATCCTGACTCAAGGTGCAGGATTCTTGAGTGGAAAAAGCTATGGTACCTGGGGTCCCAAGTTCCTTATTTTTGCTTTTAGAAATGTATCAGTGTCACTGTAAAAATATTAGAGAATTTGATTAAAGTGTGATTAAAGAATCATAGAGTGCCCAGCTATGGTTTATGGGTTGTGGTCCATGGGAGAGATTTAAAGAAAAGTCTGTTGTAAGTTGCATAATGAAGCAAACCAAATTCAGTAATTGAATTGGTACAGTTATGTAGTTTCCTTGTTTGTAAGATTCAGGTAAAAATTTATTAATTTAAATTTATTTCTTCAACATACATAGTAATATCCAAGAAATGCTTTTTTTTTTTTTTTTTTTTTTTTTTTAAGATGTAGACTTGCTCTGTTCCCCAGGCTGGAGTGAAATGGCATGCCCTTGGTTCACTGCAACCTTGGTCTCTTGGGTTCCAGCTGTTCTCCCAACTCAGGCTCTGGAGTAGCTGGGATTACAGGCACCTGCCACCATACTCAAATATTTTTTTGCATTTTAGTAGAGACAGGGTTTTACCATGTTGGCCAGGCTCATCTCAAACGCCTGACCTCATGTGATCCACCTGCCCCAGCCTCCCAAAGTGTTGGGATTACAGGCATGAGCCACCACTCCTTGGCCCTGTTAAATTGATTTCTGAATTTTATGCTAAACTTTATGAGATAGGACTGGGCACATTCTAGAAGAAGTTTGTTCATATTACTAATTGTTTACTAATATCCTGTAATGGAAATAAGGAAAAGTATCTCTTTCAGACAATACACATATCATTTACTTTTCTCATTGAGCTATTTAAGCACCTTAAAATTTTTTCCCCTTGTATAAACACTGCATTTCAGTAATCTTTCTGGATTAATCTAACACTTACTTTCAAAAACTCAGTGACCATCTCTGACTTGGAAATTAAAGCTTAGCCCTGTGACTCCAAGCTAAGGCTAACATTGAGCCTGCAGTAAGAGGTTATTGAAGATCTTGTCAGTTCTTTCTAGGAAGCCTCCCCTGCAGATATCCCAGCCTGCTCACCCCATCCATGGAAGAAGCCTTTATACTGAGAGAAGCTACAGAGCCCAGGACAGCTGGGGACCCACAGGCAGATGCAGTTAGGGTTAGAATGGGTGGGAATTGTTGCTGTTTGGGGGGCAGTTTCTAGACTTTGAAATAAAAATGAAGTCAGATTTAGGTAAGACATTCTGAATCCCAACAGAAAAAAAGTACAAGGTATAAGATTTTTCAAGGAGATCATCATTTAGGCAGACAAGGACTATCTTTCACAGAGTATAGCAAACAAGTTTAGAAAGAAGGTGGAATAAGAAGGACATGATAGAAGGGGCAAAATTAGATTCTAGATCAGAAAATGTTTTACCTTAAAGTCAGCAGATTCTTTTTTTTTTTTGAGACAGAGTTTCGCTCTTGTTACCCAGGCTGGAGTGCAATGGTGCAGTCTCGGCTCACTGCAACCTCTGCCTCCTGGGTTCAGACGATTCTCCTGCCTCAGCCTCCTGAGTAGCTGGGATTAGAGGCACGCGCCACCATGCCCAGCTAATTTTTTTGTATTTTTAGTAGAGACGGGATTTCACCATGTTGACCAGGATAGTCTCGATATCTTGACCTTGTGATCCACCTGCCTCGGCCTCCCAAAGTGCTGGGATTACAGGCATGAGCCACTGCGCCCAGCCCAGCAGATTCCTAAAAAGAGCCAGAAAATGGGGTTGTATGTTGACTCAAGACTGAGGTTAGTTTAAAGCAGGAGCCCAGGGAAAAGATAAAAATTTAAGTGAAGTTGATTAAAAAGTATTTTGTTTTGACCACTGAAGAAAAGTTTTTAGCCGATTCTTTTATAAGAAAAAGGTGAAAATTTGCAGAGTGTATACCTTTCTATGTGATAAGTAAGAAAATATAACACCATCTAAGTCATCATGGGAAAAGTCTTTCTGCTATGCTGTTGCTGAAGAACACAAAGGATGGATTGTTTTATTTTAGAGACAGAGTCGTGTTCTGTTGCCCAAGCTGGAGTTCAGGGGTGCAATCTCAGCTCACAGCAACCTCTACCTCCTGGGCTTCAAGCAATTCTCCTGCCCCAGCCTCCCAAGTAGCTGAGATCATGGGCACCCACCCACCTCTGCACCTGCCTAATTTTTTGTATTTTTAGTAGAGACAGGATTTTGCCATGTTGGCCAGTTTAGTCTCAAACTCCTGACCTCATGTGGTCCAACCTCCTTGGCCTCCCAAAGTGCTGGGATTACAGGCAAGATCCACTGTGCCTGGCTGGAGAATTTTATTAATCACAGCTATTTACCAGAATTATTTATGCACCATCTTTCCCAAACATTTTTTTTTTTTTGGTCTTATACATTTTTTTCTATTTGGCTGTTTCTGGGTTGCATGTTTTATAGTAAACTGGCTAACGTAAGTACAGAATTTTGCTGAATTCTATGAGTATCTCTATCAAATTATTGAACTTGAGGGTAATTATGGGAGTCCCCAATTTACAAACAGTAGCTCAGAAGCATAGATAGGTCTTGTGACAAGCATGTGCAGTAACTGTAGTATGGTGAGAATGAACTCTGAATATTGTCTGTGCTGACTCTGGGTGGTATCAGAACAAAAATCTCAGACAAGTTGGTGTTAAAAAAATTGCTTCGTGCCAGTCCTGGCCAACATGGTGAAACCCTGTCTCTACTAAAAATAAAAAATGAGCTGAATGTGGTGATGTGAGCCTGTAATCCCAGCTACTTGGGAGGCTGAGGCAGGAGGATCACTTGAACCTGGGAGGTAGAGGTTGCAGTGAACTGAGATTGAGCCACTGCAGTACAGCTTGGGTGACAGAGTGAGACTGCCTCAAAAGAAAGAAAAATAAACAGAAAAAAAAAATGCTTGGTGTTTAACAAACTCCACAGATTGAGTGTCAGAAAAAAAGATGTTACAGAGCCTCGCCTGGAGGGGCCTCTGGGTGTCTGGTAAGGGGAGGCTTAGTTCTCCTGCACACAGGCTGTCACACTGCATATTGTTTTGTGACTCTAGGTCTCCTCTCGGGGAAAGGGGACTAAATGCTTAAGGAAAAGGAATTGTGAAAACAGACCTCCTTTCTCAGCAGGCAACACGTGATTCTCATGCATTCACAAGCACACCCACTAGACACTGATGTGTCCACACCCCTCCCAGGACTAGGCACCACCCTCAAGAGTTCCACCACGGCACATTTGCTTTTAGTGTTTCTTGCCAAAATTCCACCAAAGTGCCTACAGTTCCCTGGCATATTCCGAGTCCCAACACTGAATCTGCAGAAGCAACCTGTTTCCTCCACCAATGTAGGGTTCTGTACCACATGATCATAGTCTAATCTGCCTGCATGGACACAGGAATAAATCAGAGTATAGCCCCACAGGGACCACTGTCTGCAGCGCAAACCAGTCCTATCACTTACCTTGAACTTTCCCACCCATAAGTTTTTGTCTGTTTTGTTTTGTTTTATTGAGACCAAGTTTTGCTCTGGCACAATCTGGCTCACTGCAACTTCCACCTCCCAAGTTCAAGTTATCCGTCTGCCTCAGTCTCCTGAGTCACTGAAATTAGAAGTGAGTGCCACCATGCCTGGCTAATTTTTGTATTTTTAGTAGAGAGACATGGGGTTTCACCATGTTGGCGAGGCTGGTCTCCAACTCCTGACCTCAAGTGATTTGCCCACCTCAGCCTCCCAAACTCTCCCAAAGTGCTAGGATTATAGGCATGAGCCACCAAGCTCAGCCGAATTTTGTTTTTCTACCTTTTATTTTAGGTTCATGAAAACATCTGCAGGTTTGTTACATAACTTTTTTGTGTACAGATTATTTTATCACTCAGGTACCCAAAAGATTTTTTTTCTGATTTTCTTCATCCTCCGACCATCCACCCTCAACTGGGCCTCAGTGTCTTTTGTTCTCTTACTGGTGTCCATGTGTTCTCATTGTTTTGCTTCCACTTATAAGTGACAATATACAGTATTTGATTTTCTGTTCCTGCACTAGTATTCTAAAAATAATAGTCTCCATCTTCCATGATGCTGCAAATGACATGTTGTTATTCTTTCTTGTAGATGCATCATATTTCATGGTGTATACGTACCACATTTTCTTTATCCAGTCTACCATTGAAGACATCCAGGTTTATTTCTTGTTTCTGCTATTAGAGTAGTGCTGTAAAACATGCGTACATGTGTCTTTATGGTAGAATAACTTACATTCATTGGGTCTATTCCCAGTTGTGGGATTGCCAATCCAAATGGTAATTCTGCTTTCAGGTTTTGGAAAAGTTACACTGCTTTTCTCAATGGTTAAGCAAATTTATACTCTCACCAGCAGCGTATAAGCATTCCATTTCTCCACAACCTTGCAAGTATCTGCTTTTTTCAGTTTTTAGTCTGATTGTGTTTATTTAAATTATTTCTTTTTTCTTCATTAGTCTACTGTATTATTTATCTTACTGATTTTTTTCATAGAATCAACTTTTGGTTTTGTGGGACTTTTTTTTTGAGATAGAGTTTCACTCTTTCGCCCAGGCTGGAGTGGAGCAGCACAATCTCAGCTCACTGCAACCCCCACATTTTGATTTTAAGTGATTTGATTTTAAGTGATTCTCCTGCCTCAGCCTCCCCAGTAGCTGTAATTACAGGTGCCTACCACCACATCTTGCTAATCTTTAGTAGAAATGGGATTTCAACATGTTGGCAAGGCTGTTCTCAATCTCTTAACCTTGTGATCCACCCACCTCGGCCTCGCAAAGTGCTAGGATTACAGGCATGAGCCACTCACTGTGCCTGGCCCGTTTTTATAGATATTTATGTTTCAGCCTTGTTCATTTCAGCTCTGATTTTGGTTATTTCTTGTATTTGGTTAGCTTTGAAGTTGGTTTGCTCTTTCAGAATTCTTTTATTGATAACATTAAGTTTTAAATTGAGATCTTTCTTTTTGATGTGGATGTTTAGTGTTACACATTTCATTCTTACAAATGCCTTAGCTGTGACCCAGAGATGCTGGTATGTTGTATTTCGGCTCTAATTAGTTTCTTTTTTTTTTTTTTTTTTTTCCCTTGAGATGGAGTTTTGCTCTTGTTACCCAGGCTGGAGTGCAATGGTGCGATCTTGGCTCACTGCAACCTCTGCCTCCTGGGTTCAGGCAATTCTCCTGCCTCAGCCTCCTGAGTAAGTAGCTGGGATTACAGGCACAGGCCACCATGCCCAGCTAATTTTTTGTATTTTTAGTAGAGACGGGGTTTCACCATGTTGATCAGGATGGTCTCGATCTCTAGACCTTGTGATCCACCCACCTCAGCCTTCCAAAGTGCGGGGATTACAGGCATGAGCCACCGCTCCCAGCCATCTAATTAGTTTCAAAAAAAATTTTTTATTTCTGCCTTAATTTCATTATTTACAAAATAGCCATTCAGAAGCTGATTATTCAATTTTTATGTAATTTTATCATTTTGGGTGTGTTTCATATTGAATTATTATTCTACACATTTCCTTTTTTAAATTAATAGAAAAACACAAGAAGAAATGAAAATGTCATGCTCTTAATCTAAATGCTAAAAATAATTCAACACTTAGTAAGAATTTCCAGGGTGCTATGAAAATTAAATCACATTATGTGTTATTCCCAGTGCAGTGTTCTGTGACATACTCCTGAGCACATAGTACCTGCTCAACACTTGGTTAGTACATGTGTACGTGTTTCCCAAGTGCAGACTTACTCAGACATTGCTGCCTTCTGTTGTCTCTATAAACTTTAAAAAGCCAACAAAAAATGTATTTCAGGATGGAGATTGGTTGTCTTTATTTGTACCAGAAGTATTTGTATTGTGACAGTTGTGGTGGGTGTAAGGGACTCTTTTTATTTTTGAGATGGAGTCTCCCTCTGTCATCCAGACTGGAGTGCAGTGGCACCGTCTCAACACACTTCAGGCTCTGCCTCCTGGGTTCAAGCAATTCACCTGCCTCAGCCTCCTGAGTAGCTGGGATTACAGTTGTGAGCCACCGCACCTGGCCAGGGACTCTGCTGTGCCTGGTAACTAATGCTAATAATGTGTCTGGGAAAGCACAATCCTTTTATCCTGGGACTTTTTCCCAAGTACAGACTTACTCAGACATTGCTGCCTTCTGTTGTCTCTGTAAAGTTTAAAAAGCCAACAAAAAATAGATTTCAGGATGGAGATTGATTGTCTTTATTTGTATCAGAAGTATTTGTATTGTGGCAGTTTTCAACAAGACGGGACTTGTTGAAAAAGCCCATTCCTAGACCTTTTTGGATGCTGCAGAATTACATTGCATAAAACAGGGCCAAAATTACCAAGTGATTGTAAACTTGATGGGTTTAAGATACATTCAGGAGAGTTTAGTTCAACCTTTGCATCAAAGGAAGGCTGCACTGCCTGTCCTGTTTCAGTTTGGAAGGAAGAGGTCAGTGTAGTTTATGCTCCCATTACTGTAAAAAAAAAAATGCTGGTGTCTAATAGGAGAGGGCAGGAAAAAATAAACAGGAGTTCAAGACCAGCTTGGCCAACATGGAGAAAACCCATCTTTACTAAAAATACAAGAATTAGCTAGGTATGGTGGCTCACACCTGTACTCCAAATTGCTTGGGAGGGTGAGGCAGAATAATTGCTTCAAGCTGGGAGATGGAGGTTGCAGTGAGCCAACATCATGCCACTGCACTCCAGCCTGGGTGACAGAATGAGACTCGGTCTCAAAAAAAAAAAAAAAAAGACATGTCCATGTTGATGTACTTAATTTTATAATTTATCATCTAGAAAAGTATTATATCTACAGTGGTATTGTGGCTCTTATGCTATCCTCTTTTCTCAGAGAATACTACATTGTTAAAAAATTATCTTACTGAATAATTTTAGTCATTCTTATAAGTTAGAACCACTTCTTTTTACTCTCTTTAACTTGAGTCAAATAAAAATCTCTGCCTATGGCCGCTTGGTAAGTGTTTGTGCCTTCATGAGTGTTTTTTATTTCAGGGCCTATTGGCATTCAGAGATGTAGCCATAGAATTCTCTTTGGAGGAGTGGCAATGCCTGGATCGTGCTCAGCAGAATTTATATAGAGATGTGATGTTAGAGAACTACAGAAACCTGGTCTCCCTGGGTGAGGAGAGCTTCCATACACAGTTCCTAATGTATTTCCTTTCTTTTCTAAGATGTTTTTTGGTAATTTATGTTTACATGAGTGAATTTTAGATCTCCTATTTTAAGAAACTCTTGGAGATTCATTGGTGTAGAACAAATTCTTCAAGATGTTTTATCTTGACCTGAACTTTTCACTTTGCTGAGCTTATGCATCCTTTGTTTTAGGATAGTGGCAACTCCAAAACTATTGTGGCATAAAATGTCATTGCCCACACCTTAGAATTCAATTGCCACCATCAAATTTTGATTTAGTAGTACTGAATAGTGAAATTAAGGACCTACATTCTAAATATTTAGAAAGTGCTATTATGAATTAATATTAATTATCTGGAATTTTTTATTATATCCTCTTTAATAAGAATAATACTAGGTTGGTAATTAAAGAATTTGCTAATATTTATGTTACCTTTTTTTTCTTAATAAAACAGGTATTGCTGTCTCTAAGCCAGACTTAATCACCTACCTGGAGCAAAACAAAGAGCCCTGGAATATAAAGAGAAATGAGATGGTAGCTAAATACCCAGGTAAGTGAGAGTAGAAGAAGCAGGATGACACAAATGAGAGGCACAAAAGTCAAGGAGGAAGACAGTCCTTCAAATGTGGTCTGAGGATCTGTGCTTCAATGGAAAGAGTTTCTGAGAAGCCCAAGTAATTATTTTCCTTTTCTCTAAAATATGGACACCTGTCTCATGGTTTTAAATTCTCTAAGGATTCTACTTTTGCTTCAGTAATCTTCCTTCAAGTTCAGAGTGTGAGCCAAAGTTTTCTTTATGGTTTATAACAGGCGTCCCCAAACTACGGCCCTCGGGCCACATGCGGCCCCCTGAGGCCATTCATCCGGCCCCCCGCCCCACTTCAGGAAGGGGCACCTCTTTCATTGGTGGTCAGTGAGAGGAGCACAGTATGTGGCGGCCCTCCAACAGTCTGAGGGACAGTGAACTGGCCCCCTGTTTAAAAAGTTTGGGGACGCCTGGTTTATAAGGTAATGCACAAACTGCTTTGCCATAGCTTTTGGGGATACACAAATATCTGCATATTTTTGAAAAACTATGTTACACCATTCTTAAAATTCTTTTTTTGCATCCTGTGTAAAATGTGTGACAATGGTAGTTTCTGTTTGGTGGTTGTCCATTTTTCTGCATATGCCATTCTTTGTTTATTACTATAGCCTTGAAATATATTTTAAACTTCTTAACAAAATTTTTTTATTTTTAAATTTTTATCCATGTATTTATTTATTTATTTAGAGGTTGTCTTATGAGACTTGCTATGAAGGGATATGTAAACAGGATACCTCTCATGTCTTCATTTTACTGTGTTGCATATATTAGATATAGATTCATAAATTGAATTGCTGTATTATGTAATTTCATTTCTAATTATTTAAAGAATATTCATGATATTTCTTACGATGGCTGCATTTTTTTTCTCATCAACAACTTACATATGTTTCAATTTCTTTACATAATCAACATAGTTGGTGTTTTTGAAAGAAATCATAGTGGCCATTCTAATCTATATAAGGTAATTGTGTTTTGTATTTTTATTTTGTTTTTCATTTTTCTATAATTATTAATTTTGTGCAACTTTTCAAATGCTTCTTCTGATTTGTGTATATTTTTAATTAAAATTTAATTTAATCATTTGGTCCATTTTTTTCTTTTTTTTTTTTTTTTTTTTGAGATGGAGTTTTGCTCTTCTTGCCCAGGCTGGAGTGCAATGGTGCAGTCTCCGCTCATGGCAGCCTCTGCCTCCTGGATTCAAACTATTCTGCCTCAGCCTCCTGAGTAGCTGGGATTACAGGGTTATGCCACCATGCCCAGTTAATTTTGTATTTTTAGTAGAGATGGGGTTTTGCCATGTTGGCCAGACTGATTTCTAACTCCTGACCTCAGGTGATCTGAAGCCATCTCAGGTTCCCAAAATTCTAGGATTACAGATGTGAGCCATCGTGCCCGACTCATTGATCCATTTCTAAATCAACTAATTCAGTTTACTGTTGTAACAGTATATTTCAAACTGGTTTTAAAAAAGGGACTTCAGTGGCATAGAAAAATTTGTCATCATTATATTTAAATATATTTGTTTAGCTTCTTAATTTTTTTACATTTTTTTTAAATTGCAATTTAGGTTTTGGGGTACATGTGAAGAACATGCAAGATTGTTGCATAGGTACACACATGGCAGTGTGGTTTGCTGCCTTCCGTCCCCTCACCTGTATCTGTCATTTCTCCCCATGCTATCTATTCCCACCTCCCCACCCCCCTGTCCCTCCCCCATTTCCCCCCAACGGACCCCAGTGAGTAGTGCTCCCCTCCCTGTGTCCATGTGTTCTCATTGTTCAAAACCCGCCTATGAGTGAGAATATACGGTTTTTGATTTTCTGCTCTTGTGTCACTTTGCTGAGAATGATGGTTTCCAGGTTCATCCATGTCCCTACAAAGGACGTGAACTCATCGTTTTTAATGGCTGTGTAATGGTTTCTGCATTCTGAGTTCTAACTGAATTGCACTGTGGTCTGAGAGACTGTTTGTTATGATTTCCGTTCTTTTGCATTTGCTGAGGAGTGATTTATTGCCAATTATATGGTCAATTTTAGAGTAGGTGTGATGTGGTGCTGAGAAGACTGTATATTCTGTGCATTGGGGATGGAGAGTTCTGTAAATGTCTATTAGGTTTGCTTGTTCCAGGTCTGAGTTCAGGTCCTGGATATCCTTGTTAATTTTCTGTATGGTTGATCTGTCTAATATTGACAATGGGGTGTTAAAGTCTCCCACTATTATTGTGTGAGAGACTAAGTCTCTTAGTAAGTCATTAAGAACTTGCCTTATGTATCTGGGTGCTCCTGTATTGGGTGTGTATATATTTAGTATCGTTAGCTCTTCTTGTTGCAGTGATCCTTTTACCATTATGTAGTGTCCTTGTTTGTCTCTTTTGATCTCTGTTGCTTTAAAGTCTATTTTATCAGAGATGAGAATTTCAACTCCTGCTTTTTTTTGCTCTCCATTTGCTTGGTAGATCTTCCTCCATCCCTTTATTTTGAGCCTTTGTGTATCCTTGCATGTAAGATGGGTTTCCTGGATACAGCACACTGATGCGTTTTGTCTTTTTATCCAATTTGCCAGTCTTTGTCTTTTGATTGAGGCATTTAGTCCATTTACATTTAGGGATAGTATTGTTATGTGTGAATTTGATACTGTCGTTTTGATGCTACCTGGCTGTTTTGTTGGTTAGTTGATGCACATTCTTGATTGTGTTGATGCTCATTACCATTTGGTATGTTTTTGGAGTGGCTGGTATTGGTTGTTCCTTTACATGTGTAGAGCCTCTTTCAGGAGTTCTTGTAGAGCAGGTTTGATGGTAATGAAATCTCTGAGTACTTGCTTGTTTGCAAAGGATTTTATTTTTCCTTCACTTATGAAGCTTAGTTTGGCTGGATAGGAGATTCTGGGTTGAAAGTTCTTTTCTTTAAGGATGTTGAATATTGGCCCCCAATCTCTTCTGGCTTGTAGGGTTTCTGCTGAGAGATCTGCTGTGAGTCTAATGGGCTTCCCTTTGTGGGTAACCCGACCTTTCTCTCTGGCTGCCCTTAGCATTTTCTCTTTCATTTCAACCCTGGTGAATCTGACGATTATGTGCCTTGGGGTTGCTCTTCTTGAGGAATATCTTTGTGGTGTTCTCTGTATTTCCTGGACTTGAATATTGGCCTGCCTTGCTAGGTTGGGAAAGTTTTCCTGGATAGTATCCTGAAGAGTATTTTCCCGCTTGTTTTCATTCTCTTCGTCACATTCAGGTACACCTATCAAACGTAGATTAGGTCTTTTCACATAGTCCCACATTGCTTGAAGATTTTGTTCATTCCTTTTTGCCCTTTTTTCTCTGTTCTTGCCGTCTCCTTTTATTTCATTGAGTTGATCTTCGACCCCTGATATCCTTTCTTCTGCTTGGTCAATGAGGCTGTTGAAACTTGTGCATGCTTCGTGAAGTTCTCGTGTTGTGTTTTTCAGCTCTATCAATTCACTTATATTCCTCTCTATGTTGTCCATTCTCGTTAGCATGTTGTCCATTCTCGTTAGCATTTCTTCCAATCTTTTTTCAAGGTTCTTAGTTTCTTTGCATTGGGTTAGAACATGTTCTTTTAGCTCACTGTAGTTTCTTACTACCCACCTTCTGAAGTCTGATTCTCTCATTTCATCACACTCCTTCCCATCCCGTCTTGTTCCTTTGCTGGTGAAGAGTTGTGATCCCTTTTAGGAGGAGAGGTGTTCTGGTTTCGGGAGTTTTTATCCTTTTTGCGCTGGTTTCTTCCCATCTTTATGGGTTTATCCACCTGTTGTCTTTGTTGTTACTGTCTTTCAGATTGGGTCTCTGAGTGAGCTTCCAGTTTGTGGATGCTGAAGTTACTTCTTTTTTTTTTTTTTTAAGCTTTCCTTCTAACAGTCTGGCCCCTCTGCTGTAGGACTGCTGAGGTCCACTCCAGGCCCTGCTTGCCTAGGGATCACATGCAGCAGCTGCAGAACAGTAAGGGTTACTACCAGTTTCCTCTTCTGCTATCTTTGTCCCAGAAGGATGTTCACCAAATGTCAGTCCGTTCTCTCCTTTATGAGGTCTTTTTGGATCTATAGGGGTCAGGGAGCTGCTTGAGGAGACAGTCTGTCTTTTATTGGCACTCAAGTCCTGAGCTATGTGCTCCGTTGTTGACTCAGAGCTGCTGGGCAGGTACCTTTAGGTCTGCAGCTGAACTCATTAACCGCTTTTTGTTCCCAGGTGCTTTGTCCTGGGGAGTTAGGGCTTTATGAGTTTCCGTTGTGCTGCTGTCGTTTTCCGTTTTTCTTTCTGGGCTGCCCCACCCAGCTAACAGCCCATCTAGTCACTGTCTGCCTACAGAGGTTTTGCTGAGCTGCTGTGGGTTCCGCCCAGCTGCCGTGTGATCTTCCCTGCAGTCCTGTTTATATGGGCATAGTTAGAACTGCCTTGGCAATGGGGGCCCCACCTCTGTTATGGTGGACTCTCTCTGTTGTGGCAGGTTGCCTCGACAACGGCCTGCCTCCGTAATGGTGGAGTCTCAGTAATGGCGGATGCCCCTACCCCACAGAGCCGGACCATCCCGGGTTCAGCTGTGCTTGTTGTGAAACGCTCAGCCCACAGAATTTTCAATAACTTTTTGTTGTGGTTGTTGTTGTTGGGGGCTGGGTGGTGGGACCAACTGAGCCTGATCACCTGGCTCCCTCAGAGTCTTTTTTTTTTTTTTTCTTTTTTTTTTTTAAGTTGAGCGACCCAGCATTCCAGTCGCCTGTTGAAAAGGCCCTGGGATCTCCCATGCCACGACTCACTGAGCTGGCTTGCTATTTCAGATGAATGGGCAACTCTGCCGTCTCAGGGCTCCAATCGCCAGCTAAGAGGGCTGCCAGACCAGTGGCTTTTTTACGGAGAACCACTGCAACAGGGCATGGTCAAAGCAGCCACACGGGCCCAATCAGCCCCGAGGGGGCCAAAACAGACACACCGGCCAGAACAGCAGCACTGGCGACCCCTTTGCCTGGGTATCTCCTGGTCTGTGGGCGATAAAAATTTGTCTGGAAATGCAGCATTCACTCACCCTCTGCACTTTCACTGGGAGCTGAGGTCCTGAGCTGCTCTTAGTTGGCCATCTTCCCAGCAGTCTCCCCTTTTTAATTTTTTTACTGAACAATGTTGTTCTAATATTTTGTATACATTGTAATGTTTGATTGAGATGTAGACATTAGCGTAAAACTACCTTTCACAATCTTTGTAATGCAGCTCTTTTCTGACATAGCTTAAAACCAATTGTCTTGGCTAGAGATTCTGGGAGTCTCTCAAACATTGTTCTCAGGATGTGTCCTGTGTGCAATTCGGTATTTACTTTTTCAGTTAAAAGACCTCACCGTGTTTCTTCTTTCCAGTCGGTAACTACTTTCTACACCTGTTTAATGTCCATGCTGCTGCAGTCTTTCTGCTGCTGTAACATTCACTTTTGATCTCAAAAGACTTAAAGTTGTCATTTCAAAGTATACCACCATTTCATTCGGCATGTTCTGTCCTGGAAGATAGGCCCCCAAAAGCCAAAAGTAAAGACATAGTTGCCAGTATTTTTCTTGTCTCTTGAGATAGAAGCCAGAAGTTGACAGTTTACTCCTAAAGACACCATGTTCTTCTACTGGGGCTGAGAAAGGGCTGTGTTGGGAAATGTAGCAGACTTTTCTTTCTACAGGGCTCTTGGCATTGTGCTTAGCTGGTGCACACACTTTATTTATAAATTTCCAACAAAGATATTTTCATCACTGTTTTTGTTACATTTATACATCTATAAAGAAATTACAGCCTGTGGTATTTTAATATGCCATTTTGCTAATGTACCTGGTATAATTTTATGTATGATTTTTAAAGTATATCTGAGTCTATTAAGTGGAGTCAGTTGCAATTTTTATGTCTTTCAGTTACGTATTCATATTTTACCCAAGACCTTCAGCCAGATAAAGGCATAAGAGATTCACTCCAAAAAGTAATACCAAGAAGATACGGAAAAAGTAGTACCAAGAAGATACATGGACATGAGAATTTACAATTTAAAAAATACAATGAAAGTGTGGGTGACTGTGAGGTGCACAAAAGAAGTTATAATGAAGTTAACCAATGTTTGTCAACTACATATAACAAAATATTTCAGACTCATAAATGTGTCGAAATCTTTGGTAAATTTTCAAATTCCAATAGACATAAGACAAGACATACTGAAAGGAAACATTTCAAATGTAAAAACTATGGCCAGTCATTTTGCATGCTTTCGCACCTAAATCAACATCAGATAATTCATACTAGAGAGAATGCCTACAAATGTGAAGAATGCAGGAAATCATTTAACTGCTTCTCAACCCTTACTAAACATAAAAGAATTCATACTGGAGAGAAACCCTGCAGATGTGAGGAATGTGGCAAAGCTTTTAGCTGGTCCTCAACCCTTGCTAAACATAAAAGAATTCATACTGGAGAGAAACACTACACATGTGAAGAATGTGGCAAAGCCTTTAGCTGCTCCACAATCCTTACTGACCACAAGAGAGTTCATACTGGAGAGAGACCCCACACATGTGAAGAATGTGGCAAAGCCTTTAGCCGGTCCTCAAACCTTGCTAACCACAGGAGAGTTCATACTGGAGAGAGACCCTACACATGCAAAGAATGTGGCAAAACCTTTAGCTGGTCCTCAGACTTCACTTATCACAAGAGAATTCATACTGGAGAGAGACCCTACACATGTGAAGAATGTGGCAAAGCCTTTATCCATTCCTCAAACCTTGCTAACCACAAGAGAGTTCATACTGGAGAGAGACCCTACAGATGTGAAGAATGTGGCAAAGCCTTTAGCTTATCCTCAAACCTCACTTCCCACAAGAGAATTCATACTGGAGAGAGACCCTACACGTGTGAAGAATGTGGCAAAACCTTTAGCCGCTTCACAATCCTTGCTAACCACAAGAGAATTCATACTGGAGAGAGACCCTACACATGTGAAGAATGTGGCAAAACCTTTAGCTCATTCTCAGCCCTCACTAAACATAAAAGAATTCATACTGGAGAAAGACCCTACACATGTGAAGAATGTGGCAAAGCTTTTAGCCGGTCCTCAATCCTTGCTAACCACAGGAGAGTTCATACTGGAGAGCGACCCTACACATGTGAAGAATGTGGCAAAGCCTTTAGCCGGTCTTCAATCCTTGCTAACCATGGGAGAGTTCATACTGGAGAGAGACCCTACACATGTGAAGAATGTGGCAAAGCCTTTAGCTGGTCCTCAAACCTCACTTACCACAAGAGAATTCATACTGGAGAGAGACCCTATACATGTGAAGAATGTGGCAAAGCCTTTAGCCATTCCTCAAACCTTGCTACCCACAAGAGAGTTCATACTGGAAAACCCTACAAATGTGAAGAATGTTACAAAGCTTTTAAGTGGCCCTCAGGTCTTGCTAATCATAAGATAATTCATACTGGAGAGAAACCCAGTGAATGATGTGCAAAGTCCAACTCTCGGGCCCTATAATAAAATAATTTACACTGGAAAAAATCATTACAAGTGTGGAGAATATGGGCAAGCCTTTAATCAGTTCCAAACCTTTATTGTACATAAGAGAATTCAGCTTTGACAAAAATCATATAAATATTTTTAAAAGGTAACAAAGCCTTTAATCAGCTCTCAAACTTTAAGGACTCTAAGAGAATTTATTTTTGAAAAAATTATTTTAAATGGAGTCTCACTTTGTCACCCAGGCTGGAGTGCAGTGGCACAATCTCAGCTCACTGCAACTTCTGTCTCACAGGTTAAAGCAATACTCCTGCCTCAGCCTCCTGAGTAGCGGGGATATCGGGCATGTGCCACCACACTGGCTGATTTGCACATTTTTAGTAGCAAAATACAAAAATTGTGGGAAAAAATGTGGCAAAGAATTTAAATGGTTCTCCATCCTTATTAATTAAAAAATGTTTTACTGGAGAAAAATGACATACATAAAAAATGTGATAGGGCATTTAAACACACCTCAAACTTCTCTGAAAAAGAGAAATACTGGGAGAGACTCTGGAAATGTGTCAGATGTGGCAAGGCCTTTAAATGGTAGTCACACATTATAGTAGGTAAGGTAATTTTTACTGAAGAAAACTACAAATATGAAGAATGTTGCAAAACTTTTAACAAATTGTCTCACCTTATTGCACAGAAAAGGATTTATACTAGAGAAACATTGTACAAATGCAAAGAATGTGAAAAGCCATTAATATCTGCTCACGTCTTAGTATCAGAAAGTTTGTGCTTAATAAAAGCACTATAGGCCAGGTGTTGTGGCTCACACCTGTAATCCCAGCACTTTGAGAGGCCAAGACAGGTTGATCACGAGGTCAGGAGTACAAGATGAGTCTGTTCAACATGGTAAAACCTCATCTCTACAAAAATACAAAAGTAAGTGGGTTGTGGTGGCATGCACCTGTAATCCCAGTTACCAGGGAGACTGAGGCAGGAGCATTGCTTGAATTTGGCAGGCAGAGGTTGCAGCAAGCCAAGATTGAGCCACTACATTGTAGCCTGGGTGACGGCAAAACTCCATCTCGGGGGAAAAAAAAGCATTAGAAATATTATTACTGTAAAATGAACTTTCAGAAAATGTAAGTCTTTAAAGACTGTTTACTCTAAAGACAAATATTACAAACAGGATTGTAGTGCCTTTACTTGTATTACAGATTTTCTTGTACGCATTTTATATTAAAGGAAAACCCCAAAGAAGATGGTCAAACTTTGTCAAACATCAGGGAATTTATACTTGAGAGAAAGCCTAAAAATGTAATGAATGTGAACAAACTGTAGTTAATTCAAAAACTACAGTTTAGAAGACACCCATTAATATATTTCTGCAGTTGCAGTAAATGGGGAAAATAAATTTAATCAAAGAATAGGTCTAAGTATACCTTTGAGGATTCACAGCAGAAAGAATGAAGACTGCAACTTCAGACATTACACTAAACCACTGTTGAGGATAAAAAGGACCCAAAGCTAACTATATATATTTAAAGAAGCAGATTTTTTTGGAGATTTATCATAACATTCAAGATACGTTTTTCTGTAAAAAAAAAAACTACAGATTTTCTAAAAAGCAAATAATACTGTAACAAGTTACTTAATGTTGATTCTTCCCGTTGTTTGTGTAAAAGTATTTGATTAATTATTGCACCAGAGATATGAGAGATTGTTTTTTATTAGGTGTCAATTCATGAACTTTTCTATGGAAGAATAAGGACATTAAGTTGTAAGATGCATACTGAAAACCTAAATGGAGAGGCTCTTTGTGGTTGACTTACAACATTGTTTTAGTGATGGATAAGGTGGTTGTTCAGAGTAGTATTCTGAATTCTAGTGAAAGGAAAAACTTTGAATATTAGTAGTACATTATTTTATCAATTGTACCTGTAGGTAATAAAATGCAATAAATTTAAACTTTTTTAAAGGTTATGTGTGAATTCAAGTTTTCATTAAAGTTGTTTTTAATGTGTTAAATCTATTGTGCTTTGAATGAACTGTTAATTTGCCATGAACTTTAATGTGTTCCATCTTACTTGAGGTTCTAAGTAAAAGATGGTAATGATACACTGTTTGTTAATGTAGGGGAATGACATCTCTAGTAAACTCTTTTTTTGGCCAGTGTTTTGTTTGTTTTGAGATGGAGTCTTGCTCTGTTACCCAGGCTGGAGTGCAGTGGCATGATCTCGGTTCACTGCAACCTCTACCTTCTGGGTCCAAGTGATTCTCCTACCTCAGCCTCCTAAGTAGCTGGGATTACAGGCATGTGCCACCATGCGGAGCTAATTTTTGTATTTTTAGTAGAAATGGAGTTTCACCACATTGTCCAGGCTGATCTCAAACTCCTGACTTCAGGTGATCCACCCACGTCAGAGTCCCAAAGTGCTGGGATTACGGGAGTGAGCCACCAGGCCTGGCCTGCCAGTGTTTTTAAATTGCAAGTAAGTTGAAGAATTTTGTTCCCATAGATCAAATTGTATACTTTTTTCCCTTAATTTTTTTTAATTTTTGTGGGTAAATAGTGTGCCTACACACTTGTGGCATATATGAGATATTTTAACAAGTATACAATATTTAATTATCACAGCTGAGTAAATGAGGTATTCATCATCTTGGGCATGTACTTTTATATTACAGAGAATCACATTATATACTTTAAATGTGCAAGTGAATTATTAGCAGCTGCAAGGTCATTTTTATGGTCATAAAAATTATATGGGTTTAATTAATGTCCATATATTTCTGAGTCTTGATTAAACATTTTTAAACACTTGTTTTATATATTTTTTGTACATGTGGCCTCTGCTGACAAAAACAGACTTTTAGTTTTGATTTACATAGAGTTACATATACAAATATATTACTCTAAAGAGATACCAGCTGGGCACAGTGGCTCATGCCTTCACTTTCAGAGGTGAAGGTGAGTGAATCATTTGAGGTCAAAGTTCAAAACCAGACTGGTCAACATGGTGAAACCCCCTCTCTACTAAAAATACAAAAAAAAAAAAAAAAAAAAGAACTTGGTGTGGCGATGCATACCTGCAGTCGGAGCTACTCAGAAGGCTGAGGCAGGAGAATTGTTTGAGCCCAGGAGGTGAAGGTTGCAGTGAGCAGAGATGGTGCCACTGCACTTCAGCCTCAGTGATAGAGTGAGACACTGTCTCAAAATAAAAATATGTGTATATACATATATAACTTAAGTGTAAGAAAGTAATGTAGGAAGTGACAGTTTGAGTTTGTATGCATTTCAGAAGAACAATAATGAAAAAAAATCATTTTAATAAGGTGGATAATTAGAAACCTGAAAACCTCAGAGATTCAGAAAAAAATATATACTGTGCCCACTAAAAGCACAAAAATTGGCTGGGTGTGGTAGTGCATGCTTGTAATCCCAGCTACTTGGAAGGCTGAGGCAGGAGAATCTCTAGAACTTGGGAGGCAGAGGTTGTGGTGAGCTGAGATTGCACCATTGCACTCCATCCTGGGCAATGAGCAAAACTCTTGTCTCAAAGAAATAAAGGAAAA
Source organism: Saimiri boliviensis (assembly GCF_048565385.1). Classification (NCBI taxonomy): domain Eukaryota; kingdom Metazoa; phylum Chordata; class Mammalia; order Primates; family Cebidae; genus Saimiri; species Saimiri boliviensis. The sequence goes on along the minus strand of NC_133451.1, from coordinate 180,889,678 downwards.
GAAAATGCATGTAATAACAAAAAAAATTATTCAACAAAACCCAAGAGAAGACAGCATTAGAAGTAAAAGGCACAAAAGTAATTGCAGTTTTTGCCATTAAAAGTAAGGTAAAAATTCTAAAGTGTAACACTAAATGGTCAGACAGTTCACAAAATGGCAGTAAGTTCTTTTTTTTTTTTTTTTTGAGACGGAGTTTCGCTCTTGTTACCCAGGCTGGAGTGCAATGGCGCGATCTCGGCTCACCGCAACCTCCGCCTCCTGGGTTCAGGCAATTCTCCTGCCTCAGCCTCCTGAGTAGCTGGGATTACAGGCACGCACCACCATGCCCAGCTATTTTTTTTGTATTTTTAGTAGAGACGGGGTTTCACCATGTTGACCAAGATGGTCTAGATCTCTTGACCTTGTGATCCACCCGCCTCGGCCTCCCAAAGTGCTGGGATTACAGGCTTGAGCCACCGCGCCCGGCCTGGCAGTAAGTTCTTACCTATCAATTTTTAAAATATCAAATAGTTTAATTAAAATACATTGCTATGTTTTGAATATCCCCTTCAAAATTTATGTTTCAATTTAACTGCCATTGTAATAAAATTGTAAATTTTGACCTTTAAGAAGATATTAGGTCATGCAGGACCTACTCTTATAAATGAATTAATGTCATTATTTCCAGAATGGGTTACTTAGCAGGAAAATGGGTCTATTATAAAAGTAAGCTCTGTGACACCAGGCATGGGGGCTCATGCTTGTAATACCAGCATTTTGGAAGGCCCAGGTGGTCAGATCACGAGGTCAGGAGATGGAGTCCAGCCTGGCTAACACAGTGAAACACTGTCTCTACTAAAAATACGAAGAATTAGCCTGGCATGGTGGCACGCACCTGTAGTCCCAGCTACTCTTAAGGCTGAGGCGGAGAATCGCTTGACCTTGGGAGGTGGAAGTTGCAGTGAGCGGAGATTGCACCGTTGCACTCCAGGTTGGCTGACAAAGCAAGACACCATCTCAAAAAAAAAAAAGCAGCTCTCTGGTGTACGCCTTTTGTCATCTTCATCTTCGTGCCTTTGGTCGTTTCGTGATGTGGAAATATGATTCTAATCAGAAGTCAATAACATGCTATTGGACTTCTACAATCTAAAATTGTGAGCTAAGTACACTTTTATTCATTATAAAAAACCAACTCTAGGATATTCTGTTATTAAAGCAGAAACTGAAATAAAAGATTCACAAAATGTCTAAATAGATTTTTTAAATTAAATATGCTTCACGCAAGTGATTTATCTTAGATTCAAGGGCACACATAGGCCTTTGCTAACACTCTAAAAAGTTTGTAATTTGTTGGTTTTCTTGTTAAATAACTTTTTGCTCATTTCAATATATATTACTGTATCTTTCTTTCTGCCTTCTATAAGACATAAGTATGTGTGAGGTTTTTCAGGTGTTTTTTTTAAACTTAGTTTTGTAATATAAAAAGAATTACTGGTTCTGCCCTCTTTCTTCACATGCTTGAAGGTTAAAAAAGAATCTGTGACTTAAATTACTTAAACTAGAGTTTAAGAATCTGTTTCTTTTGAATAAATGCCCTATGTCTTAATAGTGAATTGTACTGTTAGATCTTACAAAAATGAATGTGAAAGGGAATTTTCTGCATGATGGAAGCAAATTGCAAATTTAGATCTTTGTAATTTTTATTATTAATTTTCTCATTATAGAATTAACATAACATTGCAGTACCCTAGAACATAGATGAAAGGGAAAAATCATGCAGAATGATTATAGCCTGACATTAACAGTATTTGCATTTTTGTGTTTTCCAAGCCTGTATTTTCCTGTGGATGTTAAACCGTGGCTCTGACTATAATCCTTACGTATATGAATATTTCTATGCATATTTTATAAGGGGCTAATCTTAGTGTGCAAACAATTTTCTATTTTTTCTACAGTATTTTATAAGCTATATATATATATATATATATATATATATATATATATATACACACACACACATATATAAAATTGTATAGGCTCACTAATATCATTTAGTGGCTTAATAATTTTCCATCTTGTGATGTCACACACATATACACATATACACACATACAATGCCATGTGATCGCTCAATACATTAGTGAATGAAATTTAATGACTTTATATAGTTATTGCAAATATCCCTTGACTGCTACTATTAGGTTGCCTTCCATTGTTTATCATGATGAGTTATGCTGAAATCATTATCTTTATGTACCTAAAACTTTTCATAATTTGGGTTAATTTCCTAGAAAAACTCAACCCGCGCGCACCCATCTCGGTCGTGGAGCGGCCTCCCGCGGTCTACTCCGTACATGGGCTCCGTGGCCTAGCGCCCCCGTCCCCGTCCCCGCCACCCATGATCGTGCGCCGAGGCCCGGAGGCGTCGCCGCCCAGGTCCCACCAGCCCGCAAACCAGAGCTTGGCGGCCATCCCCTCCAGCAGCTCGCTCGTGGCCACCCACGACTACTACCGGCGCCGCCTGGGTTCCACTTCCAGCAACAGCTCCTGCCGTAGTACCGAGTGCGCCGCGGAGGCCATTCCCCACCCCCCGGGTATCCCCAAGGCTGACCCGGGTCACTGGTGGGCCAGCTTCCTTTTCGGGAAGTCCACTCTCCTGTTCACTGCCACGGTGCTGGAGCCTGCAGAGCACCCGGAACCCCGAGGGCTCCCGCAGCGTGAACACCTGTGACCTGGCTCAGCACGCCCCGAGGAAGCAGCCTGGTGGTCAGCCCAGCACAGGCAGTGCTGGGCCGCCGTCCTGACCTGAGCGATGACCACCAGCTCCAGGACTGCGGAGGCGCTAGGCCACCAGAGCCGCTCCCAACCCCCGCCCCTCGCCACCGTAGATTAGGCGGCTGCAGCCAGCAGACCTCCACATCCACACAGCAGACACCAAAAAGGACTGAGGGCCCGGCTCTCCACCGCCGGGCCCTGAGCAGCTTTCCTGACACCTGAACTGTGCACCTGGCACCAAGCGGAAAATAAACTCCAAGCAGCCACACGCACGAAAAAAAAGAAAAAAGGAAAAAGAAAGACTCTAACAAATAGATTTACTCTATCATAGTTTGTAAGCATTTCACAATCCTTGATAAATTATGCTTTTCCAGGTAATTGTAATAATTTACATAAATACAAATGTCTAAGAGATTGCATCTTGACACAATTGGCACCATCACTAATTTTTCCAGTGCTAACGGTGTGTAAAAAAAAATGCCAACTAGTTTTAATTTGCATTTTTAATTTATAAGGATAATTGTTTTATACATTTACTTAATAATTTGTTCCTAAATTTTATATAAAATTTCAAATGGCTTCATTTTGGGGCTCAGATACACATGTATTTTTATATGGTTATATACAAATGATACACACATAATTTGCCTATAGGGTTTTAAAAATCAAATTGCAAGGATTGTTGACATTGGAAAGATACTTAATTTTGCTAAGTTTGCCACAATACAAATTATTTGTTACTTTTTTAATACGTTTAATATTTTTACAGTCTTTAACTCAGGGTATTGTGTATGTGTGTTATTTATTTTATGGATCTTAAGTCTGAAAAACTCATTTCTCTGTATATTTTGGATAAATGTTTGATTTTATTTAATATCTTTTAAAAAATTTTTTTATATTTTTAAAATGTGACACAAGTAACCATGAAGCACATATAATATGCACAATTTAATATTTATAAGGTGAACACCTCTGTTTAACCACCAACTAATTCAATAAATCTAACATTTCCAGCATTCTAGAAGCTTTTTGCATATGGCTGTCTGATCACAATCCGTCTTTTCCCTCCTGGAGGTTCCCATAAACAATCCTGACTGGTGAAAATCATTTTCTTGCCTAAAAAAAAAAAAAATGATTTCTCTACTTAGGACTTAAATATTGAAGTGTAAGCTATTTAATTTTGTTCATGTTTACCCAAAGTATTGTACCATACTATATGCATTATTTTGTGTCATGCTTCCTTTGCTCACCTTTATGTGGTTAAGATTCACCCATGCATTGCATTTAACTGTAATAAGTTCATTTTCAGGCCGGGCGCGGTGGCTCAAGCCTGTAATCCCAGCACTTTGGGAGGCCGAGGCGGGTGGATCACGAGGTCGAGAGATCGAGACCATCCTGGTCAACATGGCGAAACCCCGTCTCTACTAAAAAAATACAAAAAACTGGCTGGGCGTGGTGGCGCGTGCCTGTAATCCCAGCTACTTAGGAGGCTGAGGCAGGAGAATTGCCTGAGCCCGGGAGGCAGAGGTTGCGGTGAGCCGAGATCGCGCCATTGCACTCCAGCCTGGGTAACAAGAGCGAAACTCCGTCTCAAAAAAAAAAAAAAAAAGTTCATTTTCTTTGCTACAGACTACTCATTTGGCACTTCCATGAACAAGTGCTATTACGAACAATTTTGTATGCGTATTTTGGTGCAAATGTGCAAGATCTGCTCCAGAATAAGTACTTAGGAGTAGAATTGCTGGCTGCAGTCTACTCGTATCTTAAACTTTATGTAACCAAACTTTTTTCCAAAATATGCATACTAAATTACACTCCCACCAGCAATACATGAGAATTCTCTTGCTCTACACTTCTCACCACTTAATATTGTGAGAACTTTACTTTTCTTGGCATGGTGGTTTTGAAATAGTAAGTCAGTGTGATTTCAATTTGGAGTTTTCTAATCATTAATGAAATTGACCATATATTCATGTTTTTTGGCCATTTATATTTCCTCATTTGTGAAGTGTATGTGCAGTACTTCTACCTATTTTCAATGGAGAGATACGGTTTTCTCATTGATTTAGAGAAATTTTATATTCGAGACACTAGTTGCTTTTCTAATTTAAAATAATAAATCGTCATAATTTTAATAAATTTGAACTTTTGTGTTGTTTTAAAAAATTATTTCCTACACTGATATCATGAAAGTTTCCATTATTGTGACTCTAAGTGCTTTCAGGTTTTATTTTCTCATATTTAGGCTTATAATTTACCTGGAATTGCTTTTAAGTATAGTATGACATAGTAGTCCAATTTCATTTTATTTATGAATAACTTCTATTTTTTAGTTTTGTTTTTTCCTTCTGTTTGGAATTGGAACCTACATGCTTTGTTTCTATTCCTTTAGTAGTTGCACAAAACATTCCAACATACATACCTAATTTATCACAAACTGAAGTTAATGGTACAGGCTAAGCAGCCCTCATCCAAAAATTAGAAATCCAAAATACTCCCTTTGCATGTCACATTGGTGCTCAAAATGTTTTGGATTTTTGGATTAGGGACATTCAGTATACATCTTTATTCTTCTCTTGGACATTACTAAGACTGCTGATGACTTGAAGTTCATTTCTCCTCTCGTCCAAACTTGTATGTTATTATAGTCATGTATTTTAATTCTACTTTATACACATACACACACACACACACACACACACACACACACACACACACACACACACATTTTTGAGACAGAGTCTTGTTCTGTCACCAGGCTGGAGTGCAGTGGTGCAATCTCGGCTCACTGCAACTTCCACCTCCTGAGTTCAAGCAATTCTTCTGCCTCAGCCTCCCAAGTAGCTGGGACCACAGGTGCGTGCCACCATGCCCGGCTAATCTACTTTATATTTTAAAGCCAACTATATAGCCTTATCATGGTTTAATGCAGCTAATATTTATTCAGATTTGCCAATGTACCTGCCACCTTTTCTTTTTGTTCACTTGCAAATCAGACCTTCCATCCAAGATCACTTTTTCTTTTTTCCTTTTTGTCTTTTCTCCTCAAATACCTTTACCACAAGATCACTTTCTACTGAAAAATACCTTCAGATTACATGTAATGAGGGTCTCTGAGCTTTTATTTTTCTAAAATTTATTTTGCCTTTATCCTTAAAAGATACTTTCAGTAGGAGTAAAGTTCTAGCTTGGTAGTTACTTTCTTCACACATTGTTAAGTATATCAAACAAATGTCTTTTGGCTTCCATGATGGCTCTTGATAAGGGAGCTTGCAGTCTGTCATTCATCTGAATGCAAGCTGTTCATTCTGTTTACTTGCTTTAAGTTGGTCTGTGTGCTTGGCATGCTGCAGTTTCTATGGCTTGGCTAGTGTGGATTCTTTCTTCTTTAATTTACCCTATTTGTGATTCACTGAAATTCCTGAATCTGAAGATAAGTGTCTTTCATCAATTCTGGTAAACTTTGAGATATTATCTCACCAAATATTGATTATGCTTCAGTCTCTCTTTTTCTAGGAATTCTGATTAGATATATTTTAAATCTTTTCAATCTATCCTTCAAGTCATTTCTCTTTCATATTTCTTTTTTTTTTTTTGCCAATTGGTGTTACATTCTGAATATTTTCTTCTCTATTTTTCAGTTTACTAATTCTCTCTTCAGATGTATCTAATCTCCCATGTGGGATGGTGTGGTGGTGTATATTTCAACTGATTCACTTGTTTGCTTGCTTTGAAAATTCTATTTGGCTTTCAAACCTGCTGGATTGTTTTAAATATTTTCTATGGTCTACAAATTTTAAAATTTGCCTTTTACTTTTTTTTTTTTTTGAGACGGAGTTTCACTCTTGTTACCCAGGCTGGAGTGCAATGGCGCGATCTCAGCTCACCGCAACCTCCGCCTCCTGGGTTCAGGCAATTCTCCTGCCTCAGACTCCTGAGCAGCTGGGATTACAGGCACATGCCACCATGCCCAGCTAATTTTTTGTATTTTTAGTAGAGACGGGGTTTCACCATGTTGACCAGGGTGGTCTCTAGCTCTTGACATTGTGATCCGCCCGCCTCGGCCTCCCAAACTGCTGGGATTACAGGCCTGAGCCACCACGCCCGGCCTACTTCTTAAAGAATAAGTATGGTTGTTTTAAAATCTGTGTCTGATACCTCCAACATCTGAAGTAGTTACAGACTTGTTTCTCCTGGTTCCTTATTTCCATGTGTAGGTTCAAGAATTTTTTATAGTAAGCTCTGCATTTCCCTAAAAAAGTTGGTTTGGGAAACACTTGGATAAGGGAATCTTCTAGAGAGAATTCATGTTTATTTCTGCCATCAGGTGTTTCCAGTTGAAAATGATTAAGATGTGAAAGTTAAGAACTTGCCGGGTGCGGTGGCTCAAGCCTGTAATCCCAGCATTTTGGGAGGCCGAGGCGGGTGGATCATGAGGTCAAGAGATGGAGACCATCCTGGTCAACATGGTGAAACCCCGTCTCTACTAAAAATACAAAAAATTAGCTGGACATGGTGGCGCGTGCCTGTAATCCCAGCTACTCAGGAGGCTGAGGCAGGAGAATTGCCTGAACCCAGAAGGCAGAGGTTGCGGTGAGCCGAGATCGCGCCATTGCACTCCAGCCTGGGTAACGAGCGAAACTCTGTCTCAAAAAAAAAAAAACAAAGAAAGTTAAGAACTTGCAGTCTGGGCTGCGAGTGGTGGCTCACCCCTGTAATACCAGCACTTTGAGAGGCTGAGGTAGGCAGATCACGAGGTCAAGAGATTCAGACCATCCTGGACAACTTAGTGAAACCCATCTCTACTAAAAATGCAAAAATTAGCTGTGTATGGTGGCACGTGCCTATGATCCTAGCCACCTGGGAGGCTGAAGCAGGAGAATCACTTGAACCCAGGAGGCAGAGGTTGCAGTGAGCAGACATCACACCACTGCACTCCAGCCTGGCAACAGAGTGGGACTCTGTCTCAAAAAATAAAAATAAAAAACAGAAAACAAACAAAAACTTACCGTCTGTAATAATAAGACATATAGAAAAAGACTAACCAGGGAAACGACCAGTTGAAAGTTTATATCTTTCATTCAGTAATGGATTTGGGTGATAAACTTTGTATGCATAACTTATCTTGCTTATAGGCAAATGTATAGGCCCACTGGTATATCTCTGTTTCTAGATCAATGCTTCTTGAAGTACAATATGTGGATCACCTAAACAGAATCACCTGGGTGAACATTCTTGTTAAAATAAACATCCTCAGACCCTCTGACAGGCCAAATGAATCAGAATGGGAGAGGGAGGGCTAGAGAACTGGCATTTAATGAGGCTCCCTAAGGGCTTCTGATACAAACTAAAATTTGAGAAAAGAGAAAGACAGAAAATATGAGGTGGAAAGAGATATAGAGAAACAAAATCAGAGACAATGAGGAGCGGGGTGTTATGCTTGCCTTGTGTTGCAGAAGGTATCATGTATCAAGCTCTAAAAGCTGAATGTGATACAGCTATGAAAATATTATAATTAGCCCAGAGACTTTTCAGAGAAATGAACACAAATATCTTATTAAATCACCTAACAAGTTATGTTAGGTGATTTAGCGCTCCACACTGTACAAAGCATTTCAAAGGGTATGAAAACCAAGGGAGGCAAAAACCTAACCCATCACATCTAATTACACCAATGAAATAGCATCGACCTCTGTTGGGCAAATTTCTTTGTAATTCGTACATTACTTTTAGCTACAATAAATCAGAAAGTAGAGACGCATCTTCATTAGTCATGAAATCAAGGACAACTGAAGGGCATAGTTTTCCAGACATCCATTGGGAGACTTTTGGGTAGACTATGGACCACCCTACAGCTTTTACAGGAAGTACTGTGGGAGCCAGGCGCGGTGGCTCACGCCTGTAATCCCAGCACTTTGGGAGGCTGAGGCGGGTGGATCGCAAGGTCAAGAGATCGAGACCATCCTGGTCAACATGGTGAAACCCCGTCTCTACTAAAAATACAAAAAAAAATTAGCTGGGCATGGTGGTGCATGCCTGTAATCCCAGCTACTCAGGAGGCTGAGGCAGGAGAATTGCCTGAACCCAGGAGGCGAAGGTTGCGGTGAGCCAAGATCGCGCCATTGCACTCCAGCCTGGGTAACAAGAGAGAAACTCCATCTCAAAAAAAGAAAGTATTGTGGGAATGTTAGTTTGACCTTCTCCCTGTTAGTCTCCGGGTATAAGTATTACTGGTCAGGTTGAGGATGCTAGCTTATGTCAAATATTTCTTTTTTTTTAGCTGCCATCTCATCAGGCCCAGCTGCTTTGACTTTTAACTTGCTTTTAAATGTATTTCTGCTCTTAAAATTCATAAACTATGCCCTTACTGATATTTAGTGATTTGTCCTTTGATTCCCTTAGGGTGGAGAAAAAGCATTAATGTACTGGCTTAAACTGTGACCACACTTAAAGGAACAAAAGCTGAGTATGAATTTTTTTAAAGGCTATCATTTTGGCTGTGAGTCCCCTACATTGCCTTGAAATGGCAGACTGCAATTAAACTCGTCTAAATTCCATGAACTGTACTGAGCACCCACTAGAACACCATGCACTGGCTCTATGTATATCAAGACAAATGAGATGCAGTCCTGGTTGAATCAACAGATTATTCCCTTTTCCTTTTCTCTCTCATTCCTAAGAAAACCAGGAAAAGTGTGAGTCAAGGACATCAGACAGCTCCAAGCTCAATACTCAGATGTATGGGAGCTTACACAATTAATGAGCATCGTTTTTCGACGTATGAATGTTTATAAGTTGATACCAAAGAAACTATATTTGCTAAAAGAATGTTTGGGCCGGGGGCAGTGGCTCAAGCCTGTAATCCCAGCACTTTGGGAGGCCGAGGCAGGCGGATCACGAGGTCAAGAGATTGAGACCATCCTGGACAACATGATGAAACCCTGTCTCTAGTAAAAATACAAAAAAATTAGCTGGAAGTGGTGGTATATGCTTGTGGTCCCAGCTACCCGGGAGGCTGAGGCAGAATTGCTTGAACCCGGGAGGCAGAGATTGCAATGAGCCGAGATCACACCACTGCACTCCAGCCTGGCGCCTGACAACAGAGCGAGACACTGTCTCAAAAAAAAAAAAAGTTTGCAGCTGTCCGGAGCCATTTTCCTGGTGAACAAGGAAATGGTATCATTATTTTGTAGCTGTAGGATTCTCTCCTGTCTCCCTCTCCTCCTTCGTTTTCTTCTCCCGTGCTCCCCACAGTATGGTTACCCCGCTTCTCTGTGACCCAGCCCCAAGTCCAAAGCCGAAGTGCCCCAAGCAATGGCTGTGCAGACAGCAACTTTGAAAGAGTGCTCTGAACTCAGTGTGGTGCTGCGGGGAGAAGCTATGGAGAAGAGTTGCATGTGGACCACATCAGGAAGGCAGGTTGGCTAAACATTCATCTGACAAGCTTTCATTTGTGCAGAGCCCATCTGCTGTTTGGTGCCAGCAATAGGCAAAACTGACTGAATGTGATTCATGTGACTATCCTGGCAAACTGTAGCCAACTGAAGGCCACCTAAACACCCATGCCATGTGTGCGTAACAGCCACCATCAAGATGCTCTAAAGAGCTACACCTGGGAGGCAGCCCAACAGCCCAGTGTGCCGGGGACCAAGCTGAGGTGTCTCTGTCCTAGTCCCTCTCACGTCCACCTGCCTAGAGCCCCACTGAGAGCCTGAGCTCTGCTGAAAAGATGAGGCTCTCCTAGACTACGTGGCACAACGCAAATGTCTCACCGCCCAATCTTTCATCTTCCTGGGGAAGAGGGTCAGCAGCTGACTCTTCCAGATTTTGATGTAAAAATTTAGGAAACAGTTTGCATTGGATGAAGGACCTGAAAGTGGAAAAACACACAGGTTTTACTTTATCAAAGACATTCCTGGGGCAGTGCTTTTGGTAAATAACTTCACCTTAGATCTCACACCCACACATGACAAAAGCAAGTGCTCTCTTCATTTAAAAATTTATAATAAAAAGAGGGACATGTTCAAGTGATCATAAAGATAGTGTTTTGATTTGTAAATTTCACCCTAATGAGAGCAGTCAAGTACCTTAGCAGCATCAGCAGCATCACCCTCTACTGTCAGCAGTGGGACAAGGGAACCGTCCTCCAACTCTGCCAGCCCAGTAGGGCTTCATCTTCACAAAAAATTAGGAGCAGAAAGTGAACACTGCAGTAATACAATTGACACTAAAAACTGTGAGAACCATTTAACTTTTTTTTTTCCATTTTTCATGCCTTTGATACTGCCGCACCTAATAGCCTAAGATTATGGTGTCTCTGGTCCTCCAAAATATGGTTACCTTAAATCAAAATCTTTCATAAATTTAAAAACATTACATAAGATGCAACTGTCAGTATCTGAAACTCACTCTGGCATCACTTGAAAGATTTCCAGTGCCAGAGTACACGTTACCAAAGACTTAAAGATATGATTAAAGGGAAGATTGTAATGTATACATTCACATTACTAAGGATCACATTAAATACATTTTAACACTTCGGTGAAAATCTCACTTTAAATCCAGAGGGTGTTCGCCAAATTGAGAACCACCACCACAACAAAACACCTCCTTTCAGAGGTGCTGGTTTAGTCTCCACAGGCAACTGCTTAGAGTAAATGCAGGGATGCAGCTTAATGGATCTAGAGAGGGTACCGTTGAGGTGGTACCTTCTCACCCAACGGAAAGCCACAACAGGGATTGGGTGCTATTGGCTGTCTGTTCCTGCCACTGTTCATTTTACTCCAAAATCAAATCAGCAAAGCTAAAATGTTTGCTGGATGTTTACTTTTAACTGTTATTAGTTTCTGGCTAGTCCTGTATTTCTCCTGCCCTCCTCTGGTGAATGACCAGTTAGTTTAATAATGAGAGTCAAATTACAATGGGCAGTGATTTGCCATCTCCTCACCTCAGTCAGGGCACAGGCTGAGGGAACCATGCCCCCTGCTCAGTGATGACAGAGCAAAGGCGTAGATCACTCATATGAACACAGATGAGTCACTGCTCTGCCAGCTCAGATGGTAGGAAAGAGTGAACAAGAGGCCACAGAAGGCTGAGAACAGATGTGTTGTGTGCTCCATGGTTCCTAAAGAAAAGATGTCAGTTAGCCAAGTCACTCCACAGCTACGTGAATAGCAGGATCCCTACCAAACATTTAGAAACATCTCCACAGTTCAGCTGGATGGGTGAGTTATTCCTGTGATCATTCCTGCCCATGGTCATATAAGCATCTGCTGGGCACACAAAAAACTCACCTGTCGGTTTATGAACACTGATTTTCATAAGAGACTGGGGTGGGGGGAGTTTTCACTAATTGTACACACTTATAAGAATAAAACTGAATCCTGAAATTAAGATTAGGATTTTTTATAGAATGCAATATTAAATATGTGTCCCTCTTCTGAATGCAATGTAACAATTATAATAATTCTATTTCTCAATGGTTACTAATTGATAGTCTAAATGGCATAAAAAGTGTAAACGTGGCATAAGAGATTAAACAGACTAATGAACTGAAAACTTGATAAAGATTGAAGAGTCAGCTGAAAGATTTCCAGTGCAAGAGTATACTGTTACTAAAGACTTAAAGATACGATTAAATGAAAGATTGTAATGTATATATTCATGTTACTAAGGATTACACTAAATACATTTTAACACTTTGGTACAAATCTCACTTTAAATGGCATAAGCAAAGAAAGAGCAAAGTTATTTCAAATGAAAAGAGAAAGGCACTTCCGGTTTAATTTGATAGAAGCACAGATGGCAGTCATCAACACATTGTACTGCTACCAGCCCAAGCAGTGTGGTGGCCTGGGACTCCAGCTCTCCTTCCACACACACCTGCTGCTCCCACCAACACAAACATGTCTCTCACATGCCAAGAAAACATCTACATATTAACCTTCTCAATCACCATCAACAGAATCACTGATCCCTTCTGAAAGCTGAATTTAGTCAAAAAATTAAATACTTTTCTCTCAAGATTTTTTAAAAGATGGGTTGTCAATTGTGCTTACATGAAATCTTCAAATGAATGAGTCAAGTGTGCTTAGCAGTTATCCTCCGTAACTGCTAAGACAGGCTGGAAAGCAAATGATACCCTGGATAGAGCAGGTGATTTTATTTTTGAATACTTCATTTTCTTACAAATTAAAATGTATTTCTTTTATCTTTCCCACTGTGGAAGTCTTAACGCCTGAGAGCAGTACCTGGAAAGCAAATTGCAGGGAGCTGACTCGCAGAGACTCTGAGCTGCGTGGCTACAAAGTCAGGAAGTAACAATCACTGTCTCCAGACGCATCTCCACACAGATCCCCACACCAAGACGTCCCGCGTGCCTCTCAGGTCAGCTTCCCCGAAGGTCAGATGCAGTGTCTTTTCTAGCGCCCTAAGGTATCATGCATTCATTATTTTTCAGATTCTGTGCAGATGTCTTCCTCACCAATTTCATTAAAAAACTCAAACCCAGGGATGGAGCATCCTCCATGGACCTTTTCTTCCCTTGGAGTTTTCATCAGCAACACCTTCCCCTCCAGTATCCAAGGAAGACGTGTACTTTCTCCCTCCTGAGCCAGACCCTCCCCTCAGATCAGGATGTCCTACTCTTTTTCATTGGTCCCCTCTGCCCTGCCTATAAAATACTTAAGTTGCTGACATCTTTTTTGAGATGGAGTCACTATCACCCAGGCTAGAGTGCAGTGATGCAATCTCGCCTCACTGCAACCTCCACTCACTTCAACCTCTGCCTCCCAGGTTCTAGTGATTCTCCTACGACAGCCTCCCGAGTGGCTGGGATTACTGGTGTGCACCACCACAACCAGCTAATTTTTTTGTTATCACCATTTTGGCCAAGCTGGTCTCAAACTCCTGACCTCAGGTGATCTGCCCCCCTTGGCTTTACAAAGTGCTGGGATTATAGGTATGAGCCACCGTGCCCGGCCAGTTGCTGACATCTTTAACAAATAAAGTCAGTCCTCCTTCCCCTTGACCCTGTTGCCCTTGAAAGCTACTGTACTATCCTAGTCTGTCTGGGCTGATGTAACAGAATACCATAGACTGGGTGGCTTATAAACCACAGAAATTTATTGCTCACATTTCTGAGGGCTGAAAGCCCAAGGTCAAGGTTCAGGAAGGAGGTCTGTTGTCTGGGGAAGCCCTGCTTCCTGATTCCTACATGGTGCCTGTTTGCTGTGTTCTCAGGTGGTAGAAGATTTAAGAGCACTCTAGGGCCTCTTTTACCAGGCACTAATCCGATTCATGAGGACTCCTCCCTCGATAGCTGTAATCACCTCACAAAGTCCTAACCTCCGATACCATTACATTGGGGATTAGGATTCAACATGAATTTTGAGGGAGACATTCAGTCTATAGCATACACTATTCCTCTTTTTCCTTTCAGTGCCATCCCAGCCTTTTGAACGTCTGGGCTCCACATTTCACTTCTGGTCATGGGTGAATGACTCAGTAGTCTCTGTTACACAGGGTACATTTAATGAGTGGAGGTCCTACCATGAGCTCTGTGACCTGGCCCTCCCAAAGTGCTAGGATTACAGGCATCGGACACTGTGCCCAGCCTTAATACTATTATTAAGACAGAGTTTAGCTCTTATTGCCCAGGCTGGAGTACAATGGTGTAATCTTGGCTCACGGCAACCTCCACCTCCCGGATTCAAGTGATTTTCCTGCCTCGGCCTCCCAAGTAGCTAGGACTACAGGCATGCGCCACCATGCCCAGATAAATTTTTTGCACTTTAGTAGAGATGGGGTTTTACCATGTAGGTCAGGTTGGCCTCAAACTCCTGATCTTAGGTGATCTACCCACCTTGGCCTCCAGAAGTGCTGGATTACAGCGGGGTTGGGCTGTGGGTAAAGACAGCTGGAGTCAGAATGTTTGTGAGCTGATTATTGCTGAAGCTGAGTATCAGTACATAGGGTTCTTCTCTAGCTGTTATAGACAGAAATTCCCATAATAATTGATTTTAAAAGAAATCAGCCAGGCAAAGTGGCTCACACCTGTAATTCCTGCACTTTGGTAGATGAAAGTGGAAGGATGGCTTGGGGCCAGGAGTTTGAGACCAGCCTGGGCAACACAGGAAGACCCTGTATCTACAAAAAAATCAAAAAATCAGCCAGGCATGGTGGTGCACACCTGTAGTCCCAGCTACTTTGGAGACTGAAGTAGGAGGACATTTGAGCCCAGGAGTTTGAGGCTGCAGTGAGCTATGACCACACCACTGCACTCCAGCCTGGGACAAAGAGAGATCCTGTCTCTAAAAACAATATTTTAAAGATACATAATTAATTAATTAATTTACATATCTGAAGATGGAGTTTCACTCTGTCGTCCAGGCTGTAATGTAGTGGCATGATCTCGGCTCACTGTATCTCCCGGGTTCAAACAATTCTACCTGAGCCTCCTAAGTAGCTGGGATTACAGGTGTGGGCCACCACACCCAGCTAATTTTTGTATTTTTATTAAGAGACATGATTACGCCATGTTGGCCAAGCTGGTCTGAAAATTCTGAACTCAAGTGCTCCACCTGCCTCAGGCTCCCAAAGTGTGAGATTCCAGGCGTGAGCCACCATGCCAACCTTTTATATAAATTTTCTTTTTTAAAAGTGTTCTGGTTGGGTCAGTTGACAGGCCCCAGGTCCCTTGAGTCTCATTTACTTCCATTGCATGGCAGGAGTTTCTGTCCGTTCCCTGTTCCCCAGGAGCAGGAGTGAGCACACCTCTGCTTCCCTGCCCAGGTACTCCGGCCCCTCCTCCCTCCTCCCAAGGCCACCCTCCTGGCAAGCCCACCCCAGTGCCTGGGACCTAGGGAAGGAGAGGCAGGTGGGTGTGGTCTTGCCTGCAGCATAGAGATGACGCCAATGGCCATCTGAAGCACAGCACTCATGGTGTCTGACACTTCAAAGCTTTCCTGTCCTCCTGGGAGATACATGGCAGGAGGTGAGGGCCCAGCAGCCCCTTGGCACCCAGGGTCCCCACAGCCCCACCCCACACTGAGGCATCCCCACTGCCTTCCATGGGAAGAATACTCAGTACCCAAAGGAAGGGCCGAGAGCTCTAAAAGCAGCCACAGATGGGGCTGAGTGCACAGGATGGGAATAGGTACGGCAATCCTGGGGGCCCCTGCCTGGGTGTGCCAGAGCCCCGAGAACTGGCACGTGGTGTGTAGGCAGGCAGGCCTCCCCCAGCCACTGTCTCCAGCCTCGAACCTGAGGTCTTTGTTGCAGGTGCTGGCAAGTCCCATGAGGGTCATCAGGAGCACGGCATGTTGCAATAAGAGGGAGGCACAGGGGCTGGACCTGGAATCCTGACCCTGGGGACCTCACATCCACCCTTCCTTTCTCCCTGCCCTGGTCACCCGCCCAAACACACACCCCGCCTTGTTCCAGATCAGCTCCAAGCTTCTGGGGCATCTGGCTGCTTCTGGAGTTGCAGACAGAGATGCAGGCACTGAAGGGGCTGGGCCCTTGGCTGGTCCAGCAGCTCACTGGCCAGGTCTGGCAGAGGGCAGGGAGGAAGGAAGCCATGCCTAAGAGGGTTGGGGAACACAGACGCTGGGAGGGGCAGGTGGAAGTGGCAGCTCAGGGCTTACCTGTGGGCATCTGAGAGCTACACTAAGCTGAAT
This sequence comes from Saimiri boliviensis, assembly GCF_048565385.1. Lineage (NCBI taxonomy): Eukaryota > Metazoa > Chordata > Mammalia > Primates > Cebidae > Saimiri > Saimiri boliviensis. Next base: position 180,873,245 of record NC_133451.1, on the reverse strand, counting down.
TCCTTGGTGCCGTAGAGGATGGGGTCCCTGGCCATCCTGCTGAGATGGGTCATGCAGAATGAAGCCCAGAGCAGGAACTCAGCTGGGAGAAAGAAAAGGTTCCCAGTCACCAAGCCTCTCCGGTACTCACCCAGCCTGACCATACAGGAAGTAACAGGAGGTTAGGCGGTAGGGGGGACCTGGCTAAATTTTCATTTTTTTTCAGATGGAGTCTGTTCTGTTGCCAGGCTGGAGTGCAGTGGTGAGATCTCGGCTCACTGCAGTCTCCGCCTCCCAGGTTCTAGCGATTCTCCTACTTCAGCCTCCGAGTAGCTGACACCATGGCCAGCTAATTTTTCTATTTTTATTAGAGACGGGATTTCACCATGTTGGCCAGGGTGGTCTTGATCTCTTGACCTCGTGATCCACCTGCCTTGGCCTCCCAAAGTTCTCAATTAGAGGTGTGAGCCACTGTGCCCGACCTAAATGTTCATTTTGAGTAAATATGGGGTCTTGCTACGTTGCCCATGCTGGCCTAAGACACCTGGGCTCAAGCCATCTTCCTGCCTTGGCCTCCCAAAGTGCTGGAATTAAAAATGTATGCCACTGCACCTAGCCTGTTTTTTGTTATTGTTGTTGTTTTAAATAAACCAGCTTTGGCTGGGTGTGGTGGCTCACTCCTGTAATCCCAGCACTTTGGGAGGCTGAGGCGGGTGGATCACGAGGTCAAGAGATCGAGACCATCCTGGTCAACATGGTGAAACCCCGTCTCTACTGAAAAAAAAAAAAAAAAATTAGCTGGTCATGGTGGCGCATGCCTGTAATCCCAGCTACTCAGGAGGCTGAGGCAGGAGAATTGCCTGAACCTGGGAGGCGGAGGTTGCGGTGAGCCGAGATTGCGTCATTGCACTCCAGCCTGGGTAACAACAGCGAAACTCCATCTCAAAAAAAAAAAAAAAAAAAAAATGATAGCCCCAAAGTTGAGTTCTGGGGGTTAGGAGGAAGCAGGGCTAGGCAGGAGAACAGGGAGCGGCCTCCTCTCCCCTAACCAGGTTGCCTGGCCCCCTCCCCCTGGAAGGAGGATCAGGGAAGAAGATCAGGGTGGGTGGGGAGGGAGCTGGGGGGAGGCACCTTTTCCACAGTCTCAGGAGGGAGGTAGGAGTCCTGAGTATCTCAGTATCAGGCACCCCTGCCATGGGTGACCTCTGGCCTGGATAAGCTCAGTGCCCACAGGCAATGAATGATGGTTTCACCAGGGGCCACAGGTCCCTTCCCTCTGGTGTGTCTGTGTGTCCTGGCGGGTGCTGAGGGTGACTCTCCCTAAGGAGGAGGGGCAGTGCATCTCACCTGCTCAGAGCAGCTCTCCGTCCACACCCAGGAGATTGCCGGAAATGGCCCCACTGCAGGGACAGGGATTCATGGTGACCAGGGCTCCTGGCAGGCAGCCCTGACAGACATACATACAGACACACACACACACACTCACACACACACACAGAGAGAACGAAATCCTAGTTGCCAGCGCAACCACCTGGAGCTCAGCCTCTTCCCTGGCCCAGTCATCTTGGGTGCACAACACTTTTCCCCTAATGTTCCCAGAACACTTATCCCTAAGCACCGAGTCACCTTGGGTGCAGGATCCTTGTCTCCTGAAACATGTCCCCATATATCAGGCTGAGGGCAGTGGGCTAGACTCACTAGGAGCCTCACTGAAGAGCTCCAGCCCTGCTCAGACACATTCACTGGCTTGGAAGTCCCCACCTTAGCAAGAGCTGGGCCTCCATGCAGGGTCTCCCTCTGAGCAGATAACCCAACTTTCTATCCCTCTCTGCCCTTTCCAGTTCACCTGTGAATCCCTAAGGCTATGCAGCAGCCACCCCCACCAGGCCCTTAGGGCAATGGAGCCTCACCCACCTCCCCAGGGGCAGGACGCCAATCTGTTTCCACACCTCCAGCAGCCGCTCAGAGTCTAGGGTCAGCACCTTGGCATGGTTGTGGGAAGCCACGGGCGGGAGGGTCAGGGCAGCCAGGGTCCTTCCCTCCAGCATGGCCCCTGCACCTCACCCAGCTCACCTCAGAATCCAGTGGCTCCAGTGAAGGGGCTGGGCCCTCTGCAGGTGGGTGTACCCTGGGAAGAGGATGTCATATTCCCTATGGGAGAGAAGCAGGGACTCAGGTGGAGGCTGGGTGAAGGCCTGCTGGTGACACTGGGACCCTGCAGGCATGCGTCACTCCTGGGAAGTGTTGCCCTACAGCACTGCACCTGAATGAGGGATCCAGGATCTCCCAGGCAGAAACTGCTCTCAAGGAAAAAGAGGACGAAATGGGGCCGTGTGAACCACAGACTGGGCCTGAGCTGTGGGGCTCCTGGGGTGAGGCTTTGCCAGGAACACCCAAAGCCTGAGCCTCTGTCACTCAGCATCTCCCATCAGGGGCTAGAACAGGGGAGGAGGCCCATGTTGGGTATGACTTGGGAGGTTTCGTTTGAGGACCTCAGAAATAGCCGGGGCTCAAAAAGAGCTGCTTGGAGCAGGAGGGACACCCTGCCCCTCATTCAAGTTACTAATTCTTTGTATTTTTAGTAGAAATAGGGTTTCACCATATTGGCCAGGCTGGTCTTGAACTCCTGACCTCAGGTGATCCACCCACCTCGGCCTCCCAAAGTGCTGGGATTACAGGCATCAGCAACGTCGCCCAGCCTGTTGTTGTTTTAAATAAACCAATTTTGCTAAGATATCATTGACATACAATTTATCCATTTGAAGTTTACACTTTAGTGTACATCCATCACCACTTTTAGAACATTTTCGTCACCCCCTAAAGAAATTCTGTACTCAAGGCCAGGCATGGTGGCTCAAGCCTGTAATCCCAGCACTTTGGGAGGCCAAGAGGGTAGGATCACTTGAGGCCGGGAGTTCAACCAGACTGGGCCACACAGTGAGAACCCGTTACTACAAAAAATGTAAAAACTTCACAGGGTGTGGTGCACACCTGTGGTCTTACCTACTCAGATAGCTGAGGTGTGAGGATCATTTGAGTATAGGAGTTTGAGGCTGCAGTGAGCTATACCGAGCCACTGCACTTCAGCCTAGGCGAGAGAGCAAGAGCTCATCTCTAAAGACAATTTAAAGAGAAAAAATTTGGCTGGGCACAGTGGCTCATGCCTGTAATCCCAGCACTTTGGGAGGCCAACGTGGGTGGACCACAAGATCAGGAGATTGAGAACACCTTGGCCAACATGGTAATACCCTGTCTCTACTAAAAAATACAAAAATTATGGGCCGGGCGCGGTGGCTCAAGCCTGTAATCCCAGCACTTTGGGAGGCCGAGGCAGGTGGATCACGAGGTCGAGAGATCAAGACCATCCTGGTCAACATGGTGAAACCCCGTCTCTACTAAAAATACAAAAAACTAGCTGGGCGTGGTGGCGCGTGCCTGTAATCCCAGCTACTCAGGAGGCTGAGGCAGGAGAATTGCCTGAACCCAGGAGGCAGAGGTTGCAGTGAGCCAAGATCGTGCCATTGCACTCCAGCCTGGGTAACAAGAGTGAAACTCCGTCTTAAAAAATAAATAAATAAATAAATAATACAAAAATTAGCTGGGCATGGCACGTACCTGTAGTCCCAGCTACTGTGGAAGCTGAGGCAGGAGAATTGCTTGAATCCAGGAGACAGAGGTTGCACTGAGCCGAGTGCTACTGCACTTCAGCCTGGCTAACAAGACCAAAACTCTGTCTCAAAAAAAAAAAAAAACAAAGTTAAAAATTTAAAAATTAGGCTGGGTGTTGTGGCTTATGCCTGTAATCCGGGCATGTTGGCAGGCTGAGGCGGACAGATCACCTGAGCTCAGGAGTTCAAGAGACCAGCCTGGCCAACAAGGTAAAACCCATCTCTACTGAAAAAAAACACAAAAATTAGCTGCATGTGGTGGCACACACCTGTAATCCCAGCTACTTGGGAGGCTGAGGCACAATAATCACTTGAACCAGGGAGGCAAAGTTTGCAGGTAGGAGAGATCGCACCACTGCACTCCAGACTAAGCGACACAGCAAGCCCCAGTCTCAAAAAAAAAAAAAAAAAAAGTAAATTAAAGAAACCCTGAACTCAGTAGCAGACACTCCCTGTTCTTCCTAGCAGCCTTGTCCTCCATGGTCACAATTTGTGTACCCTTATTGCCCTCCAAGTCTGAGAAACAGGGGTCACAGGGAGTTGACGAAGAGGAGGGATCTCTGACAACATATGGAGGAGACTCCTCAGCAGAATCTCCTCCAGGTCTGCAGGGAACAAATCCAGACCCAAAGACACCAGGTCCCAGAAGCCAAAGCCCGGGATAAGGCCAGCAGGAGGCAGCCTTTGACTCTGTCTTTCACCAGATGGGCTGGGTGGGGACACGGAATATGGGAGACATGGGGCACAGGCAGGGTGGGGAGAGACTCTGGCTGCTCCAGGCACAGCCAAGCTAGTGCCTTAGTTTCCTTCCCTCAAATCTGCAAAGGGTGAGTTCTCTTTTAATTTTTTGAGATGGAGTCTCACTCTGTCTCCCAGGCTGAAGTGCAGTGATACAACTGAAGATCACTGCAATCTCCACCTTTCGGGTTCAAGGGATTCTCCTGCCTCAGCCTCCCAAGTAGCTGTGATTACAAGTGCACAACAGCACATCTGGCTAATTTTTGTATTTTTAGTAGAGACAGGGTTTCATCATGTTGGCCAGGCTGGTCTCGAACTCCAGCCCTCAGGTGATCCACCAGCCTCTGCCTCCCAAAGTGCTGGGATTACAGTCGTGAGCCACCACACCAGGCCCAACGAAGGGTGAGTCTTCCCTGCCTGCTGAGCTAGACTGGAATGGGAGTATTGGGGTCTGCAGGAAATGCCCCACTCCTGGCTGCTCTGCCTCGATCCCAGAGTTCTGCAATACCCCTGTCCCCCAGGGCCTGGCACCCCACCCTGTTCACCCCTGCCACCTAGTCTGCTGTTCAGGCTGTCATCACACCTCTCTTCGTCCCCTGGGTGTCCCTTGGGAACTCACACCTCTGTCAGATCCACCATGGTCCTGATGAGCTCCCAGAGGAGGCCGGAGAGCATGGAGCCGCATCCATGGCCTAAGGTCCATGACCACCTGTGCAAGCAGGAGGTGATGCTCAGGGAGGCTGACGGCTGCTTCCCTGGGGAGCCAGGACCCTGCTGAGCTCTAACTGCCCCCTGGGCTCCCCAAGGCTGGCACAGCACAGAGCAGGGGGGTGGAGGAGCTAGAGGCACCTGGTCATTCCGGCTGCATCCCGTGTGCAGCTTCCCAGCAGTTTTGCCAATGAGCTCTTAGAGGTGAAGGGAGGCCCAGGGTCATAGTCTATATGCCCAGAGGAGTCAATCCAGGCAGGGCAGCATTCATCAGCCCTGCCTGCCAATCTCCCTCTCTACCCCAGGGCCCTGGGTCTTGCCCAAATCTCTCACCATTTGTGCTTAGCCCTTTTTTGTTCATTTGTATTTCTTTCAATTTTTTGTAGTTATGGAACCTTGTTATGTTGCCCAGGCTGGTCTTGAACTCTTGGCCTCAAGTGATCCTCCCACCTCAGCCTCCCAAGGTGCTAGGATTATAGGCATGAGCCACCACAACTGGCCCATGTCCTGAGGTCTCCACTGCTCTCTGCCAAAGGCAAAGTAAACAGAACGATGGTGCTAATGCTCAAAGTGGCCCAGGAACAGGCGGAGACGGGAGGCCAAGAAAGCGGTGGGGCTGCAAGGGTCATACCTTCAGGCAGTGCTCGCTAGCTATGTGGATGTCCTCTTCATTGGGGTTGAGTCTGAAGGTGCCCTGGGCCCACTTCTCAGTCACCTATAGCAGGTGGCAGCAATGCTGGGGGTCAGGTGAGCAGATATCAGGAGCCAGGAGAGCCCCTGCCCTGGTCCCACCCTATCCCTCATGGCTGAATGTCCCTGTCCTGGAGCTGAGTCCTGGAAGCACACCCTGGGAGGGGGCATCTCGGTTGGGGACACCTTCACTCATGAGCCATGTGAGCATCAGGGGTCATTAAAGGATGGAGACAGGCAGTCACCAAAGCACACAGTTAAGCGGCACTTGAGTAGATAATTAGTTCAACATGAAACCATAGACTGGCAACGCTGTACTATTTGCTCAGGGATTTGGTGGGAGCCTGGGGCCACAGGGAGGGGCCTTGGGTGGGGCTTGGGCCAAAGGGAATACCTGGTAAGCTGCCTGTTCCTTGAGCACGATGTGTACCATGGGGAGCTGGAGTGAGGGCAGCTCCATGGGGAAGGGACAGGATTGTCACCCTGAACTGTGTGACCTTAGGCAAGACCCCTCTTCTCCAAGTGAGCTCAACCACACAGGTGATTTTGGGAGCCGGTAACCGCTCGGACAGTCTGGATTTTAGCTTCGTAGGTGGATGGGAACCTGTGAGGGTTTAGAGACGCTGGGAGAACCTTTGTCCTGGGAGAGCTTTCCAAACAGGGAACAAATAGAGCCACCCTGGGCCCCGCTGAGAAAGGATCCTACCGGAAGCCCTCACCACTGTCTTGCTCCACGCTGGTGGTGATGGTGATGTCATCGATGCAGGTGGTGGGTGTCGTGAACGGAAGCTCAGACTGCTGTAGTCCCACCGAGCTGAAGTCAAAGTCTGTGTTCTGGACAAAGTAACCCTTGGGATATCTAGGGTGGGAGAATTGTGGTTTGCTGGACCCTTGCTGTGGGTTGTTTAACCTCAGCTCACATGTCTGTGGCCTCCCCAGATCCAGGCCCCTCCACTATGTGAAGGCAACCCTGTCACTAGCAGGAAGACCATGGGGTGGGGCGGGAAAGTGGGGGCGTTCAGTGAAGGCAGGATGGTACCCACTCGCAGGTGTCAGTCATGTAGCGGACAATCCATGGTGGCCGGGTGGAGGGAGTGTGCTGTTGATGGCAATAGTGATGGGGAGGTGGGAGGGCAGGGGCCCCACCTGGACCAGGCTGCTGATGTTGGCCTTGAAGGGGAGATAACCTCCCATGCTCTAGCGCATCGACCCCATTCACCCACTGCAGACACCAGAGATATGGGGAACGGGTGTCAGGTCAGCGCATGAGGAGGGACCCTGCTATCAGGCACTCCCTCATAACCTGCAGCATAGAGCTGAGGCCTGCCAGCCAGACGGGAAGAATGGCATCCCAGTGGGGTGGAGTAGGCCACCTATCCCCCTATGCAGGACACAGCCTCCAGGGCAGAGGAAGGAAGGGTCCCCCCACCGTCCCATCCCAGGAGACAGGCTGTGGGTGGCACCTGGGACTCCCATGCTGTTCAGCAGCCACGCCAACCCACCTCCTCCTGGCTGCACTCACCACAGTGGCATAGGAGTGGGCACTGCCAATCCTCAGCACCACTCTTGTGTGCAGGTCCTGGGTCCACCACTCCAGCAGGGTCACTTCCTGTTCGTACCATACCCAGCTGACAAAATGGCATAGCCACCAGTCCTGGCAGATGTTCTTGAAGCTGGAGAGAACCTGCATGTCCAGGGTGGGGCCAGACTGCGGAGAGAAGGGCGGAGCTCAGCTCCTAGGCCCCCAAACAGATCTGGGACCAAGGTACATTCCTGCCTTGGCAGAGCTGACCTTGGGATGCCTAAACTGTCCGCTCCTCCCCATCCCCGGGTCCAGCTCTGTGCAGCGCAAGCCGCTCTGGCCTGACTAGCGGGAGGAATGTCTGGGTGGCTCATGCCTGTAATCTGTGCTTTGGAAGGTCAACATAAAATGATGGCTTGAGGCCAGGAGTTCGAGACCAGCCTGGGCAAAGTAGTGAGACCCTGTATCTAGAATTTAAAAATATATATATATATATATATATATATGAATTTTTTTTTTTTTTTTTTTTTTTTTTTTTTTTTGAGGAGGAGGAGTTTCGCTCTTGTTACCCAGGCTGGAGTGCAGTGGCGCGATCTCGGCTCACCGCCACCTCCGCCTCCTGGGTTCAGGCAATTCTCCTGCCTCAGCCTCCTGAGTAGCTGGGATTACAGGCACGCGCCACCATGCCCAGCTAATTTTTTGTATTTTTAGTAGAGACGAGATTTCACCATGTTGACCAGGATGGTCTCGATCTCTTGACCTCGTGATCCACCCGCCTCGGCCTCCCAAAGTGCTGGGATTACAGGCGTGAGCCACCGCGCCCGGCCTTAAATTAGCCAGGTGTGGAGGCCCCAGCTAACTTGCAAGGCTGTGGCAGGAGAATCGCTTGAGCTCATAAGTTAGGATTGCACCATTGCGCTCCAGCCTGGGCGACAGAGCCAAGCCCGGTCTCAAAAATGTTTTAAAAATTAAAAATAAACATTGGAAAAAAGGACACTGCCCGGGCTCAGCCTTCGCCTCGGGAGGGGGCTCGGCAGGGGTGCTTCCTCCTCCTCCCCCGCGGTCCCCCTGGGTCCCCTCCGTGCCCCACTCGCTCAACCCCGCGCTCCCAAGCCCACTGACCTTTAACCTCCTCTGGGCCCCCAACACCCGCGCGCCCAGGGGAAGGAGGCTGCGAGGCGGCCCGGGCTCCCCGACTCCCCCCGCCGGGCTTCCGCGCGCCTCCCGGCCCTGCCCCGAGTACCGCTGCAGCGGCCCTACCACTGCTCCAGGAAGCCCCGGCGCCGGTCGTCGGAGAAGTTATCGCGGATGCTCCAGAGGCCGTCCAGCTCCTTGCGCTCCCGCGACGGGCTCTCCCGGGGATACGGCATCCCGCCCTGCAGCGCCAGCGCAGCCACACAACCGCGGCCCGAGCGCCGCCCAGACGACCACCCGCCCGAAGCCAGGCTTCCCGCTCGGCCGCTCCGCTTCCGGCTGCGGGAATAAGGGAAGCGCTGGAGAACGCCGGCGGGCGTGTCGCTTGATGTACTGAGGTCGGCGGCGCCATGTTGGTTGAGGGCGCGTGCCAGGCCTGGAGGGGAGGCGGGGCCGGGCGCTGCTGGGTGGGGCCAAGGGCTGGGAACCCCGGGCTAGGCGTTTGGCGAAGTTGGACCCTCACACTCAGCGCCAGCCAAGAAGGGCGAGGTCTTCTCCACACTCCCGTCCAGGCTGGACGACCCAGGGCGGCAGGCCAGGACAGAACCCCTGAGATCTGGGAATCCCCAGTTTCTTCACGGAGCACCTCCGCTCGCTTTCCCCAGCGCGACTCCTCCGAGCAGGCCCCAGCGGAACCTCTTCCACGCCTGCCGGGTGCAGCGGTGGCTCTCGCCTGTGTTCCAACAACTCTGGGAGGCAGAGGTTGGTGAATCACTTGAGGCCAGTCTGGCCAACGTGCCGAAAACCGATCTCTACTTAAAAAAAAAAAAAGGGGGGGCCGGGCGCGGTGGCTCAAGCCTGTAATCCCAGCACTTTGGGAGGCCGAGGCGGGTGGATCACGAGGTCAAGAGATCGAGACCATCCTGGTCAACAGGGTGAAACCCCGTCTTTACTAAAAATACAAAAAATTAGCTGGGCATGGTGGCGCGTGCCTGTAATCCCAGCTACTCAGGAGGCTGAGGCAGGAGAATTGCCTGAACCCAGGAGACGGAGGCTGCGGTGAGCCGAGATCGCGCCACTGCACTCCAGCCTGGGTAACAAGAGCGAAACTCCGTCTCAAAAACAAACAAACAAACAAACAAACAAACAAAGCCAGGTGTGGTGGCGGGCACCTGTAATCCCAGCTAGTAGAGAGGCTGAGGCTGGAGAATCGCTGGAACCTGGGAGGCGGAGTTTGCAGTCAGCCGAGATCATGCCACTGCACTCCAGCCTGGAGACAGACTTATCCCCCCACCCCCAAAAAAAAAGAAAAGAAAAAAAAAGAAGGCCGGGGCAGGGGCTCAAGCCTTGTAATCCCAGCAGTTTGGGAGACTGAAGTGGGCAGATCACTTGAGGTCAGGAGTTTGAGACCAACCTGGTCAACATGGAGAAATCCCATCCCTACTAAAAACACAAAAATTAGCCGGGTGTGGTAGTGGTCTCAGACCAGCTACTCGGAAGGCAGAGGCAGGAGAATTGCTTGAACCGGAGAGGCGGCCGTTGCCATGAACTGAGATGGAGCCACTGCACACAGGCCTGGGCGATAGAGTGAGATGCCAGCTCGAAAAAAAAAAAAAGTTTATTATAAAACTTTAGAACAGGAAGGAAAGGAGAGGAAAGAAGGACAGTACAACTTGGAAGAGGGTCGTGGGTGGCCTGAGAAACCAAGTGCCCAGCTGGACCTCTCGACTCGCGGTTTCATAGGTTGGCATCCTTCTGGGCTCTTGCCACTCCTGATTCCTTAGCTTGGGGCTAAGAACACACATTCTTCTTAGACCATAAAGTCATTCTCAGGGTATACATCAGTTACAGCTGTTGGGTCCCCCTGCCAGACAGAGGGGGCCCTCGGGTCCTAGGAACACCGCCTGGACACAACTCTTTGTACGATTCCTCCCCTGCCCCTTTTTCTGCTCACCCAGTCTTCTGAAAATGGACCTTAATACTGAAAATGGAGTCCCCAGCATGGTGAAATAAATACATTCTAGGAACTGACAAGGCCTAAGGCACTGTTTATGAGTCAGCTTTAGGCCAAATTTAACAAAAGTAATCCCAGCAACTCGGATGGCTGAGGCAGGAGAATCACTTGATTCAAGAGGCAGAGGTTGCAGTGAGCTGAGATCAAGCCACTGTACTCCAGCCTGGGTGACAGAGACTCCAACTCAACTCATAAATAAAGGGAGAAACTTACACATTTCTCTATATATGGATGTTTATATATGTTATATGAAAATATGACATTTCTATTTATAAATCTACATATTTAATACATTAATTCATTAAATATATATTTTATATACATTATATATACACATATAAAAAGGAATGTATTTCTTTGCTGTTCTGACACTTCCCTGATCTTCTTTTCCCTGTTGGTTCTGGTCTTGTTTCCAATTCCTGGAGGTAGCCAGCTTCTAAATCCATGGAATTTCTTGAATGATAGCCGTGTCTGTTACTCATGGTGGCCGCCCCAGGGTCACACCTGAGTGCATGCTAACCAGATGACTTGGCCAGCGGGCCAACCACACCAGAAAGACCAATCGTGATTTGAAGGTTGTGACTTTGAGCCACATGATGTCCGCCTGACCTCCAGAAAGGAACTGGGGGGCTGGAGATGGACTCAACTGCCTGGCCAATGATTGCATCAAACCCCTGATGTAATAAAACCCCTGGACATGGAAGCCAAGGTGACCTTCCCTGGATGGTGATACACATCAGTGTGCTGAGAGGATGATGCGTCCTGAGGACACAGAAATGTCATCTTCAGGACCCTCTTGGAGTTTATACTATGTGTCTCTGCTTTTGGCTAGCATTAACTTTTGTCAGTTTTTCTTATATAAAACTGTAATGAAAATATCATGCCCGCCTGGGCACAGTAGCTCATGCCTGTAATTCCAGCACTTTGGAAAGCTGAGGCGGGCAGATCACCTGTGTTTGGGAGTTCGAGACCAACCTGGCCAACACAGTGAAACCCTCTTTACCAAAAATACAAAAATTAGCCAGGTATGATGGCAGTCACCTGTAATCCCAGCTACTCGGGAGACTGAGGCAAGAGAATCACTTGAAACTGGGAGTCAGAGGTTGCAGTAAGCTGAGATTGTGCCATTGCACTTTTGCTTAACAGAGTGACTTCATCTCAAAAAAAAAGTATCTTGCTTTTCTGAGTTCTTTGAGTTGTTATAGAGAAATTATCAAACCTAAGGACACTGTGGGAACCTCTGAATTTGTAGCCAGTTGGTGAGAAGTACATGTGGTCTGAGGACACCCAAACTTGTAGCTTGCATGTAAAGTGAGGGCAGCCTAATGGGGGCTTGTGGCCTTAACCTGTGGCATTTGTCATTAATATCACAGAGTTGACATCAAAATTGTGTCACACAGGCCAGCTGTGATGGCTCATGCTTGTAATCCCAGCACTTTGGGAGGCAAGGTAAGAGGATCACTTGAGCTTGAGTCTGAGGCTACAGTGAGCTATGACTATACCACTGCACCCCAGGCTGGGTGACAGAGCAAGACCCCAACTCCAAAAATAAACAATAAAACAAAAAAGAATTGCATGGCACAGTGCCTGTCTTTAATGGCTCAAATGTTGCAGGAACTTTCTTTTTTTTTTTTTTTTTTGGAAGACAGAGTCTCGTTCTGACACCCAGGCTGGAGTGCAGTGGCACAATCTCTGCTCACTGCTACCTCCAATTTCCAGGATCAAGTGATTTCTCCTGCCTCAGCCTCCCGAATAGCTAGGATTACAGGTGGGCACCATCTGTAATCCATCCCCAGCTAATTTTTGTGTTTTTAGTGGAGATGGGGTTTCACCATGTTGGCCAGGCTGGTCTGGAACTCCTGCTGGGATCACAGGTGTGAGCCACTTTAGAAACTAAAAAATAAAAACCTTTAGATAGTTTTTTTACCACCTGGTTTTCTTCTCTCAATATCGTTCCCTCATTTCCTGCTTTAAAACTCTAGCTTAGGGGCTGGGCATGGTGGCTCATGCCTGTAATCCCAGCAATTTGAAAGGCCAGGGTGGGTGGATCACTTGAGGTCAGGAGTTTGAGATCAGCCTGGCTAATATGGTGCAACCCTGTCTCTACTAAAATACAAATATTACCTCAGCGTGGTGGCACACACCTGTAGTCCCAGCTTCTTGGGACGCTGTGACAGAAGAATGCTTAGAACACAGGAAGTGGAGGTTGCAGTAAGCCAAGATTGCACTACTGCACTGGAGCCTGAGCAACAGAGCGAGACTCCATCTCAAAACAAACAAAAACCTCTAGCTTAGGATTGGCCTTCTATTTTTTTTTCTTTTTAAAAATATTTTTAAAAAATAGATGTAGATGCTATGTTGCCCAGGCTGGTCTCAAACTCCTGGTGTCAAGTTCTCCTGCTATGACTTTAAAAGTGCTGGGATTATAGGTGTGAGCACTGCACCCAGCTTTATGTTTGTTTGTTTGTTTGTTTTTGAGACGGAGTTTCACTGTTGTTACCCAGACTGGAGTGCAATGGCACGATCTCGGCTCACTGCAACCTCCGCCTCCTGGGTTCAAGCAATTCTCCTGCCTCAGCCTCCCGAGTAGCTGGGACTACAGGTGTGCACCACCACGCCTGGCTAATTTTTGTATTTTTAGTAGAGACAGGGTTTCACCTTGTTGACCAAGATGGTCTCGATCTCTTGACCTCGTGATCCACCCGCCTCGGCCTCCCAAAGTGCTGGGATTATAGGCGTGAGCCACCGCGTCCGGCCACCCAGCTTTATGTTTTTTCCTACATGAAAAATCATAAAAGATTATCTTCCAGAGCTAATAAATATGTGCAAATAACCACAACCCCATTAAGGAAAAATGTCACTTGATAGCAAATAAGCAATCCAGAGCAATATGATCACACTCTGTAAAGGTGAAAAAACTTCATCTTGATTACATTTCCCCAAGACATGCACTGCACTGTTCTCTTGAAAACACACAGTGCATGTCCTTTAAAACACACGTCTTCTTTAAAGTAACATACAAACATGTCAATATGAGGTAAAAAAATCACATCTGAATTCTCACATTTCAAAAACACACACTTAACATCAAACAAAAATTTATTTTTACAGGAATTTAGGGTAACTACCACGTAGCTATAAAGGTAATAGATATATTAAGTAAGTATCATAGAAATAAAGTGTCATCCCTTCAGCACCACATGTAATAATATATACAAAGATTTAAAGATAAAAGACTAGCCGGGCGCGGTGGCTCACGCCTGTAATCCCATCACTTTGGGAGGCCGAGGCAGGTGGATCGCAAGGTCAGGAGATCAAGACCATCCTGGTCAACATGGTGAAACCCCGTCTCTACTAAAAATGCAAAAAAATTAGCTGGACATGGTGGTGTGTGCCTGTAATCCCAGCTACTCAGAAGTCTGAGGCATGAGAATTGCCTGAACCCAGGAGGCAGAGTTTGTGGTGAGCTGAGATCACGCCATTGCACTCCAGCCTGGGTAACAAGAGTGAAACTCTGTCGCAAAAATAATTAAATAAATAAATAAATAAATAAATAAAGATAAAAGACTTAGGATAAAAAGAATCCTCTCTTAAAAAGGAAAACAAAATTATATTTATGTGTATATAACAGCTAACACACAACTTTACAGGAACAATGTCTTTTCAAAATATCAGGATTTCCAAACTATTTAAAATAAATATAGTAAGAATTCTATGCCCACCTTTTTCAAAATAAACCAATAAAATGTATAGTATATATTATACCTATTAATTATACCTAAAATATGTTAAAAATCACAACTGGATTCTCACAATTCAATAACAAACACAAAACAGCAAATAAAAATTTCTAGTACAAGAATTTACGGGAACTATCAAATAGATATAAATGTAATAGATTATTATGTAAGCATCATAGATAAAAAGAGTGTTCACTTCAGGAGCACATATAATAATAGATAATGAAAGACTTAGGATAAACAGAATTCTTTCTTAAAAATGGAAAGAAAAGTATATTTATGTATATGTAACAGCTATAACTCTTATCAAAAAACTCTACAGGAACAGCATGTCTTCAAAAGTATAACAATTTCCAAACTATCTGACATAAAAGTACTAATAATTCAATGGCCAACATTTTCCAAACAAACCAACAAAATGCATAGTATGCATGAAGCTATCTGCTACAATCCTGTGGCACTCATATTTTACAAATAATTCCATGCCAATCTGGGCACCTGCACTGTGCCTTCAAATGCTCCCGGACTGTGGCAACCAAGTCCATGGGAAGCAGGACCTCCAGGTTCCACCCCAGGGAGGTTGAATTCAGCAATTCCCTAAAAAGGGAGGTGGTGCCCGCAGGAAGGGGTGGGAACAAGAAACACCACTGGTTTCTCACTGTCCTCCACAGATGCCCAGAAGTACCCCCAACCCACCACTCCTAGGAGGACAGCATGATCACACTATTCAGCTCCTTCTAGAACAGTCCAGGTACTTCTAGGTTCTTCCAGATGATCTGCACAAATGGTTCCTCTCTTCCTTCCCAGTGTCTTCCATTAGCATTGGAATAAACTTCCTGCTGAAAATCTGCATCTCCCCTGGGCCCAGTGTTCTGGAAGTGAGAGAGAGGATGTCACACTTCAAGGAGGGAGTTTTCTAGAGAGGAAGGTTATTCACATTCCACATCAATTCTAACTAGAGTTCAGAGCAATTGATCAATCCAGTTTTATCTCCTGCCCTTCATTCTCTACCCTGCTTCTGAACCATCATGTTCAATTGTGATATTCACACTTTGGCGACCCTGACTCCAAAACTCAATTAATACACCCAAGGCCAGCCCCAGTGATCTGCTTTATAGCCACGACTTTGGGTGGGTTTGCCCAGGGAGTAGAGCACCCTCAGAGAATGTGGCTTTGGACTTCATCACACCTGGGGCCTTTTGTGTCACTTAAGATCTAAACTTGTAAACATGCTAGCTGTGTTTCTAATGTGACAACATCACAAACCACCAGTCCAGAAACCTGATCCGTAATCCCATTTCCTAATGGTTAAGTCTCATGCTGAGTCAACGTGGTTAGCTGCACAAGACATAAACCAAATCTTCACTGAATCCTTGACCTGCATCGGTAACTCAAGTGCCTCAATCATAATGAACCTCCTGGAACTCAGTATTTATGATGATTTTTGAGACAGGGTCTCAGACGGGAGTGGAGTGGCAGGATTAGGGCTCCCTGCAGCCCCAACCTCCCAAGCTCCAGAGATCCTCCCTCCTCAGCCTCCTGAGTAGTTGGGAATAGAGATGCCTGCCACATTGCCCAGTTAATTTGCGTATTTTTGTGGAAAAGAGATCTCGCCACGTTGCCCAGGCTTGAAGCTGGTTCAAGCAATTGGGTTCCTCAGATTTCCTAAACAGACCACAATATTCTGCCTTGACTCTGGGGGACACAGATGTACCTTCCCTCGGGCCAATGACCTCAGGCCTCCATGGTCTCTGGAGCTCTAGGAAAGGAGGGTGAGGTTTCATACCCACACCCAGTGCTCTGGGTCATAAGCCTGGATCTGGAAAAGGAAATGCCCCTTGAGAAGATGGGGACTCCTCAGATGCCCCTCCCTCCCCTTGTCCAGCCTCCAACGCACTTGATTCCTCCCCACCTCCTCTACCTCCCCACACCCCACCCACCTCCTCCAACTCCTGTGGGGAAACCCAAGCTCTCCAGCACATAGAACAGAAGAACTGGAACCGAAGCTTCTGGAACAAGGGGCGCTGGGAGAGGTTCTTCCCATACAGGAAGTAGAAGATGGCTTGTTTGGAAGCCTCATCATCCTCCTCCATGTCATTGGCCAGGTAGCTAGGGGCAGAAATCAGGTTGCTGCTGAGAGACACCACCAGGAGAGACCTCCGGCTGAGGTCAACTTCCCAGACAGGAGGGCGGGGGACTGTCCTCAGCCCAGGACTGTTACCCACCCTGCAGATAGCTATGCCTTCCTCAGGAGGGACCTGCTGGACAAAGACCTGCTGAAAGGTGCCTCTTACACCTTCAGGATGGAAAGATACAAAAACCCAACTCGTGGCTGAGAGTGGTGGCTCACGCCTGGAATCCCCACGCTTTGGGAGGCCAAGGCAGAAAGATTGCTTGAGGTCAGGAGTTCAAGACAAGCCTGGACAACATAGAAAGACCCTTGCCTCTATTAAAAATAGAAAAAACTCTTGGCCATGCATGGTGTTTCACGTCTGGAATCCCAGCACTTTGGGAGGCTGAAGTGGGTGGATTGCTTGAGGCCAGGTGTTTGAAACCAGCCTGGTCAAGATAGGGAACCCCATCTCTACTAAAACTACAAAAATCAGCCTGGCACAGTGACACACACCTTAGTTCTAGCTACTCAAGGAGCTGAGGTGCAAGAATTCCATGAACCCAGGAGATAAATGTTGCAGTGAGCCAAGATCAGGCCACTGCATTCCAGCCTGGGAGATGGAACGAGACTCTGTCTCAATAAATAAGTAGGCCGGGGCAGACACGGTGGCTCATGCCTGTAATCCCAGCATTTTGGGAGGCTGAGGTGGGTGAATCACAAGGTCAGGAGTTCAAGACCAGCCTGGCCAAGATGGTGAAACCCTGTCTCTACGAAAAATACAAAAATTAGCGGGGCGTAGTGGCAGGCGCCTATAATTCCAGCTGCTTGGGAGGCTGAGGCAGAGAACTTGAACCCAGGAGGTGGAGGTTGCACTGAGTCGAAATCATGCCATTGTACTCGAGCCTGGTCTACAGAGTGAGACTCCATCTCAAAAAAAAAAAAAAAAGAAGAAGAAGTAGGCTGGGCACTGTGGCTCACGCCTATAATCCCAGCACCTTGGGAGGCTGAGGTGGGTGCATCATGAAGTCAGGAGATTGACACCATCCTGGTTAACATGGTGAAACCCCGTCTCTACTGAAAATACAAAAAAAAATTAGCCGAGCGTGGTGACACACACTTGTTGTCCCAGCTACTTGGAAGGCTGAGATAGAATTCGTTGAACTGTGGAGGTGGAGGTTGCAGTGAACTGAGATCACGCCATTGCACTCCAGCCTGGGCAACAGACTGAGACTTTATCTTAAAAAATAAAAAAACAAAATAAAAATAAATAAATAACTGTCCTGGTGTGGGGGCACAGCCCTGTAGTCTGAGCTAATCAGGATGCTGAGTTGGGAGGATTGCTTGAGCCCAGGAGGTGCAGGCTGCTGTGAGCTATGATTTCACTACTGCATTCCAGCTTGGGGGACAGAGCAAGTCTCTGTCTCAAAAAAAAAAAAAAAAGGATACATTGATATCCTGCCAAACTCTGCCTTCTACAGGCATCTAGTCTAATGAGACTGGAAGAAAGCAGGGCACATCACCTAATCCCAGTGTCACAATAGGATGTAACTAGAGTGCTGTGGGTGTGCAGAGGTGGGAAGATGAGGGCAGGCATCACAGAGGCTGTGGGGTGAACTGACTTTAAGGAATATGTAATTCTCCTCAAAACCACGTGTGCAGGACCCCAGACAGAAAACACAAACACGAAGTCGAGTGGAGGGCATTTGGAAGGAGCGGTGACACCAGGCCGGGAAACACCAAGAGGGCGAGCTGGTTTGGCTGTAGAGAGATTGTAGAGAGGGTGGAATTGGCACCGTAACCCTGGCCTCGATTTCAAAAGACATCAGCTAAGGAAGCTGTTCAGGTGGGCAGTGGGGGGTTGGACCTGGCTTTGGAGAGATGTTCAGGCTGCACTAGGAAGCCCCCTGGCTTGGGAGAGGCTCTAGGAGACCCCAGCAGGGAGCATTTGACAGTGGATTCGAGTGATGCGAGGGGGCCTGAACTGTGGCCTCTGTCATGGGAACCCGGAGGAGGATGATGGACCATTGCATTTGGGGTTGATGTGGGAAGGAGAGAGACAGAGGAACCAGAAACAGCTCCTTGCTGGGGGAAGCGTTGTATCTGCTACATTTCCTCTCCCCTTGGGGGCTGGTTACAATTCTTTTTGTTTTATTCTTTTATTTGTAAACTGGTGTTTGAGCTTGTTTTTTTTTGTTTTTTTTTTTGGTTTTTTTGAGAAAAAGTCTCAGTCTGTTGCCCATGCTGGAGTGCAGTGGCTCAATCTTAGCTTACTACAACCTCTCCCTCCTCAGTTAAAGCAGTTCTCTTGCCTCAGCATCCTGAGCAGCTGGGATTACAGGTGCACATCACCGTGCCTGGCTAATTTTTGTACTTTTGTAGTAGAGACAGGGTTTCGACATGTCGGCCAGGCTGGTCTTGATCTCCTGACCTCAGGTGATCTGCCCATCTCAGCCTCCCAAAGTGCTGGGATAATAGGCGTGAGTCTACACCTGGCCTGAGTTTGTTTTTAGATAAAACAGTCTAAAAACACCATGGTATAATGCTATCTTTTCAATACACAGAGTAAAGAGGACAAATAGGTGAAAGAATAAATGAAAGATTGGAATCCCACTTCCCCCCGCTGTCCCAAGGTGTTGGACATTGACGAATAGGAGAAAGCAAGTCACTCACAGGGCCAGGAAGAAATGAATGTGTCGGTATTGCCAGGAGAAGAGGCCGGCATGGCTAAAATATGCTATGACCATAGCTAGCAGATACTGATGGAGACAAAGGAACACAGAAAGAGAGAAGTCACATCTTAGAAGAGGAAGATCGTGGAGATGGGGCAATGGGGGGCTGGGGAGGGGTTGTCCATCAGAGGGACCTCAGTATTGGGGTGACTGTGCTTCTTCGGAATCTGTGGGGTGGAGGGGGATTTGATGGTGGGATGCAAGTCTGAGGAGCCAAAGTGGTGATGCGCCCAGGATGGTGAGCTCCAATGGGATCTTTGCAGGGAGTGTGTCTACATTGGCTGGTGTCAGGAGGGTCTTTTCTGTGCCAGACAGAGAACTGGAAGTAGAGAGGCCAGGAGCTTCAAGGCTGCGGCCAGATTGTGGCCCAGGGCTCAGATCTCAAAGGACCCATAGGAGAGGAAGGGGCCGCTCAGTCACTCTGCAAGAGACCAGCAGAGACCCAAGGGAAATGCTGACAAATCATAAAAAGACCAAGAATAGCCAGGAGTATTGGCTCAAGCCTGTGACCCCAGTACTTTGACAGGTGGAGACAGGAGGATCTTGTGAGCCCAAGAGTTCAAGAATAACCTGGGCAACACAACGAGACCCTCTTTCTACAGAAATTACAGAAATTAGTGGAGCAAGGTGGCCTGTGCCTGTAGTCCCAGCTACTCAGGAGGCTGAGGCAGGAGGATTGCTTGAGCGGAAATTAGAGGCTGCCATGAGCTATGATCATGCCCCTGCACTCTATCCTGATAAGCAAAGCTAGACTCTGTCTCAAAAAAAAAAAAAAAAAATGGTAGGTACCAAAACTGAAGACCTTGGGAGCTGGCTGGGCACAGTGGCTCACGTCTATAATCCCAGCACTTTGGGAGGACAAGGCGGGCGGATCACCTGAGGTCAGTTGTTCAAGACAAGCCTGGCCAACACAGCAAAACCTTCTCTCTACTAAAAACACAAAAATTAGCCGGGTGTGGTAGTGCACACCTGTAATGCCAGCTACTTTGGAGGCTGAGACAGAGAATCATTTTAACCCTGGAGGTGAAGGCTGCAGTGAGTCAATTTCATGACACTGCCCTCCAGTCTGGGCAACAGAGTAAGACTCTATCTCAGGAAAAAAAAAACTGTGGAAGTGGAGCATCAGGTGGGAGTTGGTGAAAGGAGAGAGAGGGGAACTGTGGGTGTGGAGGCTGCGACCTCCCCCAGGCTGTTGGAACAGGAAGACAGTTACCTGGAGAACAACCTTACCTTGTCCGATGCCCACAGATCTTTGTCCCAGGCCAGGAATCTTTTAACGACAGGATCCTCTGTGATTAGAGAGCATGCTAGTGTGAGAACCAGAACAGTTTCCCTGGGAGCAACAGGGCATTGAGGAGAAGTGCGCCTCCCTGGGGAAAGCCTCAGGATGGTGGCTCGGGTGAGGTGGATGGGACAGGAGAGAATGACTTTCACTGGGCAAGGGAGAGGCTCCTGCTCTGAGGCTGCCCAGAGAAGTGGCTGAAGGAGGTCCTGGGTGTGCGAATCTATAGGATGGAGAGCTGGGAAGAAGCCAGGATGCCCTCCCTGCAGACACGCAGGGACAACTGCAGAGTCATAAAGTAATTCCCATCATTTCCTCATAAGACTCACATCAGGGTGTGACCATGGCTTTGGTATCTCCCTCTAGGGATGAAGCCAGTTACGTTTAGAAAAGTCAGCAAGAGGCTGGGCACGTTGACTCACGCCAATATTCCCAGCACTTTGGGAGGCTGAGGTGGGTAAATCACAAGGTCAGGAGTTTGGGACCAGCCTGGCCAACATGGTGAAACCCCATCTCTACTAAAGATATAAAAAATTAGCTGGGTGTGGTGGTGTGTGGCTGTAATCTCAGCTATTCGGGAGGCTAGGGCAGGAGAATCACTTGAACTCAGGAGGTGGAGGAGGCTGCAGTGAGCCGAGATCGCACCATTGCACTCCAGCCTGGACAACAGGGTGAAACTTTGTCTCAAAAAAAAGTCAGCAAGAAACATTAAGTTTCAGAGGGCACAGCTGAAACCTCTTTCTTTGATTTTGTTTTTATTTCAATTGATTGATTGATTGGAGACGGAGTCTCACTCTGTTGCCCAGGCTGGAATGCAATGGCATGACCTCAGCTCACCTGCAACCTCCACCTCCCAAGTTCAAGCAATTCTCCTGGCTCAGCCTCCTGAGTAGCAGGGATTACAAGTATGCACAGCCACTCCCAGCTATTTTTTGTATTTTTAGTAGAGACGGGGTTTCACCATGTTGGTCAGGCTGGTCTCAAACTTCTGACCTCAGGTGATTCACCCACCTCAGCCTCCCAAAGTGCTCAGATTACAGGCATGATCTACTGCGCCTGGCCTTGGTTTTTCTTCTGAGACAGGGTTTTGCTCTGTCACCCAGGATGGAGTGCAGTGGTACAATCATAGCTCACTGCAGCCTCAAAGTCCTGAGTTCAAGCAATCCTCTTGCCTCAGCCTCCTAAAGTGCTGGGATCTCAGGCATGAGCCACGGCACCTGGCCTGAAACCAAGCTTTCTTATCTCAATCGCAGACTTTCATCAAGTCTAGCTGAATCCTCTATGGCCCCCTAGGCATCCCTCATGAGTGGTCACTTCTGAGTACTACTGCATGGAGAGCTCACCCACTAGGGGGGCATATTTTCCTCATGAGAAAAGTATGGTTATGGGAAGTTTCCTCTTTTTGAAAAGAACAGGATTGGAGGTGCTCTCTGGGGTGTCCTCCTACTAAGCAGCCTGTTGCAGACCTCGTGGTGCTCAGGGAGCATGGGCGACATCTGCCGTCACTTCATCTTCACCTTGAGACCACACAGGGTCTCCATCACCCAGGTCTCCTCAGGCTCAGGGGCAAGCACCTTCTCTGGCTCCTCCTCTGATTTGTCCAACCACTCCCTCTTCCGTTTCCAACACAGAAACCTAAGTAGGGGGTTGCGATCTACCCAAGGGGTTGAGTAAAATAAACAGGCCACTATGTAATGCTTCTGCAACTGATCACCTTAAACCCCGACCCCAAACCCCAAACCATTCTCCATCCTCCCAGCCCCGCAGACTGTTGGCTTCTGCAAGCCATCTTTCCGTCTTTCTCTATTTAAACCCCCATGTGCCTCTCCTTCCCCTCCCTATTCTTCCATCTCTCTGTCCACAGAACGCATCCTCAATTCCTTTTCTGGTCCCAGCTCTCTGAGTCCCACTTTTTTTTTTTTTTTTTTGGTTACTTTGTCGCCCAGGCTGGAGTGTAGTGGTGCAATCTTCTATCACTGCAACCTCCACTTCCTAAGTTCCAGTGATTCTCCTGCCTCAACCTCCCAAGTAGCTGGGATTACAGGTGCCCACCATAACATTCAGCTCATTGTACTTTAGAGACAAGGTTTTACCATGTTGGCCAGGCTGGTCTCATACTCTTGGCCTCAGGTGACCCTCCTGCCTTGGCCTCCTAAAGACCTGGGGTTGCAGGTGTGAGCCACTGCACCTGGCCTGAGTCCCTCCTTGCTTCCCCCACACACTCCCTCAGTGCTCCTTCCTGACTACTGGGTTGGTCTCATTTCCTTTCCTGGTCCCTGGCTCTCTGCATTCCTCCTTTTAGTTTTTTTTTTAAGACAGAATCTTGCTTTGTTGCCCAGGCTAGAGTGTAGTGGTGTGATCCCGTATCACTGCATCCCAACCTCCATCTCCCAGGTTCCAGTGATTCTTCTGCCTCAGCCTCCCAAGTTGTGGGATTATAGGTGCCTGCCATAATGCCCAGACCATTCCTGTATTTTTAGTAGAGATGGGGTTTCACCATGTTGGCCAGGCTGGTCAAACTCTTGGCCTCAAGTGATCCGTCTCAGCCTCCCAAAGTGTTGGGATTATAGGCGTGAACCACTGTGCCTGGCCCGAGTCCCTCCTTTCTTCTCATACACCTTCCTCAAGTTCTCCTTCCTGACTTCTGGATCCTTGTTTGCTTTTTTTTTTTTTTTTTTTTTTGAGATAAGGTCTCACTCTCTTACCCAGACTGCAGTGCTGTGGCAGGATCTCGGTTCACTGCAACCTTCGACTCCCAGGCTTAATCAATTTTCCTGCCTCAGTATCCCGAGTAGCTGGGGTTACAGGCACATACCACTACCACCCAGCTAATTTTTGTTTTTTAGTAGAGATGGGGTTTCACCATGTTGGGCAGGCTATCTCAAACTCCTGACCTCATGTGATCTGACCACCTCAGCCTCCCAAAGTGCTGGGATTACAGGCGTGAACCACCCCCACCACCCCGTTCCGCCCTGGTTCTTAGTCAATCCTCTCTCATCTCTTCTTCCTCTAGTCCCCTTACCTGATGGTCCCGGCACTTCATTGTCCACCACCTCCGGGAGGGAGTACCTCGAGGTGCTAGGCTGGGGGCTCTGCTCCTCAACCTGGGATTGCTGTTGATGGTTGGCCATCATCTCCCCTAAACTCTGGTCCCTCCCAGGGAATCCAGTTCCTGTTGTGGCCAAAGCCTCCTTCCACACTCTACTAGGACCCAGAAGAATGCATTATCTATTCTCAAGGCTGGGAAGAAGTCAGGAGTGGAGAACAGTTCTGAGAAGATACTGTTATCCACCTGAGATTCAAAGTGCCCATGGAGTTCAGTCCCTCCAATCAGGAAGGCTGGAATCTCTGATGTCATCAGTCATTCCAACCTGGCAACCAGTTTGAAGAAAAACACATGTAACTGCCAGCCTGAGCTCCTGTCCTGGAGATCCGAAGTGAATGGCATCTCCTGCCACATCCCAACTTCAGACCACTGTCCTAAAGCATATTCAGGGTCTCCGCATCCCTCATTCCCTGTCCCAGCAGAGGCTGTATCCTCTCAAATCAAAGGCTGAAGTATGCTGGGGTCTCATCTGGACATGCGTATTTCAGAGTCCTGTCTGGTGGGAGAGGGAGCAGGGTGGCAAAGAAAAGCAGGGAAAGCAGAAACGATGAAACCTTACAAGAGAGAGACTAACATGTACAGGAGATCCCAGGTACACTGACTTGATGAAAAATTTACATCAAAGCACTCCATTTAGCAAAGCTTTTCTGCTGAATGTTTCCTGACATTCACTGTCTGAGATTCTGTACTAGGGGTACATGCGTCCTCTGCCCTAAGGCATCTTTGAGTCCAAGAGACATTGTGAGGACTGAAAATCAAAGGAAACTGTCCATGAGCTCACACATATTTCCAGTGGTGTCCCCAATTTCAGGGAGTACATGGATTATCTAAAACCAGCCCCTCCAGTTGAGCTAAGAAACTCTAGTCTATATATCAAGTTTTGTATCATACATATTTCCCTGAACTCAGAAATTTCCCTACCATTTATGAATTCTATGAATAAAATATCACATGTACAAAAAGACTAAGTCAAAAAAAATCTCAGCTATGCACAGTGATTTATGCTTGTAATCCCAGCAATTTGGTTGGCCAAGGGAGGAAGACTGCTTGAGGACAGGAGTTCAAGACCAGTGTGGGCAACAGAGCAAGACCCCATCTCTATTTAAAAAAATAAAAAATAAACAAATTAGGGCCGGGCGCGGTGGCTCACGCCTGTAATCCCAGCACTTTGGGAGGCCGAGGTGGGTGGATCACCGAGGTCGAGAGATCGAGACCATCCTGGTCAACATGGTGAAACCCCGTCTCTACTAAAAATACAAAAAATTAGCTGGGCATGGTGGTGCATGCCTGTAATCCCAGCTACTCAGGAGACTGAGGCAGGAGTATTGCCTGAACCCAGGAGGCGGAGGTCGGAGGTTGCGGTGAGCCAAGATCGTGCCATTGCACTCCAGCCTGGGTAACAAGAGCAAAACTCTGTCTCAAAAAATAAATAAATAAACAAATTAGCCAGGTGTGGTGGCTGGCACCTGTGTTCCAACTACTTGGGAGACTGAGGCAGGAGGATTGCTTGAGCCCAGGAGTTAGAGGCTACAGTGAGCTATGATTGTGCCACAGCACTTCAGCCTGAGCAACAGAGTGAGACCCTGTGTCAAAAAAATTTTTTTAACAAAAAATAAAAGGTTCATGGCATTCAGAGGCCATCCTGGGCAACTGTGAGTTCTGGCTGTAGTGGCTCACATCTGTAATCCCATCACTTTGGGAGGCCAAAGCAGATGGATCACCTGAGGGCAGGAGTTCAAGACCAGCCTGGTTCACATGGTGAAACCCTGTCTCTACTAAAAGTACAAAAATCAGCTGGGCATGGCAGCAGGTTCCTGTAATCCCAGCTACTTGGGAGGCTGAGACAGGAGAATCGTTTCAACCCAGGAGGTGGAGGTTGCAGTGAGCCAAGATAGTGCCACTGCACTAAGCGGGAGTGGGACTCCAACTCAAAAAAAAACCAGATAAGAGCTATGTATCTCTCACCCAATTTGCCTGCTAGGAAATTCCTTGTGGGCACCAAGAACTTAACTGAACTCTAAGTCATCCTTCTGCTCACCTGAGACAAGTGCATATCTGATTGCTTGCTCTGCTGGAAAAATGCAGATTCCCTGAGCTAGGCAAAGCCTAAGTGATGAATAGCCGGCAGCGGTGGCTCAGGCCTAAAATCCCAGCATTTTGGGAGGCCAAGGCGGGTGGATCACCAAGGTCATGACTTCAAGACTGGCCTGACCCACATGGTGAAACCTCATCTCAAATTTGAGAAGTTGAGGCTCCAAGAGGTAAAATTACAAGTTTGAAATGTCTTTTTTATTTTTCTTTGGATGGAGTTTTGCTCTGATGTCCAAGCTGGAGCCAAGCTGGAGTACAGTGGCGTGATCTCGGCTCACTGCAACCTTTGCCTCCTGGGTTCAGGGAATTCTCCTGCCTCAGCCTCCTGAGTAGCTGGGATCTACAGGTGCATATAACCATGCCTGGCTAATTTTTTTTTTTTTTTTTGTATTTTTAGTAGAGACGAGATTTCACCATGTTGGTCAGCATGCTCTTCAACTCCTGACCTTGTGATCTGCTCACCTCAGTCTCCTAAAGTGTTGGGATTACAGGCGTGAGCCACCGAGCATGGCTGGGACTTCTTATTAATGTTTTTGAAGATATAAACTTAATTATTTTAATAGATATAAGTGTATGTTTGTGGGGCTTAGTGTGACATTTTGATCTATGTATATATTGTGGAATGATTCTATGAAGGTAATTAACATATCCACCATCTCACAAATGTACCATTTTTCTGTCATTTAAAGAGAACATTTAGCCGGGCGCGGTGGCTCAAGCCTGTAATCCCAGCACTTTGGGAGGCCGAGGCGGGTGGATCACGAGGTCAAGAGATCGAGACCATCCTGGTCAACATGGTGAAACCCCGTCTCTACCAAAAATACAAAAAATGAGCTGGGCATGGTGGCACGTGCCTGTAATCCCAGCTACTCAGGAGGCTGAGGCAGGAGAATCGCCTGAGCCCAGGAGGCGGAGGTTGCGGTGAGCCGAGATCGCGCCATTGCACTCCAGCCTGGGTAACAAGAGCGAAACTCCGTCTCAAAAAAAAAAAAAAAAAAAAAGAGAACATTTAAAGTCTACTTTTTGCCAGTCACAGTGGCTTACGCCTGTAATGACAATAGTTCAGGAGGCTGATGCAGGCGAATCACCTGAGGTTGAGTTCAAGACCAGCTGGGCCAACATGGTGAAACCCCACTTCTAAAAATACAAAAATTAGCTGCACAAGGTGGTACACACCTGTAATCCTAGCTACTCAGGAGGCTGAGGCAGGGAAATCACTTGAACCTTAGAGGCAGAGGTTGCAGTAAGCCGAGATTGCGCCATTGCATTGCAGCCTCAGCAACAGAGGGTGACTCTCTCTCAAAAAAATACAAAATATAAAATAAAATAAAATGTATCTTTTTTTTGATATGGAGTATGGCTTTCTCACCCAGGCTGGAGTGCAATGGCACAATCTCAGCTCACTGCAACCTCTGCCTCCCAGGTTTAACTGATTCACCTGCCTCAGCCTCCCGAATAGCTGGGAATACAGGCATGTGCCACCATGCCCAACTAATTTTTTCTAGTTTTAGTAGAGATGGGGGTTTCACCATGTTAGCCACAATGGTCTTGATCTCCTGACCTGGTGATCCACCAGCCTCGGCCTCCCAAAGTGCTAAGATTACAGTGTAAGCCACTGTGCCTGGCCCCAAATGTACCTTTTAGACAGTCTTGCTTTGTTGCCCAGGTTGGAGTGCAGTGGCACAATCACAGTTCACTGCAGCCTCAACCCCCAGGCTCAAGTGACCCTCCCACCTCAGCCTCCCAAGTAGCTGGGACTACAGGCAACCACCACCACACCAGGTTAACTTTTTTTTTTTTTTTTTTAATTGAGAAGGATTCTCACTCTGTCACCCAAGCTGGGGTGCAATGGTGAGACCTCTGCTGACTGCAGCCTTCACCTCCTGGGTTCAGGTGATCCTTCTGCCTCAGCCTCCTGAGTAGCTGGGATTACAGGAACGCATCACTATACCCAGCTAATTTTTTTTTTTTTTTTTTTTTGTATTTTCAGTAGAGATGGGTTTCACCAAGCTTGCTAGGCTGGTCTCAAACTCCTGACTTCGTGATCCACCCACCCTGGACTCCAAAAGTCCTGGGATTACAGGCGTGAGACACCACACCCAGCCACTTTTGTAATTTTATAGAGACAGGGCTTTTGCCATGTTGGTCAGGCTGGTCTCGAACTCCTGGCCTCAAGTGATCTGCCGTCCTCAGCCTCTCAAACAGCTGGGATCACAGGCGTGAGCCACTGGGCCCAACCAAAATCTACTTTTTAAGTAATTTTGAAATATATATTATTAGTTACTATGGTTCCTAATGAATAATACTCTTGCTGGGCAATAGATCTCAAAAACCCACTCCTCCCATCTAACTCTAACATTGTACCTTTTGGTCAACATGAGACGTATTTTATTGCATTTAAAAAATATCATGAAGAGGTCTCAGGAATCATTTGGCATCTTCTTATTTCTGTAGGTCTTATTCATAGACTCTTAGATCTTATTCATCGGCCTGCTGATCTGTTCCTTTTTCAGAGATGTAGATGCTATCCAACATTTTTCTTTCTTTTTTTTTTTGAGACGTAGCCTCGCTCTATTGCCCAGGCTGGAGAGCAATGATATCATCTCAGCTCACTGCTACGTCCATTTCCCAGGTTCAGGCAATTATCTTGCCTCAGCCTCCTGAGTAGCTGGGGAGTATAGGCACACACCACCACACCTAGATAATTGTTGTATTTTTAGTAGAGACGAGGTTTGACCATATTGGCCAGGCTTGTCTCAAACTCCTGACCTCAGGTGCTCCTCCCACCTTGGCCTCCCAAAGTGCTGGGATTACAGGCGAGAGCCATTGCACTCAACCAGCCATCCAACATTTTTCTGATATCCTTCTTTTTAGCACATCATAGCTCACTGCAGCCTCCAATTCCTGGGCTCAAGTGATCCTCCCACCTCAGCCTCCCAAGTAACTGGGACTACAGGTAAGCACCACCATGCCAGCCAATTTTGTAGAGATGAGGGTCTTGCTTTGTTACCCAGGCTGGTGTGGAACTCCTGGCCCCAAGGGATCCTCCTCCCTGGGCCTCCCAAAGTGCTGAGATTATAGGCATGAGCCACCGTGTCCGACCAAAAACAGGTTTTGAAGTTGTATTTGTGAAGCAGTGTTGTTGTATGGGGTAAAACCTCAGGTTCATTGTCCCAAGGCCACAGAAAAAATGCAGACACTCCAGAGTGAAATTAAGAGCGGAAGTATAACGGGCAAAAGAAAGAGAAGAGCTCTCTGCAGACAAGAGTCCTGGAGAAAATGGGTTGCCAGTTCCGCAGTGAATGTACAAGGTTTTTTGTTTTAATTTTAGACAGAGTCTCACTTTGTCTCCCAGGATGAAGTGCAGTGATGCTTTCTTGGCTCACTGCAACCTCTGCCTCCCTGGTTCAAACGATTTTCCTGCCTCAGCCTCTCAAGTAGCTGGGATTACAGGCCATCATCCCCAGCTTATTTTTGTATTTTTAGTTGAGATGGGTTTCACCATGATGGCCAGACTGCTCTTGATCTTCTGACCTAAAGTGGCCTCAGCCTTTCAAAGTGCTGGATTTACAGGTTTTATAGAGGAGCTTGAGGAGGTGGTATCTGATTCACATGGGGCACAAAAGACTGGTTGGACCCCAAAATCACAAGCATTCCTATACTCCAATAGCAGACTTAAAAGAGAGCCAAGCCGGGCGCGGTGGCTCAAGCCTGTAATCCCAGCACTTTGGGAGGCCGAGGCGGGTGGATCACGAGGTCGAGAGATCAAGACCATCCTGGTCAACATGGTGAAACCCCGTCTCTACTAAAAATACAAAACATTAGCTGGGCATGGTGGCACTTGCCTGTAATCCCAGCTACTCAGGAGGCTGAGGCAGGAGAATTGCTTGAACCCAGGAGGCGGAGGTTGCGGTGAGCCGAGATCGCGCCATTGCACTCCAGCCTGGGTAACAAGAGCGAAACTCCGTCTCAAAAAAAAAAAAAAAAAAAAAAAAAAAAAAGAGAGCCAAATCAAAAATGAACTGCCATTCAAAATTGCTACAAAGATAATAAAAGACCTAGGAATACAACTAACAATGAACGTAAAGGACCTCTTCAAGGAGAACTACAAGCCACTGCTCAACGAAATAAGAGAGGACACAAACAGATGGAGAAACATTCCATATTCATGGTTAGGAAGAATCAATATCGTGAAAATGGCCATACGGCCCAAAGTGATTTACAGATTCAACGCTATCCCCATCAAGCTACCAATGACAGAACTGGAAAAAAACACCTTAAACTTCATATGGAACCAAAAGAGATACCACATAGCCAAGTGAATTCTAAGCAAAAAGAACAAAGCAGGAGGCATCACACTACCGGACTTCAAACTATACTACAAGGCTACAGTAATCAAAATAGCATGGTACTGGTACCAAAACAGAGATATAGACCAATGGAACAGAACAGAGGCCTCAGAGGCAACACCACATATCTACAACCATCTGATCTTTGACAAACCTGACAAAAACAAGCAATGGGGAAAGGATTCACTGTTTAATAAATGGTGTTGGTAAAACTGGCTAGCCATATGCAGACAGCAGAAACTGGACCCCTTCCTGACACCTTACACTAAAATTAACTCCAGATGGATTAAAGACTTAAACATAAGACCTAACATCATAAAAACCCTAGAAGAAAATCTGGGCAAAACCATTCAGGACATAGGCGTAGGCAAGGACTTCATGACCAAAACGCCAAAAGCAATGGCAACAAAAGCCAAAATAGACAAATGGGGCCTAATCAAACTCCACAGCTTCTGCACGGCAAAACAGTCATTAGAGTGAATCGGCAACCAACAGAATGGGAAAAAATTTTTTCAGTCTACCCATCTGACAAGGGCTGATATCCAGAATTTACAAAGAACTAAAACAGATCTACAAGAAAAAAACAAACAAGCCCATTCAAAAGTGGGCGAAGGATATGAACAGACACTTTACAAAAGAAGACATACATGAGGCCAACAAACATATGAAAAAATGCTCATCATTACTGGTCATTAGAGAAATGCAAATCAAAACTACATTGGGATACCATCTCACGCCAGTTAGAATAGCAATCATTAAAAAATCTGGAGACAACAGATGCTGGAGAGGATGTGGAGAAACAGGAACACTTTTATACTCTTGGTGGGAGTCTAAATTAGTTCAACCATTGTGGAAGACAGTGTGGCAATTCCTAAAGGATCTAGAAATAGAAATTCTATTTGACCCAACAATCCCATTACTGGGTATATATCCAAAGGATTATAAATCGTTCTACTATAAGGACACATGCACACCAATGTTTATTGCAGCACTGTTTACAATAGCAAAGACCTGAAACCAACCGAAATGCCCATCGATGATAGACTGGACAGGGAAAATGTGACACATAAACACCATGGAATATTATGCAGCCATCAAAAACTATGAGTTTGTAGGGACATGGATGAACCTGGAAACCATCATTCTCAGCAAACTGACACAAGAACAGAAAATCAAACACTGCATGTTCTCACTCATAGGTGGGTATTGAACAATGAGAACACATGGACACAGGGAGGGGAGCATCACACACTGGGGTCTGTAGGGGGAAAATAGGGGAGGGACAGCGAGGGGTGGGGAGTTGGGGAGAGATTGC
Source organism: Saimiri boliviensis (assembly GCF_048565385.1). NCBI lineage: Eukaryota > Metazoa > Chordata > Mammalia > Primates > Cebidae > Saimiri > Saimiri boliviensis. The sequence continues at coordinate 180,842,067 of NC_133451.1, read as the reverse complement.
ATGGGGAGAAATGCCAGATATAGGTGATTGGGAGGAAGGCAGCACATCACACTGCCATGTGTGCACCTATGCAACAATCTTGCATGTTCTTCACATGTACCCCAAAACCTAAAATGCAATTAAAAAAAAAAAAAAGAATTGTAGTTACCAGGAACTAAAATGGGAGAATGGAGAGATGTTGGTCAGAGGGTACAAAATTTCAGTTATAAAATGAATACATTCCATAGATCTGATGCACACCATGTCGTGACTATAATACTGTATGTTTTATTTGAATGTTCATATGAAAGTAGATCTTAAGCATTCTCACCAAAAGTTTTTAGAAAGTAACTATGTGTGGGGATTGTTAATGAACTTTATTATGGTAATCACTTCATAATGTGTATGTATATCTAATCATCACATTGTACACATTAAGTATATACAATTTGAGGTGTCAATTATATCACAATAATGCTGATTTTTTAAAAAATGCTTTGCCTGCAGAATGCCACTATCTGCATTAAGATTTTCTTTTGTACTGTTTATGTTAAGAGTACAGAAACAGGCCGGGCGCGGTGGCTCAAGCCTGTAATCCCAGTACTTTGGGAGGCCGAGGTGGGTGGATCACGAGGTCGAGAGATCGAGACCATCCTGGTCAACATGGTGAAACCCCGTCTCTACTAAAAATACAAAAAAAACTAGCTGGGCGTGGTGGCGCGTGCCTGTAATCCCAGCTACCTAGGAGGCTGAGGCAGGAGAATTGCCTGAGCCCAGGAGGCAGAGGTTGCAGTGAGCCAAGATCATGCCATTGCACTCCAGCCTGGGTAACAAGAGCGAAACTTCGTCTCAAAAAAAAAAAAAAAAAAAAAAAGAGTACAGAAACAGAAATGTAGCTTTAAAAACTTAAAGAGATTTGATAAAATAATTTACTGTGTTTAGTTTATTAAATTTTATAAACTGCATTTAAAAAAAAAAAAAAAAAGCCTGGGCGCGGTGGCTCAGGCCTGTAATCCCAGCACTTTGGGAGGCCGAGGTGGGTGGATCACGAGGTCGAGAGATCGAGACCATCCTGGTCAACATGGTAAAACCCCGTCTCTACTAAAAATACAAAAAATTAGCTGGGCATGGTGGCGCGTGTCTGTAATCCTAGCTACTCAGGAGGCTGAGGTAGGAGAATTGCCTGAACCCAGGAGGCGGAGGTCAGAGGTTGCAGTGAGCCGAGATCGCGCCATTGCACTCCAGCCTGGGTAACAAGAGCAAAACTCCATCTCAAAAAAATAAATAAATAAAAAGAACTGCAATGTAGTCCCTCAGAAGCCATGGTGGAAAGGACCCCAGACCATGATCCTGACCACTCCCACAGCCATAAAGGTAGAGGGAATTCCAGCCTGGATTCACCACAGCTGTGTAAAGCCTGCAGCAGCTGAAACCTGGGAAGCTAGACCAGACCTAGACAATCACTGCAGAATCACCTTAAGAAGGACGACAAGCCTTGCTCCAGCCACATCCTGGAAGCTGACTGGTCCACACATAGCCGAGGCATGAGGAAACTCATCATGGGACTTATTCCTCTTAATATTTGAACTTATGCAGCGGGGACATTAACTGATTTTGGAGAATGCTCTTGGTGTATACACCAGGTTACTGAGGTAGGATGCAAAGTTACTGCCATTCTTTTGTTCTACAGTTATTAAGAATGTAAAGGGACACAGAAGGGAACCTGACTACATAATGGTACTTGGTATAACGTATGTAATAATTACTCATTTGCCTGTTAATTTATGGAGAAGAGAACTGCTTTAGCAATGAGGCATGAAAATTTCTTCTTTTTTTTTTGAGACAGAGTTTCACTCTTTTTACCCAGGCTGGAGTGCAATGGCGCGATCTCGGCTCACCACAACCTCCGCCTCCTGGGTTCAGGTAATCCTCCTGCCTCAGCCTCCTGAGTAGCTGGGAATACGGGCACGCGCCACCAGGGCATGAAAATTTCTATCCCGCTAGCCCAATACAGCAGTTCTAGTCAGCAGATGATATAAAACACGGGATACATTCCTAGAAAAGGACTGGGAAAAGATGAGCATGGCGCAGCAGAAGCTTTGAACATTCAGGCATGAACAAGGCAGGGACGCCTAGATCATCACTTTCAGGAACAGCCATTATTGAGTCTTCAGCTCCCGTTTCACTAAAGTGGTCAACAACCAAACTGGTTTAGGTAGAACAGTGGCCACTGAAACAAGATAAGCTGGAGGCCTTGGAACTTCTTCAGAAGCAACTGTGAAAAGGACATATAGAGCCTACCTTTTTTCCCTGAAATTCACCTGTTTGTCATTAAGAAAAAAAAAATCAGTCCGGACACAGTTGCTAACGCCTGTAATCTCAGCACTTTGGGAGGCTGAGGTGGACAGATCACAAGATTAGGAGATCAAGACCATCCTGGCTAACATGGTGAAACCCCATCTCCACTGAAGACACAAAAACTTAGCTGGGCGTGGTGCTGTGTGCCTATAGTCCCAGCTACTTGGGAGGCTGAGGCTGGAGAATCGCTTGAAACAGGGAGTCAGAGGTTGTAGTGAGCCAAGATTGCACTACTCTATTCCAGCCTGGGTGACAGAGTGAGACTACGTTTCAAAAAAAAGAAAGAAAGAAAGAAAAAGAAAAGAAATTAGGAAAATGGAGGATGTTAACAGACTTAAGACAGTAAATGCAGTAATTCAGCTTATGGGGGTTTACGGCATGGACTCCCTTCTCCTACTATGATTCCAAGAACCTCGCCTCTCACAGAAGTTGATCTTAAAGACTGCTTTTTTATTACTCCCTTGGCCACCCAGGGTTATGTAATGAAAAATTTGCTTTTACTGTCATAGCAATTAATAACATAGAACCAGCTAAGTGATATCATTGGAAGGTTTTCCCACAGGGCATGTTAAACAGCCCTACAATTTGTCAGACCTTTGTTGTAAAAGCAATCCAACCAGTCAGGGACCATTTTAAAAACTGCTATATCATACATTATATAGACGACAGTTTTGTGTGCCACAGAAACGTAAGAAGAGTTGTTACAAAAAAAAAAAAAAGCTGTTACAATGTTATAAATTATTACAACATTCAATGAGAAAGGTGGGCTTTATCATTGTCCCAAATAAAATCCAAACTACTACTCCAATTCAATATCTAGGAATGAGAGTAGACAACAGCAGTATTAGGCCACAAAAGGTCCAAATACTCAGAGATAATTTAAAAACCTTAAATGACTTTCAAAAATTATGAGGAGCTATTAATTGAATTAGACTCACTTTGGAGATACCTACTTATGTCATGACTCATCTGTTCTCTACCCTTAGAGGTAATCCAAATTTGAACAGTGACTGTTCTTTAACTAGGGAGACATTGGAAAAAATTAATTTGGTTGAATAAAAAATTCAACAAGCTCAAGTTCAATGTGTGACGCCTCAACAACCTTTATAGTTTTTATTTTTTCCCACTAAACATTCTCCTACTGGAGTAATTGTTCAAAACAAAGATCTGGTAGAATGGGTGTTTTTGCCTCAAAACACACAAAAAAAATTACCATTTATCTAGACCAAATTGCTATACTTATTGGACAGGCAAGGCTTAGAACAACAGTATTACATGAGTATGATCCTTACAACGTTGTACCTATGGACAAAAATCAAATTCATCAAGCCTATGTTAATTCTCAAAATTGGCAAATTAATTTAGCAGACTTTACTGGAATACTTGACAATCATTATCCAAAAAATAAATTATTTCAGTTTCTAAAATGAACTACTTGGATCTTGCCTTCTATTAATCGAACAGATTGAATTGAAGGAGCTGTAACAGCCTTTATGGATAGCTTGAGCAATGGAAAAGCTGCTTTTGCAGGGCCGCGACAAGAAGTATGGCAAATGGGCTATTTTTCAGCTCAGAGAGCGGATTAGAGGCAGTTACTGAGGCTTTAAAATAATTTCCAGAGCCATTAAATAAAGTTTCTGACTCTGCCTATGTGGTACAGGCTGCTCAAAGCATGGAATGTGCTTTAATAAATAACAGACAGCCAGCTAAATTTCTTATTTCATTCTTCACAGCAGGGCATACAACAAAGGCAATTCCCTTTTTACATTACTCATATCAGAGCACATACCATTCTTCCAGGACCTTTAACTAAATCTAATCATCAAGCAAATGTCTTGATGATTAGCTGATGCACAAGCTTTCCATAAGCTCACTCATCTTAACCCTGCAGGCTTAAGACAAAGATACAACTCATCTTGGAAACAAGCCAAACACATAATCCAGCACTGTCCAGCTTGTCAAGTTTTACAACTACCACACCAGGGGGCTGGAGTGAACCCTAGAGGCTCATCACCAAATGCCATCTGACAAAACATTATCTTTTGTGCATGTTTCAGTAGACACTTATGTGTGGGCCAGCTGCCAAACAGGAGAAGCAACAGCTCATGTAAAAACACATGTATTGTCCTGTATTGTGGTTATGGACATTCCTAATTAAACAGACAGTGAACCAGGATACACAAGCCATGCTATGAAAAGGCTTTTCTTCAATGGAATATCACACATCTTACAGAAATTCATTATAATTCACAAGGACAAGTAATAGTAGAAAGAGCCAATCTTACCCTTAAATGCCAGGTGCAAAAATTAAAGATAGGACATCAGAAATATAAGACTCCACATGTGCAACTGAACTTAGCTCTATTAACTTTAAATATTTTGAATTTACAAAAGGAACAAAAAACTACAGCAGCTGAACAATACTTTATACAGGACAGGAAATAAATAATAGAGCAGGACAATTAGTATGGTAGAAAGATTATCTGACAAAGAGTTGGGCAAAAGGGGAAATTATTACATGGGGAAGAGGGTTTGCTTGTGTCTCCCCAGGTAAAAACCAGTTACTGGTGTGGGTGCCAACTAAGCACCTAAAAATCTACAATAAGCCTGCCCAATCGAAAGAGGAAGCCGTTTTTATTCTGGGAACAGGAGATGGATCTCTCCACTCAAGTGATGGCAAGGATAACCCCGTCAGAAGACCAAAAGAGAACCAACGACACTCACCAAGTGACCCCTCTGACCTGGGTTCAGATTAAGAAGCTTGCACAAATGGCTGAAAAAGCCATGAGATTGTTGCAGAGACCTATGACTACTAGTAAACTAATGGTAGCTATGACTGTGGTACTCTCCTCAGCCATGAGTCTCCCCTTAGTAGAAGCAGGCCCAAATTATACTTATTGGTCTCACGTTTATTTTCCCCCTTTTGTCCAGTCTGTCGGTTGGACAGACCCACCTATTGAAATATATGCTAAGGACAGTGCTCGGATACCTGAACTTACAGATGATAGGGGGCCATTACATCCAGAAGAAGAAAGAATGAAAATGACCATATCATTAGAATTTAAACATCCTCCTATACGTCTTGGACCTGCTGAAGGCTGCCTGAAAACTGGACCTCAGGCATGGTTAAAAATTGTCACAAAACAAAATCAATCCTTGGCCACATTACATGTGGTCATGGAACAAAGCATGAGGCATAATAGTTTGAACCTTAAAATAAACAATCTTTGTCCTGACAGGCCTGTATGCAAACACAATACGGCATGAACATGCTGACCTTTGGGAATGGGAACAATGCATATCAAACCAAGCTAAAGTGTTACTAAACAATTTCTATGGTACAATTATAGATTGGTCACCCAAGGGAATTTTTAAAACAAATTGTACTGGCAGGTCTAACTGCATTCCAAGTACAATAAGTTACTGGAATCAGTGGAAAGTTAATTAAAGCCATCAATCTCAAACAGAAGTAAATGTCCCCCTAATCTGGGCTAATGGAGGAATCCTAGTTCTTCGTCCAAAGTTAATATTTGGACGAAGTAATGAACTGCAAGTAATGAACATTCTGAACAATGAAAATGAAGTGTGGCCCAAGATCCTCTATATATATGGGAAGGAAAAATATAATAAATACAGTATTGAAGGGTCTGGTGAGAAATACTCATTTATGTGTCTAATAGAATAATTTGGATATAGAGTTGCATTCAGCCACCTTTTATGTTGGCTGTGGAAGATGTAAACACTGATTATATAGCAAAATCTATCACTTGCCAGAACTGTGGTTTATTTACTTGTATAAATTCCACTTAAGAAAAAAATACTATATTGCTTATAAGAGCTAGAAAGGGACTATGGATTCCCGTCTCTTTAAATTAGCCTTAGGAAGCATCTCCATCTATCCATATTGTCATAGAAGTTCTTAGAAAGTTTCTTAGCAGGTCAAAGAGATTTCTAATCACTCTTATTTTTGCCATTATAGGATTAATTGCACTCACAACTACAGCTGCAGTAGCTGGACTGGCTTTACACTCTTCTGTTCAAATGGCTGAATTTATTGATAACTGGCAGAAAAACTCCACAAAACTATAAAATTCTCAGAGTAATCAGAAAATAGTAAATCAAATAAATGACCTTCATCAGATGATAATATGGAAGAAAGATCAAATTATGAGTTTGGAATATAGAATTCAGATGCAGCGTGATTGGAATATTTCTGACTTGTGTCACTCCTCATAGTTATAATGAGACTGAACAGAAATGGGAAAAGATTAGATGTCATTTATAAGAGAGAAAAATTTAACTCCGGACATTGCAAGGTTAAAAGAACAAGTTATTGAAGCCTCCCAGGCACACCTAACAATAAAGCCTGGGGCTGATATTCTACAAAAAGCAGCAGATGGGCTGTCCTCTCTCAATCCCATGAGATGAGTAAAAGCCATTGGAGGATCAGCTCTTAAAAAGTTTGTATTGATGCTGGGCGAGATGGCTCACACCTATAATCCCAGCACTTTGGGAGGCCGAGGCGGGTAGACCATGAGGTCAAGAGATAGAGACCATCCTGGTCAACATGGTGAAACCCCCTCTCTACTAAAAATACAAAAAATTAGCTGGGCATGGTGGAGCGTGCCTGTAATCCCAGCTACTCAGGAGGCTGAGGCAGGAGAATTGCCTGAACCCAGGAGGCGGAGGTTGCGGTGAGCCGAGATGGCGCCATTGCACTCCAGCCTGGGTAACAAGAGCGAAACTCCGTCTCAAAAAAAAAAAAAAAAAAAAAAAAAAAAAAAATACAAAAATTAAGCCGGGCGCGGTGGCTCACGCCTATAATCCCAGCATTTTGGGATGCGGAGGCGAGTGGATCATGAGGTCAAGAGATAGAGACCATCCTGGTCAACATGGTGAGACACGGTCTCTACAAAAAATACAAAAATAATTAGCCAGGCGTGGTGGCAAGTGCCTGTAATCCCAGCTACTCAGGAGGCAGGGACAGGAGAATCGCTTGAACCTGGGAGGTGGAAGTTGCAGTGAGTCAAGATTGCGCCACTACACTCAAGACTGGGTAACAGAGCGAGACTCCGTCTCAAAAAACAAACAAAAAACATTAACATTATGAAGAAAGGGGGCATATTCTCCTAAGAATTTTATAAGGTGTTTCTTTCATGTCTGCTCCTCTCTTATCTCCTAGCCATTGAATGGGGATCTATATTGGAATGCATCTCACAATTTCCATTGACAGTTTTTGTTTGTTAAGGAAATTTTTGTGGTTTTATTGTATCATGAAGCATTGAAACATCTGAACAAATCAGTGTCTGGGCGGTGAGGCAGCTGCTTTCTTTTTCACATCTTTGGATTACTACAGCAACTTGTCAGGAGATTTTTTAAAAAAGGCAACCTTTTGCACTACTTAAGTATTTTAAGTGTATGTGCATCCACCAGCACTTTTTGATGAAATTGAAATCTGACTCTTTATAGAGTAGAATGCATTAGAGCTTGCAACATAGCTAACTGAAGAGCTATTATTGTTTTTGTGTGGCCACATGACCTATCTGTCCGGTAATAGCAGTATTCCAAGCCAGGTGAGGTGGCTCATGCCTGTAATCCCAGCACTTTAGGAGGCTAAGGTGAGCAGATCACCAGAGGTCAGAAGTTTGAGACCAGCCTGACCAACATGGTGAAACCTCGTCTACTAAAAATACAAAACTTAGCCAGGTGTGATGGTGGGCATCTGTAATCTCAGCGACTCTAGAGGCTGAGGCAGGAGAATTGCTTGAACCCAGGAGGTGGAGGTTGCAGTGAGCTAAAAGATCACACCACTGCCCTCCAGCCTTGGCGACAGAGATTCCATCTTAAAAACAAAACAAAACAAAACAAAATGCAGCATTTCAATTTAGTAAAATATAAGACACAAAAATTATGCTTATCTATAATTACCTTTATGTAGAATTTTGAAAAATTATAACTATAATACAGTTAAAACACTTCGTTTCAAAAGTATGAGTAACAATATTTTAAAAACTAAGGGATTTATTCAAAGTAAATATGGTTGTCAAATATGCATACTATTGTAGAATATACTGTTTAACGTATATAAATGCAGGTTGTCTAAAAACACTATGCACAACTATGCTAATTGTTCTAAAGTAATAAACAGAAAAAACATAAAACTACAGACTTCACCATTCAGTTTACACACTGAACTATTCTTGCTTGTGCATTGTAAGTACTTAAGCCTGGAAATAATTACCTTACATAATCACGTTTCTGTCAAAGGAACTTACTCTGTATCTTTTAGTCTTTATGATTTCGTATTGCTAACTTTGACTCTATCTTAAAACTTTGCCAAAGCAAAGACAATGCAATAAAAGAAAAAATCTACATATAATCTAAATGCTTTAATAAAACCAAGATGAACAAAACATCCTCCCCTATTTTCACGTATGTGAATAAAGTCTCTTATTTTTAATTTATATTTTCTCCTAAAACAACCAGGTCACTGGACATGTTTGAATTCTTGGACATCTGAATTGTAAACTTCAAAGAATATTTATGGTAAAAAAGCAGAAGACAGAAAGGTATTATAGTAAATTGATGGGTGCACATAAATAAATCAAGTTATTAGAAACCTATTAAGACAAAAAGATACTGACACCATAACAGTGGGGGACTACAACACCCACAGGTACTAATATACATATTATTAAAGCAGAAAATTAACAAAGATATTAAAACTTAAACTCAACACTTGACTAAATGGTCTTAATAGACTTCTACATAACTCTCCATCTAAAGGTAACATAGTATACAGTCCTCTCATCAACACCTGGCACATACCCTAAAATTGATCACACGTAAGAAGCAAAGCAATCCTCAGCAAATTTAAAAAATTCAAAATTATATGAGTCACACACAGAGACCACAGCTTGATAAAAATGTAATTCAATACAAAAACACCAGGTGAATCATACAAATACATGGAAGTTAAACAAGCTACACTTGAATCACTTTTGGGTAAATAATGAAATTAAGCCGGGCGCGGTGGCTCAAGCCTGTAATCCCAGCTCTTTGGGAGGCCGAGGCGGGTGGATCACGAGGTCGAGAGATCGAGACCATCCTGGTCAACATGGTGAAACCCCGTCTCTACTAAAAATACAAAATATTAGCTGGGCATAGTGGCACGTGCCTGTAATCCCAGCTACTCAGGAGGCTGAGGCAGGAGAATTGCCTGAGCCCAGGAGGAGGAGGTTGCGGTGAGCCGAGATCGCGCCATTGCACTCCAGCCTGGGTAACAAGGGCGAAACTCTGTCTCAAAAAAAAAAAAAAAGAAATTAAGGCAGGAACCACAAAATTCTTTGAAACAACTGAAAACAAAGATACAACATACTAGAATTTTTGCAACACAGCTGTAGCTGTGTTAGGAGAAAAAATTATAGCATTAAATGCCTACATGGAAAATTTAGAAAGATCTCACTTTAGGTTACGAGTGTGAAACCAGCCTGGCCAATATGTTGAAACCTCATCTCTACTAAAAATGCAAAACGTTACCTGTGCATAGTGGCAGGCACCTGTAATCCCAGCTTCTCAGGAGGCTGAGGAGTATAATCTCTTGAACTCGGGAGGTGGAGGTTGCAGTAAGTTGAGATCACACTGGCTCAAAACAAACAAACAAACGAACAGTTTAACAAGCTGACATCATCAATAAAAGACTGAAAGAAGCAAGAGCAAATCACCCCCTAAGCTAGCAGAAGACAAGAAATAACCAAAATCATTTCTGAACGGAAGGAGATTTTGACATGAAAAACTATACAAATGATCAAGAATTGCAGGAGTAAATTTTTTTTTTTTAATTAAAAAATTTTTTTTTAAAGATGGGGTTTCACCATGACGGCCAGGCTGGTCTTGAATTCCTGACCTCAGGTGATCCACCCACCTTGGCCTCCCAAAGTGCTAGGATTACAGGTCTGAGCCACCGTGCCCGGCCTCAATTTTTTTAAAAATAAAATAATAACATTTCTCAACACTTGACCCAGAAAAAAATAAAATAAAATAAGTCATTAACAAGATTAATGAACAAAAAGATCCAAATAAACAAAATTAAAAATGACAAAAGAGACATAACCACTGACCCCGAAAATGTATACTAAAGTCTACTATGAACACCTCTATTTGAAAATTTAGAAGAAACGGACAAATTCTTAAACACATATATCCTCTCAAGACAGAACAAAAAGGAAATCAAAGCCCTTAATGGATCAATAACAAGCTTGAAAATTGAATTAGTAATAAGTAGCCTACTAATCAAAATAGCACAGGACCAGATAGATTCACAGCTTAATTCAACTAGATGTACAAAGGAGAGCTGGTACCATTTCTACTAAAACTATCCCAAAAAATTAAAAAGAGTACTATTCTGATACTAAAACTTCACAGAGAAAACAAAAGAAGAAAACTTTAGACCAATATTCTTTCTTTTTCACTTTTTTCTTTTTTTTTTAATTTTCATGGACTTGTGTCTAGAAATAGACATTCTTTTTTTTTTTTTGACAAATATTCTTTTTTTTTTTTGGAGACGGAGTTTCGCTCTTGTTACCCAGTCTGGAGTGCAATGGCGCAATATCGGCTCACCGCAACCTCCGCCTCCTGGGCTCAGGCAATTCTCCTGCCTCAGCCTCCTGAGTAGCTGGGATTACAGGCACGCACCACCATGCCCAGCTAATTTTTTGTATTTTTAGTAGAGACGGGGTTTCACCTTGTTAACCAGGATGGTCTCGATCTCTCGACCTCGTGATCCACCCGCCTCGGCCTCCCAAAGTGCTGGGATTACAGGCTTGAGCCACCGCGCCCGGCTGACAAATATTCTTGATGAACAGTGATGCAAAAATTCTCAACAAAATATTGACAAACCAAATTGATCAGGACATCAAAAAGCTTAAAGACTCTGATCAAACAGCGTTTATTTCTGGGATGTAAAGTTAAAAATATATATATTTAGGCTGTATTTTTCTTCAGTGGTCAAAATAAAATACTTTTAAATCAAACTTCACTTAAGTTTATCTCCTGCCCACAGGCTCCTGAACACTGGACTACACTCCATCTGAGTCAAAATACAACGCGATTTTATGTCCCCCCTAAGGACATGCTAATCACAGGGTAAAACATTAATCTAGAATCTAATTTTTTTTACCTCCCATTTGCCATTTTCCTTCCACCTTCTTTGCAATCTTGTTTCTTTCCTAGAAAAGAAAGCCTTTGTTGGCCTGAACTTTGCAATTTGTATAGATATTATAGTAGGTATTTCCTTCTGTTGCAACACTCTTTTGAAATTTATTTATTTATTTAATTGTTATTATTATTTTTTTTTTTTTTTGAGACAAAGTCTTACTCTGTCACCCAGGCTAGAAAGCAATGGTGTGTTCTTGGATCATTGCAACCTCCACCTCTCAGATTCAAGGGATTCTCCTGCCTCGGCCTCCCCAATAGCTGGGATTATAGGCGCCCACCACCACGCCCCGATAATTTTTGTATTTTTACAAAAAATTTTGTAATAGAGACGGGGTTTCACCACGTTAGCCAGGCTGGTCTCAAAGTCCCAACCTCAGGTGATCCAAAGGCCTTGGCCTCTCCAAGTGCTGGGATCACAACGTGAGCTACTGTGCCTAACCGGAAATGTATTCGTTTTCTACAGCCAAAATTCAGGAGATTTTTTTCTATTGTTTTTCTTGGTAGCATTTTAAAAGTGAAGCCTTGGAATTCTGCTTGAAATCACCTAGTCATAAAAAACATTCTTGCAATAACTCCCATAAATTTTAAATAGAAAAAAAAGAGAAACTGAGAACCCCATAAACCACACCAAAGATCCTCCCGTTCATGACCCGCGCCCCGGGTCGGGATTCTCCCCTGACGACCCCTGCGCCTCCGCCGTGGTCCCCGGGAGAGACGATCTGGGAGACAAGCTACGCTGCGGCTGCAGACCTGCCCAGAGAGGGCTCCAGGCCAGGGCACAGTCGCCGAGCGGACGCCCTCTTACTGCTGAAGGGGACTGAGGCTGAGCTGGGCAAGGAGAACTCGGGCCACGGACTGCGGAGCCGGCTGCGGGGAGGCCTGAGTCCGCCGCGGCCATTTCCCACCGTTTCCAACAACACCCTTCCCGTCTCTCCAGAGGTCGGACCCAGCGCTCACATCATTTCTAGGCTTCCAGGGGATCCTGGCTTCTTAGCTGTGGATCTCCAGTACCAACAGGTCAGAAGGCCACGGAGACTGGGCCTCTACCAGCAGGGGACACGTAACAGCCAAGAGGAGACCCGCAGCTCCGGCCGCAGCCGCAGACGCAGCCGCAGCCACACCCCCCGAAGCCGGCCTGTCCGCTCCAGTTGCGTGTCTGATTGGTCGGTTCCCAGGGTGGCGTCGCTGATTGGATGAGGTTTAAGACGCCCGGCCCCTAGGGCCCTGAGTGACAGAAGACCAAAGGCGGTCTGATTTTGAAGACACAGTGACAGCTGAAGGTGCAGCCTTTTCAGGCAGGGCTTCCTCCGTGAGTTGAGATAAGGTTAAAACCAGAGGGTGTTTGCCTTTAGCCTTGCGTGTAAGGCCTTGTGTATTTGTAATAATATACTGTATGGCTGCCTGCTCATACATGGAAATAATAGAATAACAATTATTTTCAAATTTCAGCTTTTTTTTTTTTTTTTTTTTTCGAGACAGGTTTTCACCATGTTGGCCAGGCTGGTCTCGAACTCCTGACCTCAGGTGATCCACCTGCCTCCACCTTCCAAAGTGCTGGGATCACAGGCGTGAGCCACCGCGCCCAGCCCAAATTTCAGCTTTTATAACCTTCCAGGCTTCTGGTCCTTTGGGCAGAGAGCCTGAGATTGTTCGGTTTTGTTTGGTTTGGTTTTGAGACGGAGTCCCGCTCTGTTGCCCAAGCTGGAGTGCAATGGCGCCATCTCAGCTCATTGCAACCTCCACCTGCCGGGTTCCAGTGATTCTCCTGCCAAGTAGCTGGGATTACAGGCATACACCACCATGCCCTGCTAATTTTTTTGCATTTAGTAGAGATGGCGTTTGATGATGTTGGCCAGGCTGGTCTCAAACTCCTGACCTCAGGCGATCCGCCCACCTCAGCCAAAGTGCTGGAATTACAGGCGTGAGCTACCGCCCTCCGCTAACCTGAGACTTTTTTTTTTTTTTTTTTTTTTTTTTTTTTTTTTTTTTGAGACTGAGTCTCTCTCTGTCACTCAGGCTGGAGTGCAGTGGCACAATCTCGGCTCAGTGCAACTTGCCCCTTAAGGATTCAAGCAATCCTCTGTCTCAGCCTCCCAAGTAGCTGGGATTACAGGCGCCCACCACTAGGCCGGGCTACTTTTTTTGTGTTTTTAGTAGAGACAGGTTTCACCGTCTTGGCCAGGCTGGTCTCGAACTCCTGACCTTGTGATCCACCCACCTCCACCATCCAAAGTGCTGGGATTACAGGCGTGATCCACTGTGCCTGGCCAACCTGAGATTTTTAAAGGACACAATCCTTTCTTGCTGAGAGTTTAAAAAAAATACAAAAAAGATGGCCGGGCACGGTGGCTCACACCTGCAATCCCAGCACTTTGGGAGGCAGAGGCGGGTGGATCACGAGGTCAAGAGATCGAGACCATCCCGGTCAACATGGTGAAACCCCGTCTCTACTAAAAATACAAAAAATTAGCTGGGCATGGTGGCGCGAGCCTGTAATCCCAGCTACTCAGGAGGCCGAGGCAGGAGAATTGCCTGAACCCGGGAGGCGGAGGTTGCGGTGAGCCGAGGTCGCGCCATTGCACTCCAGCCTGGGTAACAAGAGCGAAACTCCGTCTCAAAAAAAAAAAGGACACAGTCTTTGGAAATACAATGTGAGCCACATGTGAATTTGAAATTTTCCATTAGCCAGCTGTGTGCAGTGGCTCACACCTGTAATCCCAGGACTTTAAGAGGCTGAGGCAGTAGAATCACCTGAGGTTAGGAGTTCAACACCAGCCTGGCCAAGACTGGTCTTGAACTCCTAACCTCAGATGAAACCCCCGTCTCTAATAAAAATACAAAAATTAGCTGGGCGTGGTAGTGGGCGACTGTAATCCCAGCTACTTGGTAAACTGAAGCAGGAGAATCACTTGAACTCAGGAGGCGAAAGGTTTCAGTGAGCAGAGATACTGTCACTGCACTCCAGCCTGAGTGACAGATAGACTCCATCTCAAAAAAAAAAAAAAAAATCCAGCTGTTGCCTTTAAATAAAGAAGAAAAATTTAAAAAAAAACAACAAAAACGAGCTGGGCGCGGTGGCTCAAGCCTGTAATCCCAGCACTTTGGGAGGCCGAGGTGGGCGGATCACAAGGTCAAGAAATCAAGACCATCCTGGTCAACATGGTGAAACCCCGTCTCCATTAAAAATACAAAAAATTAGCTGGGCATGGTGGCGCGAGCCTGTAATCCCAGCTACTCGGGAGGCTGAGGCAGGAGAATTGCCTGAACCCAGGAGGCGGAGGTTGCAGTGAGCTGAGACCATGCCATTGCACTCCAGCCTGGGTAACAAGAGCGAAACTCCGTCTCGGGAAAAAAAAAAAAAAAAAAGTTTCATATAGATAATGTTGGCTGCAAAATTCTCTACATACAATTATATTTCAATGAGTGCACACGAGACCCCCTTTTTTTATATCTGTTGTTTATAGAGCCATTAGAAAACTGTGAACTAAGACTGTCATGATATCAGTCTTGATTTTTAATCTTGTGGGGAAAAAAAAAGCTGTCTACATCAAGATTGCCATTTCCTTTGAGGAGAAACTTTCCTGGTTAGCATTGTCTTAACATCTCCTATGGGTTTACAGTTGCAAGGGTTTGGATAGGACTTTCTGATTTACGAGACTATCAATCCAATGCTCAAAGTCTTGAAGGCTTGCTTCAGTGTAAATGGCAAGAAGACTCAATGTTTGTGTTCTAGATTATAAAGTGTTTTACTGTCTTCAGTAAGTAGACTATTAAAGGCTTTCTTTACCTGGTGAAAACATGCTTTGCCATAATGCATGAAAGCTTTCCTGCATTTAGTAATACTAGACTTCAGAAGCAGATAATACATGAGTTGCTTTTTGTTTGTTTGTTTTCTTTTGTTTTTTTGAGACAGACTCTCACTCTGTGGCCCAGGCTGGAGTGCAATGGCGCTATCTTGGTTCATGGCAACCTCCGCCTCCTGGGTTCAAGCGATTCTCCCTGCCTCAGCCTCCCGAGTAGCTGGGATTACAGGCGCCCACCACCACACTTGGCTACTTTTTGTGTTTGTAGTAGAGACAGAGTTTCACCATGTTGGTCAGGCTGGTTTCAAATTCCTGACCTCAAGTGATCCGCTTGCTTTGGACTCCCAAAGTCTTAGGATTACAAGCATGAGTCACCACATTTTTAATTTGATGATGCTTCCCATCTAATTCAACATATCAAATACATTTATATATCATGTTTTTATCATACTTTTAGATGCTGAATTGGCCCTCTGTAGCATCCAAAAGTTAGGGGTCAAAAAAATTTGTTTTTGAGATAGAATCTTGCTCTGTCTCCCAGGCTGCAGTGATGTGGTGAGATCTCGGCTCAAAGCAGCATCTGCCCCACAAGCTCAAGCGATTCTACTGCCTCAGCCTCCCAAGGAGCTGGGAGTACAGGCAACTACCACGCCCAGCTGATTTTTCTATTTTTAGTAGAGACAGGGTTTTGCCATGTTAGCAAGGCTGGTCTTGAACACCTGACCCCAGATGATCTGTCCACCTTGGGTTCCTAAAGTGCTGGGATTATAGACATGAGTCATAGTGCTTGACTGTGCTCTGCCTTTTTAAAAATCAAAATATAGGCCAGGTGATGGCTTATGCCTATAATCCCAACATTTCTGGAGGCCAAGGTGGGCAGATCACCTGAGGTTGGGAGTTTGAGACCAGCTTGGCAAACATGGCAAAATTCCATATCTACTAAAAATAGAAAAATCAGTTGGACGTGGTGGCATAGGCCTTTATTCTCAGCTACTTGAGAGGCTGAGACACCAGAATCTCTTGAACCCAGGAAGCTGAGTTTGCAGAGAGCTGAGATCACGCCACTGCATTTCAGCATGAAAGACAAAGCAAGACTATGTCTTAAAAAAAAAAAAAAAGAAAAGAAAAGAAAAAAGAAATCAAAAGACAGTTTCAAGATATACTCAAATATTTTGCTAAATTGTAGGAGAATGAAATGCCTTCTGGCTGGGCACTGTGGCTCACACCTGTAATCCCAGCACTTTGGGAGGCTGAGGCAGGTGGATCAACTGAGGGCAGAAGATGGAGACCAGCCTGGCCAACATGGTGAAACCCTGTGTCTACCAAAAACGCAAAAATTAGCTGGATGCAGCGGCATGCATGCGCCTGTAATTCCGGCTGCTCAGGAGGCTGAGGCTGGAGAATCGCTTGAACCCAGGAGGCTGAGGTTGCAGGGACCCGAGATCACATCACTGCACTCCAGCCTGAGGGACAGTGAGACTCACTCTCAAAAAGAAAAAGAAAAGAAAAGAAATAAATAAAATGTCTTCTGAGCAGATCTGTCTATAGTCGCTTGACATCAAGGTAAGACGTTTGTTCAGGCACACTATGTTTAGTCAGTGTTGAAAATCGTAAACAGCCCACAAATATAAAAAAAGTATTTTCGGCCAGGAGTAGTGGCTCACGCCTGTAATCAAAGCACTTTGGAGGGCAAGGCGGGTGGATCACCTGAGGTCGGGAGTTCAAGACCAGCCTGACCAACATGGTGAAACCCCGTCTTTATTTAAAAAAAAAAAAAAAAGCATTTTCATTTTTATTTATTTAGGCAGTCTCACTCTGTCATGCAGGCTGGAGTGCAGTGGCATGGCTCACTGCATCCTCAGCCTCCCAGGTGCAAATGATTCTCCTGTCTCAGCCTTCAGAGTAGCTGGGATTGCAGGTGCCAACCACCACACCCAGCTTATGTTTGTATTTTCACTAGAGATGGAGTTTTACCATGTTGGTCAGGCTGGTCTTGAACACCTGAACTCAGTGTAATGGTAGCCAAGAGAAATGAGAATAGACCCAAAGTCAGGTAAAAAAAAGTTTTATTTACCTGCCAGGCTGCTCCGTAACAGTCAGAGGAGGCATCCCTGAGCTTACAAAATCAGGGGTTTATATAGGATGAGAGGGGCATAATCTATTCATTGGTAACAGGCACAGAGATAGTTTGTTAACTTGTAACAGACCTACAGTACATCATCCTGTGACTTTTGTAATGGCAGTGTTTTTTTTTTTTTTTTTTTGAGACGGAGTTTCGCTCTTGTTACCCAGGCTGGAGTGCAATGGCGCTATCTCGGCTCACCGCAACCTCCGCCTCCTGGGTTCAGGCAATTCTCCTGCCTCAGCCTCCTGAGTAGCTGGGATTACAGGCACGTGCCACCATGCCCAACTAATTTTTTGTATTTTTAGTAGAGACGGGGTTTCACCATGTTGACCAGGATGGTCTCGATCTCTCAACCTCGTGATAAACCCGCCTCGGCCTCCCAAAGTGCTGGGATTACAGGCTTGAGCCACCGTGCCCGGCATTGTAATGGCAGTCTTTAAAAAAAAAAAGACAGAAACCAGGATTTTTTACAGATACGTGTCAAACAGAAATTTACAAGTATGGATAACCAACATGTTTTTTCTGTTCTCCCTTGAGCTGCCCAGATGGCTGTAATCAGGCTTTGCATAATTGCCACACATCTGGCAGCCTTGGTGTGGCGCCTAGGTAGGGGTTCAGGAATGCAGTTGCAGAGCAATCAGAGCTGGGAAAGGGGTCAGGCTTCACATCTTGTCCCCAACACTCAGGTGATCTGACCACCTCAGCCTCCCAAATTGCTAGGATTACAGGTGTGAGCCACCATGCCTGGCTGTCAAAAAGTTTTTTTTTTTTTTGAGACAGAGTCTCACTCTGTCACCCAGGCTGGAGTGCAGTGGTGTGATCTCGGCTCACTGCAACCTCTGCCTTTTGGGTTTAAGTGATTCTCCTGCCTTAGCCTCCCAAGTAGCTGGGACTAAAGGTGCCCACCACCATGCCTGGCTAATTTTTTGTATTTTTTTTTTTTTTCTTTTGAGACGGAGTTTCGCTCTTGTTACCCAGGCTGGAGTGCAATGGCGCGATCTCGGCTCACCGCAACCTCCGCCTCCTGGGCTCAGGCAATTCTCCTGCCTCAGCCTCCTGAGTAGCTGGGATTACAGGCCCGCGCCACCACGCCCAGCTAGTTTTTTTGTATTTTTAGTAGAGACGGGGTTTCACATGTTGGCCAGGATGGTCTCGATCTCTCGACCTCGTGATCCACCCGCCTCGGCCTCCCAAAGTGCTGGGATTACAGGCTTGAGCCACCGTGCCCGGCAATTTTTTGTATTTTTAATAGAGATAGGCTTTCATCATGTTAGCCAGGATGGTCTAGATCTTCTGACCTCCTTATCTGCCCGCCTCGGCCTCCCAAAGTGCTGGGATTACAGGGGTGAGCCAACATGCCTGGTCCAAAAAATATTTTTAACCCTTTGATGTATTTGACAGACTTCCCGATATCAAATTTCAGCTTAAAAATTGTCTTCTTTTGCTGCATGATGTGGTTTACACCTGTAATCCCAGAACTTTGGGAGGCTGAGGCAGGCGGATCACAAGGTCAGAAGTTCAAGACCAGCCTGGCCAACATAGTGAAAACCTGTCTCTACTAAAACTACAAAAAATTAGCCAGGTGTAGAGGCAGACGCCTGCAGTCCCAGATACTCAGGAGGCTGAGGCAGGAGAATCACTTGAACCCAGGCAGTGAACAGTGTTTATAGTGAGCTGAGACTGTTCAACCGCACTCTAGCATGTGCAAAACAGGGAAAGTCTATTGCAAAAAAAAAAAAAAAAAAAAAAAAAAGACCGGGCACAGTGGTTCACACCTGTAATCCCAGTACTTTGGGAAACCAAGTTGGGCAGATTATTTAAGATCAGGAGTTTAAAACCAGCCTGGCCAACATGTGAAACCTTGTCGCTACTAAAAATACAAAAATTAGCCGGGGTTGGTGGTGGGCGCTTCTACTCCCAGCTACTTGGGAGGCTGCGGCAGGAGAACAGCTTGAGCTCAGGAGGCGGAGGCTGCAGTGAGCTGAAAATTACACCACTGCACCTCTGACTTGGAGACAGAGTGAGAGTCAGTTGCAAAAAAAATAAGTTGCCTTTTGTTTTTGACCCCTAAGGTTTGGATGCTACAGAGGGCCAATGCAGCATCTAAATGTATAATAAATAAATGTATTTGATATGTTGAATTAGATGGGAAGCATTGTCAAATTAAAAATGATGTTTGGGTCAGGTGTGGTGACTCATGCCTGTTATCATAGCACTTTGGGAGGCCAAAGCAGGCAGATCACTCGCGGTAAGGAGTCCAAGACTAGCCTGACCAACGTGGCAAAACCCTGTCTCTACCAGAGAAAAAAAAATAACCAGGTGTGTTTGTGTGTGTCTGTAGTCCCAGCTACTTGGGAAGCTGAGGCGGGAGAATCACTTGAACCAGGGAGGCAAAGGCTGCAGTTAGCCGAGATTGCGCTGTTATAAGTAAAATTTTGATGCCACAAAGGGAATAGCACTCAAAGATATGTCCTCTCAGCAAGGCAGTTTATTTCTATAAAAGGGTGCAGGGCGCAAGGATGGAGCAATGATAACTGCCGCACATTTGGACAAGGCGGGACAGGGGTACTTATGCCTGACAGGGGGTCGTCCCATATTGGCTAAGGTTAGACTGCGCAAGCTAGACTAATCCCGATTGACTATTTTAAAAAGAGCATGGGTCCAAGCTGGAGTGGCAGAGTGGGTATTTTGGTGGGAAGAATGATTTAAGGGCATGTCAGATAAAGTAGCTAGGGGTTATCAGGTGAGTGGGATGAGTCAGGATGGAGCCGGGGGCTGGGGGAACAGATGTGAACTACTCATGAACCAGTGGAGAAGGTTGTTTACTGGAATTACAAGGAAGTTAAACTTTAAAATAGAGATTTAAAGAATAAGAGAGCTGAACATACTGACATACTGTTTCTTTGAAGACACACTTGGGGTTTACTACAACAGTGCCACTGCACTCAAACTTGGGCAACAGAGATAGACTCCATCTAAAAAAAAAAGTAAATAATAATACAATAAAATAATGTTGGACTTTCTTACTTTCTTTTCTTTCTTTCTTTTTTTTTTTAAAGGTGGGGTTTCACCATGATGGCCAGGCTTGCCTTGAACTCCTGACCTCAGGTGATCCACCCACCTCGGCCTCCCAAAGTGCTAGGATTACAGGCATGAGCCACCGCACCCAGCACTGTTGGAACTTCTTAACTCACATTTACATAATATACTATTAATAGTTAAAAATTGTAAGTAATTTCAAACATCTAATACATCTAAGTGTATGTTAGTTACTCATAATTATGATTATTACAATAAATTATTGTAGACTGCTGATGTAATTTTTTTTTTCTTTTTCTTTTTTTTGAGACAGAGTCTCATTCTGTTGCTTAGACTGGAGTGCAATGGCAGGATCTCTGCTCACTGCAACCTTGGCCTCCCGGATTCAAGCAATCCTCTTGCCTCAGCCTCCTGAGTAGCTGGGATTACAAGAATGTGCCACCACCCTAGGCTAGTTTTTGTATTTTAGTAGAGACTGGGTTTCACCATGGCCAGGATGGTCTTAATCTCCTAACCTCATTATCTTGCCTGCCTAGCCTCCCAAAGTGCTGGGATTACAGGCATGAGCCACTGTGCCTGGTGTGTTTCTTGTTTTTAATGTTTGGCTAGTAGGAAATTTAAAATTTACATGTGGCTCACATTTTATTTTGAAGGATTATGTACTTTTAAGAATCTTAGGTTGGGCTGGCTCATGCTTGTAATCCCAGCACTTCGAGGCCGAGGCAGGCAGATCACAAGGTCAGAAGTTTGAGACCAGCCTATCCAATATGATAAAACTCCGTTTCTGAGCCGGGTGCGGTGGCTCACGCCTGTATTCCCAGCACTTTGGGAGGCCAAGGCGGGTGGATCACAAGGTCAAGAGATCGAGACCATCGTGGTCAACATGGTGAAACCCCATCTCTACTAAAAATACAAAAAATTAGCTGGGCATGGTGGCACGCCTGTAATCCCAGCTACTCAGGAGGCTGAGGCAGGAGAATTGCCTGAACCCAGCAGGCAGAGGTTGCGGTGAGCAGAGATCGCACCATTGCACCCCAGCCTGGGTAACAAGAGTTAAACTCCGTCCCAAAAACAAAACAAAACAAAACAAAACAAAAACCCACAAAAACCTCTGTTTCTACTAAAAAACAAAAAAAATTAGCTGGGCATGGTGGCGCACGCCTGTAACCCCAGCTACTCGGGAGACTGAGGCAGGAAGGTCACTTGAACCCAGGAGGTGGAAGTTGAGGTGAGCTGACATTGTGCCACTGCACTCCAGCCTGGGTGACAAAGTGAGCCTCTGTCTAAAAAAAAAAATTCAGGTTGGCCAGGTGTAGTGGCTCATAAATGTTATCCCAGGACTTTGGGAGGCGGAGGCAGGTGAATCACAAGGTCAGGAGTTTGAGACCAGCCTGGCCAAGACAGTGAAACCCCATCTCTATTAAAAATACAAAAAGTGGCCGGGCCTGGTGATGACTGCCTGTATTCCCAGGGAGGCTGAGGCAGAGAATTGCTTGAATCCAGGAGGTGGAGGTTGCAGTGAGCTACAATAACACCACTGCACTCCACCCTGGGTGACAGAGACTCCGTATCAAAAAATAAATTAATAAAATACAATAAAGTATCAAGTTATCGGGGTGTAGTGACTCACGTCTGTAATCCCAGCACTTTGGGAGGCCAAGATGGGTGAATTACCTGAGGTCATTGTAAACTTGCTCGCTCTGAATGAAGAGACCCCCAACAGGCTTTGTGTGAGTAACATGGCTGTTTATTCACCTGGGTGCAAGTGGGCTAAGGTTGCAAATTAAGTCAGCAAAGGGTGGTGGGATAGGGGTTGGCTTTATAGGTTGTGGGAGAGGCAGTGGAAAATTACAAAAGTTAAGTTTAAGGTGGGTTTTCTGCAAGGTGGGAGGGTGTCGTAGAGTGTGGCCTCATGAGGTTGGCCAAGGTCGGTTACAAATTCTAATGGCCTTGTCAGTTGAGGCCTGAATAAAAAATAGAAGAATGTCTCAAGTTAGTTAGGCACCGCAGAGGTTGATCGGTTCTTTCAGAAACTCATCCAGGGTGTAGGTGCAGGTCACAGAGATTACCATGCCGTTCATGGGGGCGAGGTCAGACCTTACAGTCAGGAGTTGGAGACCAGCCCGGGCAACATCATCTAACCCCATCTTTACTAAAATGCAAAAAAATTAGCTGGGCATGATGGTCCATTTCTGTAATCCCTGCTACTCCGCAGAAGAATAACTGGAACCCGGGAGGCAGAGGTTGCGGTAAGCCGAGGTGGCGCCATCATACTCCAGCCTGGGCAACAGAGCAAGACTGTCGCAACGAAAACAAAACAAAACAATCTCAGGCTGCCTGCTCAATGGACCAGAAGCCAGGAAGATTATAAAAGCTGAAATCTAAAAATAATTGTTATTCTATTCTTTTCACGTGTGAGCAACCATATGTTGTATTTACAAATACAGGAGACGTTACACACAAGGCTAAAGGCAAACACCCTCTGGGGTGCTCGGGGCTCAGCCCAGGGAGGAAGTCCTGCCTCAAAAGGCTGCACCTTCAGCTGTCACTCTTTCTTAATTCAGCCATCATTTGGTCTTGTCTTCTGTCACTCAGCACCCTGGGGCGGGGCAGGGTCTTAAAGCTTCTCCAATCAGCGACGCGTCCCTGGGAACCAATCAGGCAGCAGCAGGAGCGGAAAGGGCGGCTTTGGGGATTTGGCCCGGGCTTTGTCTCTTGCCGGAGCCGAAGTTTTGGATCTGGTTTTTGCTCTTCTGTTTCCTCTGCTGCTAGAGGCGCAGTCTCTGTGGCCCTGTCACCTGCGGGTACTGGCGGTCCACAGCTAAGACGTCAGGACCTCCGGATACCTAGAAATGGTAGGAGTACTTGTTCGACCTCCCGGGAGAGGGGAAGGGGCACGCTGGAACCGGTGGGAAGCGGCTGTGGCGAACGCAGGCCTCCCCCAGGTCAGCCCCGCAGTCTGTTCCCCGGCTCTCCTTGCCCAGCTCGACCTCGGTCCCCTTCAGCAAAAAGATGGCGGCTGGGCAGGGACTGTGCCCTGGCCGGAGCCTCTCTGGGCGGTTTTGCATCCGCAGCGCCGCGTCTCTTCCAGATTCTCTCCCAGGGACAGCGGGAGGGTCATCAGGGGAGAATCCTGACTCGAGGTGCGGGTCATGAATGGGAAGATACTTGGGTTTGGTTTATGGGGTTCTCAGTTTCTCTTTTCTCCTATTAAAAATGTATGGGAATTGTTGCGAAAATACTTAAGAATTTAAACAAGGACTGGTTCAGAAATTGTAGAGCTCCCAGCTGTGGGTTGTAGTTTGTGGTCCATGGAAGAATCTTGGAGGAAAGATGCATGATAAAAATAACCAAATTCGGTGGGGGTGGGGAGCGAATAAAAAAGAAAAAAGGAACTAAGCAAACCAAATTCATTAATCAGTTAGGTCAATTTATGTAAAAAAACTTTTTTTTTTTTTTTTTAAGACGGGTTTCACCATGTTGCTCAGGCTGGTCTTGAACTCCCGACCTCAGGTGATCCGCCCGCCTTGGCCTCCAAAGTGCTTGGATTACAGGCGTGAGCTACCACGCCCGGCCCATTTATGTAGTTTTTAAATAAATTTTCACCTTGAGCGTACAAATTTCCTGGTTTTGAAATCAGAGCTTGGAAGTTTATCGTTGGTTAAGCCTGAATTTGTTTCCCCAATGTAGTAATTTCTTTAATTTTTCTTTTCTTTTTTTTTTTTTTTGAGACAGAGTTTCACTCTCGTCGCCCAGGCTGGAGTGCAGTAGCGCTCGGTTGACTGCAACCTTTGCTCCCAGGTTCAAGCGATTATCCTGCCTCAACCCTTCAGAGTAGCTGGTACTACAGGCATGCGCTACCACGTCGGGTTAATTTTTGTATTTTTAGTAGAGTCGGGGTTTCACCGTGTCGGCCAAGATGTTCTCCATCTCCTGACCTTGTGATCTGCTCACCTCCCAAAGTGTTGGGATTACAGGTGTGAGCTACAGTGCCAGGCCGACTTTAGTTTTTTTAAGTGTAAATCGCATTTTATCCATAGAGTTTAAAAGGTAAGAAAATACTTATAATACTTACAAAGGGCATAAAGGTGTGCATTTCAAAAAATAATCATGTTCTTCATTTCTTAAAAATTATTTACCTTTTTATTTCCCAAATAGGAATTTTTTTCAGGTGTATCTTTTATGACTGAGTGATTTCAAGTAGAATTCCGAGGCTGATTTTAAAATGCTACCAAGAAAAACAATAGGGAAAATCTCTCTTGCATTTTGGCTGTAGAAAATAAGTACCTTTCCGGTCAGGCACAGTAGCTCACAGCCTGTAATCCTAGCACTTTGAGAGCCCGAGGCTGGTGGATCACCGGAGGTGGGAGTTTGAGACCAGCCTGGCCAATGTGGCGAAACCCAGTCTCTACTAAAAATACTAAAACTAGCCGGGTGTGGTGGTGGGCCTCTATAATCCCAGTTACTGGGGAGGCTGAGGCAGGAGAATCGCTTGAACCCAAGGGGGCGCAGTTTGCAGTGAGCTGAGATTGTGCCACTTCACTCTAGCCTGGGTGAAAATGTGAAACTCCTTCTCAAAAAAAAAAAAAAAAATTTTCCACATGATAATTTGGTAGATAATTGGTGAGTTATGTCGTCATAAAAATATCACTTCCGGCCGGGCGCGGTGGCTCAAGCCTGTAATCCCAGCACTTTGGGAGGCCAAGGTGGGTGGATCACAAGGTCGAGAGATCGAGACCATCCTGGGCAACGTGGTGAAACCCCGTCTCTACTAAAAATACAAAAAATTAGCTGGGCATGGTGGCACGTGCCTGTAATCCCAGCAACTCAGGAGGCTGAGGCAGGAGAATTGCTTGAACCCAGGAGGCGGAGGTTGCGGTGAGCCGAGATCGCGCCATTGCACTCCAGCCTGGGTAACGAGAGCGACACTCCGTCTCAAAAACAAAACAAAACGAAAAATATCACTTCCTCTTTTTGCAGGGTAAATTTGTGACAGTGAGTATCTGTGTTCTGTATCCTGTTATCTGGACTTGTGAGTTTCATGCTAAAATTTATGAGATAAGCCGGCAGTGGCTCACACCTGTAATCTTAGCACTTTGAGAGGCCGAGGTGGGTGGGTCACCGGAGGTCAGGAGTTCAAGACCAGCCTGGCCATCATGATGAAACCCCATCTTTAAAAAAAAAAAAAAAATTTATGAGATAAAACTTAGTACCTCCTAGAAATGTTCCCATATGACTAATTGTTTACTACATGATTTTTAATGGAAAAATATAACAAGACATATATTGTCTAAAAGGAATATTTTTGCTTTTCTCATTGAGGTGTAAAATTTAAGCACCTTATAATTTTGTCCCTTTAGA
The DNA here is from genome assembly GCF_048565385.1 of Saimiri boliviensis. NCBI lineage: Eukaryota > Metazoa > Chordata > Mammalia > Primates > Cebidae > Saimiri > Saimiri boliviensis. The sequence continues at coordinate 180,816,186 of NC_133451.1, read as the reverse complement.
TGAACATTGTGTTTGAATAACATTGTTTAATTTTTCACACATGTAGTTTCGGAAACCAGCTTAAGTAACTCTGACATGGAATTCAGAGCTTGAGCCTAATACCTCCAAGCGAAGGCGAACTTCCAAAAGAAGGTTATTAACAGCCCAATTAATTGTTTTCTGAAGAGCCTCCCTTGCAGATGTCCCATCCTACTCACCCCAGCCGTGGAAGAGAAACTACAGAACGCTGTAAAGCTGGGGACCCACAGGAAAATGCAGTTAAGGTTAAGAAGGAAAAGAACTGATAGTATTTTTGTGAAGGTGAAGTTGTTGTTGTTTTGAAGCAGTTTCTAGACTGTTTAAAATAAAGCAAAGTTAGAGTTATGTAAAAAAAATAAATTCCAGCTGGGTGTGGTGGCTCATGCCTGTCATCCCAACACTTTGGGAAACCAAGGCAAGTGGATCATGAGGTCAAGGGTTCAAGACCAGCCTGGCAAACATGATAAACTTCGACTTACTAAAAATACAAAAATTAGCCAGGTGTGGTGGCACGCACCTGTAGTCCCAGCTACTTGGGAGACTGAGGCAGGAGAATTGCTTAAACCTGGGAGGCGGAGGTTGCAGTGAGCCAAGGACACACCATTGTGCTCTAGCCTGGTGACAGAGTGAGATTTCATCTCAGAAAAAAGAGAAAAAAAGACCTGGCGTGGTGGCTCACACCTTTAATCCCAGCACTTTGGAAGGCCGAGGCCGGCAGGTCAAAAGGTTGAAAGATGGAGATCATCCTGGCCAACATGGTGAAACCACGTCTCTATTAAAAATACAACAAAATAGCTGGGTGTGGTGGCACATACCAGTAATCCCAACTACTAGGGAGGCTGAAGCAGGAGAATTGCTTGAATTTGGGAGGAGGAGGTTTCAGTGAGCTGAGATCACACACCGCACTCTAGGCTGGCGACAGAATGAGACTCTGTCTCAAAAAAAAAAAAAAATTAATAATAAATAAATAAATCCCAAAGGAGCATTGCAACAGGAGTAAATACCTACTATAAGATCTGTAAAAATTATGAAGTTCAGACAGACAAGGGTCTTCTTTAATAGGAAGGAACAAACAAGATTAGAAAGAAGGTGGAAGGGAAATAGCAAATAGGAGGTGAAAAACTCAGATTCTAGATTAATATTTTACCCTGAAATCAGCATGTCCTTAAGAAGGATATAAAATGGGGTTGTATTTGGACTCAGATGGAGTGTAGCTCAATGTGCAGGAGCCTGTAGGCAGGAGATAAACTTAAGTTTGATTAAAAAGTATTTTATTTTGACCACTGAAGAAAAATTCAGCTTAATTTTTTATTTTTTTATTTTTATTTTTATTTTTGAGAGAGTCTTGCTCTGTTGCTAGGCTCCAGGCTAGAGTGCAGTGGCGTGATATCGGCTCACTGCAACATCTGCCTCTTGGGTTTAAGCAATTCTCCTGCCTCAGCCTCCCAAGTAGTTGGGGCTACAGGCATGTACCACCACTTCCAGCTAATTTTTGTATTTTACTAAAGACAGGGTTTCACCATGTTGGCCAGGATGGTCTTGATCTCTTGACCTTGTGATCCACCCGCCGTGGCCTCCAAAAGTGTTGGGATTACGGGCATGAGCCACCGCACCTGACCTCAGCTGATTTTTTAAAAATGAGAACAAAAAGAAAATGTGCAGTCTATGTGTGGCTCTGTAATAGGCAAGATAAGAGCACCAACTAAATTATAATGGAAAGCGTGTTTCTTTCCATAGACTGTTTTTGGAGAACACAAAGGATAGAGAATTTTATTAATCACAACTATTTATCAGGATTATCTATGTGCTTCATCTTCCCCCATTTTTTTCTTTGTCTCTCTCCTTCCTTCCTTCCTTCCTTCCTTCCTTCCTTCCTTCCTTCCTTCCTTCCTTCCTTCCTTCCTCCATCCCTCCCTCCCTCCCTCCCTCCCTCATTCCTCCTATCTCCTTTCTCCTTCCTCCTTTCTCCCTTCTCTCTTCTCTCTTCTCTCTTAATTTTCTCCCCCGGGTTCAAGCGATTCTTCTACCTCAGTCTCCCTAGTAGCTGAGATTATAGGTATGCACCACCATGCCTGGCTATTTTTTTGTATTTTTAGTAGAGCCAGAGTTTCTCCATGTTGGTCAGGCTGGTCTTGAACTAGTGATTTCAGGTGATTCACCTACCTTGGCCTTCCAAAATGCTGGCATTACAGGCGTGAGCCACCATGCCAGGCCAAATTTCTTACATTTGACTTTCTGTGGATTGTATTTTTTATAATACAGTGTTTTGCTGAGTTGTGTTAGTAGTTTATCAGATTATGAAACTAGAGGGAGGTTACAGGAGTCCACAGTTTTTACAGAGTAGCTCAGAAGCATAGATAGTCCTTATGGGGATTGTGACTGGGATCTGGCATTGGGACAATGTTGTGAGACTGAGCCCTGAATCAGGGTCTGCTCTGACTCTGGATGGTGTCAGAATTCAAATTCAAATGTTAGTCAATGAGTTGATGTTGGGAATGGCTTGGTGTTCAGCAAACTCTACAGATTTGGTACAAGAAAAAAGATACCACAGAGGCCTGGCTGGAATAAAACTGGTTGTCTGGGAATGGAAGTCTTTGCTCTCCTGCACATAGACTGTCACACAGCCCATTGTCTTGTGATTCCAGGTCTCCTTCCAAGGTGAGAGAGGATAAAAACTTAGAGGAAAGGAACTCTGATAGCAGACCCCCTTTCTCACAGCTGTCACCATGGAATTCCCACTCACTCACAGGCATACCCACTAGATATTAACATGTCCACACCTCTTCCAGGACTAGACACCACCCTGAGAAATTTTACAACAGCATTTTTGATTCTAGTGTTCTTTGGCAAAAACCTACAAAATGTCTACAAGTCTCCTGGCATATCCCCAGCCCTAGACACTGAATTTGCAACTGCAACCTGTTTTCCTTACCAACTGAGACTTCTTGACCACCTGTTCTTAATCTCATCTGCCTGCATAAACACAAAAATGCAACAGAGTGTACCTTCACTTGAGCTGCTATCTGTAGCACAAACCAGTTCGTTCTTCTATATTGCACTCTTTCCCACTCAATAGATTTTTTTTTTTTTTTTTTTTTTTTGAGACGGAGTTTCGCTCTTGTTGCCCAGGCTGGAGTGCAATGGCGCGATCTCGGCTCACCGCAACCTCCGCCTCCTGGGTTCAGGCAATTCTCCTGCCTCAGCCTCCTGAGTAGCTGGGATTACAGGCACACGCCACCATGCCCAGCTAATTTTTAGTATTTTTTAGTAGAGACGGGGTTTCACCATGTTGACTAGGATGGTCTCGATCTCTTGACCTCGTGATCCACCCGTCTCGGCCTCCCAAAGTGCTGGGATTACAGGCTTGAGCCACCGCGCCCGGCCTCCCACTCAATAGATTTTTATTTGTTTAACTTTCATTTTTGGCCCGGGGGTATATGTGTAGGTTTTTTTTTTTTGACAAGAGTCTTGCTCTGTGACCCAGACTAGAGTGCAGTGGCATGATCTCAGCTCACTGCAAACTCCGCCTTCTGGGTTCAAGCAGTTCTCCTGCTTCACTTCCTGAGTAGCTGGGATTACAGGCACACACAACCAAGCCCAGCTAATTTTGGTATTTTCAGTAGAGATTGGGTTTCACCATGTTGGCCAGGCTGGTGTCAAACTCCTGACCTCGTGATCCATCCACCTCAGCCTCCCAAAGTGTTGGGATTACAGGTGTGAGCCACCACTCCTGGCCATATGTAAGTTTTTTATACAGCTAAAATTGTGTCATGGGGGTATGGTGTGCAGATTATTTTGTCACTAAGGTACTAAGCATAGCACCAAACAGGTCCTTTTTCTTATCTTCTCTGTCCTCCCATTCTCCAACCTCAACTAGGCCTCAGTGTCTGTTCGTGTCTATTTTCCTGTGTTTTTTTTTTTTTGAGACGGAGTTTCGCCCTTGTTACCCAGGCTGGAGTGCAATGGCGCGATCTCGGCTCACCGCAACCTCCGCCTCCTGGGCTCAGGCAGTTCTCCTGTCTCAGCCTCCTGAGTAGCTGGGATTACAGGCACGTGCCACCATGCCCAGCTAATTTTTTGCACTTTTAGTAGAGACGGGGTTTCACCATGTTGACCAGGATGGTCTCGATCTCTCGACCTCGTGATCCACCCGCCTCGGCCTCCCAAAGTGCTGGGATTACAAGCTTGAGCCACCGCGCCCGGCTCCTGTGTTCTTATTATTCAGCTCTTACTTAGAAATTACATACATTTGGTTTTCTGCTGCAGCATTAGTTTTCTCAGAATGATTTCCAGCTTCATCCATGTTGCTTCAAAGGATATGATCTTGTGTGTATTTGTATGTTTTAATGACCACACAGTATTTTATGATATTTATATACCATATTTTATTTTATTTTTTAATTATTTTTTTAAGACAGAGTTTCGCTGTTGTTACCCAGACTGGAGTGCAATGGTGCGATCTCGGCTCACCACAACCTCCGCCTCCTGGGTTCAGGCAATTCTCCTGCCTCAGCTTCCTGAGTAGCTGGGATTACAGGTACGCGCCACCATACCCAGCTAATTTTTTGTATTTTTAGTAGAGACGGGGTTTCACCATGTTGACCAGGATGGTCTCGATCTCTTTGTGATCCACCCGCTTTGGCCTCCCAAAGTGCTGGGATTACAGGCTTGAGTCACCGCGCCCGGCCTTATGTACCGTATTTTTATTAAACCTTTTATTTTATTTTTGAAGACAGCGTCTCACTCTGTTACCCAGACTGGAGTACAGTGACATTATCTCAGATCATTGTAGCCTCAACTTATCGGGCTCAAGCAATCTTCTGCTTTAGCTCCCCAAGTAGCTGGGACTACAGGTGTACACCAGCAGGCCTGGCTAATTTTTTTTTTTTTTTTTGGTATTTTTTGTAGAAACACAGTGTTACGGCCAGGTGCGATGGCTCATGCCTATAATCCCAGGACATTGGGAGGCCGAGGAGGGTGGATCATGAGGTCAAGAGATCGAGACTATCCTGGTCAACATGGTGAAACCCCGTCTCTACTAAAAATACAAAAATTAGCTGGGCATGGTAGCACGTGCCTATAGTTCCAGCTACTCCAGAGGGTGAGGCAGGAGAATTGCTTGAACCCAGGAGGCGGAGGTTGTGGTGAGATGGCGCCATTGCACTCCAGCCTGGGTAACAAAAGCAAAACTCCGTCTCAAAAAAAAAAAAAAAAAAAAAAAAAAAGAGAGAAACAGAGTGTTGCTATGTTTCCCTGGCTGGTCTCAAACTTTTAAGCTCAGGCAATTTACCTGCCAGTCTCCCAAAGTGCTGAGATTACAGGTGTTAGCCACCATGCCCAACCATACCATATTTTCTTTATCCAGTATACGGTTGATAAACACTTAGGTTTATTCCCTGTCTTTGCTGTTGTGAATTGTACTGTAATAAAGATGCATATGTCTTTATAATAGAATAATTTTTATTTTACTCTGTATATGCCCAATTATGAGGTTGCTGGGTCAAAAGGTAATTCTCTTTTTAGTTCTGTGAGGAATTGTCACATTGCTTTTCATAATTGTTGAACTTACACTCCCACTAGCAGTGTAAACTTGCCAGGATCTGTTATCTTTGACTTTCTAATACTAGCCATTCTCACTGGTGAGAGATAATATTTCATTGTGGTTTTTCCTTGAATTTCTGTAATGATTATTGATGAGCATTTTTTATATGCTTGTTAGCCACACATATGTCTTTTAGAAAGCATTTTTATTTTACTTTTATTTATTTATTTTTTTTAAGACGGGGTTTCACCCATTTTTCTTTTTTTTAAAAGACGAGGTTTAACCATGTGGTCAGGCTAGGCTTGTACTCCCGATCTCAGGTGATCTGCGTGCCTTGGCTTCCAAAGTGCTTGGATTACAGGAGTGAGCCACCACACCCAGCCTAAAAAGCATCTTTTTCGTATTTTTTGTCTACTTTTTATTTTATGTTTTTATTGTTTATTTATTTATTTACATACTATTTTGAGATGGGGTTTCATCATATTGGCCAGGCTGGTCTTGTAACTCCTGATCTTAGGTGATCCGCCTGCCTGGGCCTCCCAAAGTCCTGGTATTACAGCCGTGAGCCACCGCCGCACCTGACCTATTTTTATTGAGGTCTTTATTTTATTTATTTAATTGCATTTTAGGTTTTGGGGTACATGTGAAGAACATGCAACATTATTGCATAGGTACACACATGGCAGTGTGATTTGTTGCCTGTCTCCCAATCACCTATATCTGGCATTTCTCCCGATGCTATCTCTCCCCAACTCCCCACCCCCTGCTGTCCCACCCCTACTTCTCCCCTACATACCACAGTGTGTGATGCTCTCCTCCCTGTGTCCATGTGATCTCATTGTTCAACACCCACCTGTGAGTGAGAACACGCGGTGTTTGATTTTCTGCTCTTGTGTCAGTTTGCTGAGAATGATGTTTTCCAGGTGCATTCATGTCTCTACAAAGGACACGAACTCATTGTTTTTGATGGTTGCCTAATATTTCATGGTGTATATGTGCCACATTTTCCCTGTCCAGTCTATCATCGATGGGCATTTGGGTTGGTTCCAGGTCTTTGCTATTGTAAACAGTGCTGCAATGAACATTCGTGTGCATGTGTCCTTATAGTAGAATGATTTATAATCCTTTGGATATATAACCAGTAATGGGATTGCTGGGTCAAATGGAATTTCTATTTTTAGGTTCTTGAGGAATTGCCACACTGTCTTCCACAATGGTTGAACTAATTTACACTCCCACCAAGAGTGTAAAAGTGTTCCTATTTCTCCAAATCCTCTCCAGCATCTGTTGTCTCCAGATTTGTTAATGATCGCCATTCTAACTGGCATGAGATGGTATCTCAATGTAGTTTTGATTCACATTTCTCTCATGACCAGTGATGATGAGCATTATTTCATGTTTGTTGGCTTCATGTATGTCTTCTTTTCTAAAGTGTCTGTTCATGTCCTTCACCCACTTTTGAATGGGCTTCTTTGTTTTTTTCTTGTAAATCTGTTTTACTTCTTTGTAGATTATGGATATCAGCCCTTTGTCAGATGGGTAGATTGCAAAAATTTTTTCCCATTCTGTTGGTTGCTGATTCACTTGAATGACTGTTTCTTTTGCTGTGCGGAAGCTGTGGAGTTTGATTAGGTCCCATTTGTCTATTTTGGCTTTTTTTGCTAATGCTTTTGGCGTTTTGGTCATGAAGTCCTTGCCTACGCCTATGTCCTGAATGGTTTTGCCTAGATTTTCTTCTAGGGTTTTTATGGTGTTGGGTCTTATGTTTAAGTCTTTAATCCATCTGGAGTTAATTTTAGTGTAAGGTGTCAGGAAGGGGTCCAGTTTCTGCTTTCTGTACATGGCTAGCCAGTTTTCCCAACATCATTTATTAAACAGGGAATTCTTTCCCCATTGCTTGTTTTTGTCAGGTTTGTCAAAGATCAGATGGTTGTAGATATGTGGTGTTGCCTCTGAGGCCTCTTCTGATCCACTGGTTTATATCTACGTTTTGGTACCTGTGCCATGCTGTTTTGATTACTGTAGACTTGTAGTATAGCTTGAAGTCTGGTAGTGTGATGCCTCAAGCTTTGTTCTTTTTGCTTAGAATTGACTTGGCTATGCAGGCCCTCTTTTGGTTCCATATGAAGTTTACGGTGTTTTTTTCCATTTCTGTGAAGAAAGTCATTGTTACCTTGATGGGGATAGCGTTGAATCTGTAAATTACTTTGGGCAGTATGGCCATTTTCACGATACTGATTCTTCCTAACCATGAGCATGGAATGTTTCTCCATGTGTTTGTGTCCTGTGTTATTTCGTTGAGCAGTGGTTTGTAGTTCTCCTTGAAGAGGTCCTTTACGTTCCTTGTTAGTTGTATTCCTAGGTATTTTATTCTCTTTGTAGCAATTGTGAATGGCAGTTCATTCTTGATTTGGCTCTCTTTAAGTCTGTTATTGGTGTATAGGAATACTTGTGATTTTTGCACATTGATTTTGTATCCTGAGACTTTGCTGAAGTTGCTTTTCAGTTTCAGGAGATTTTGGGCTGAGACGATGGGGTCTTCTAGATATACAATCATGTCGTCTGCAAACAGAGACAGTTTGAGTTCCTCCTTTCCTATTTGAATACCCTTTATTTTGTTTTCTTGCCTGATTGCTCTGGCTAGAACTTCCAATACTATATTGAATAGGAGTGGTGAGGGAGGGGCATCCTTGTCTAGTGCCAGATTTCAAAGGGAATGCTTCCAGTTTTTGCCCATTCAGTATGATATTGGCTGTTGGTTTGTTGTAAATAGCTTTTATTTTTTTTGACATACGTTCTGTCAATACCTAGTTTATTGAGGGTTTTTAGCATGAAAGGCTGTTGAATTTTGTCAAAGGTCTTCTCTGCATCTATTGAGATAATCATGTGGTTTTTGTCTTTGGTTCTGTTTATGTGGTGAATTATGTTTATAGACTTGCTTATGTTGAACCAGCCTTGCATCCCTGGGATGAACCCTACTTGATCATGGTTGATAAGCTTTTTGATATGCTGTTGCAATCGGCTTGCCAGTATTTTATTGAAGATTTTTGTATCTATGTTCATCATGGATATTGGCCTGAAGTTTTCTTTTCTTGTTGAGTCTCTGCTGGGTTTTGGTATCAGGATGATGTTTGTCTCATAAAATGATTTGGGAAGGATTCCCTCTTTTTGGATTATTTGAAATAGTTTCAGAAGGAATGGCACCAGCTCCTCTTTGTATGTCTGGTAGAATTCGGCTGTGAACCCATCTGGACCTGGGCATTTTTGGGTGGTAGGCTTTTAATTGCTGCTTCAACTTCTGCCCTTTATTGTCATCTATTCAGGGTTTCGACTTCTTCCTGGTTTAGACTTGGGAGGATGCAAGTATCCAGGAATTTATCCATTTCTTCCAGGTTTACTAGTTTATGTGCATAGAGTTGTTTTTAGTAATCTTTGATGATGGCTTGTATTTCTTTGGAATCTGTGGTGATATATCCTTTATTGATTTTTATTGCATCTGTTTGATTATTCTCTGTTTTCTTCTTCTTTTTTTTTTTTTTTTACATCTGGCTAGTGGTCTATTTTGTTGATCTTTTCAAAAAACCAGCCTCTGGATATATTGATTTTTTTGAAGGATTTTTTTTGTTTCTCTGTCTCCTTTAATTCTGCTTTGATCTTAGTTATATTTTGTCTTCTGCTAGGTTTTGAGGTTTTTTGGTCTTGCTCCTCTAGCTCTTTCAATTTTGATGATAGAGTGTCAATTTTAGATCGCTCCTTGCTTCTCATGTGGGCATTTATTGCTGTATGTTTTCCTCTAGACACTGCTTTAAATGTGTCACAGAGACTTGGTATGTTGTGTCTTCATTCTTGTTGGCTTCAAAGAACATCTTCCTTTCTGCCTTCATTTCATTGCTTATCCAGTCAACATTCAAGAGCCAGTTGTTGAGTTTCTATGAAGCTGTGTGGTTCTGAGTTAGTTTCTGAATTCTGAGTTGAAATTTGATTGCACTGTGGTCTGAGAGACTGTGTTGTCATTTTTATTCTTTTGCATTTGCTGAGGAGTGATTTACTTCCAATTATGTGGTCAATTTTAGAGTACGTGTGATGTGTTGCTGAGAAGAATGTATATTCTGTGCATTTGGGGTGGAGAGTTCTGTAAATGTCTATTAGGTTCCAGGTCTGAATTCAAGTCCTGGATATCCTTGTTAATTTTCTGTCTCATTGATCTGTCTAATATTGACAATGGGGTTCTCCCACTATTATTGTGTTGGAGTCTAGTCTCTTTGTAAGTCATTAAGAACTTGCTTTATGTATCTGGGTGCTGTTGTATTGGGTGCGTATATATTTAGGATCATTAGCTCTTGTTGCATTGATCCTTTTACCATTATGTAATGTCCTTCTTTGTCTCTTTTGATCTTTGTTGGTTTGAAGTCTATTTTTTCAGAGATGAGAATTGCAACTCCTGCTTTTTTTTTGCTTGGCAAATCTTCCTCTATCCCTTTATTTTGAACCTTTGTGTATCCTTTCATGTGAGATAGGTTTCCTGGATACAGCACACTGATGGGTTTTGGCTTTTTATTCAATTTGCCAGTCTGTGTCTTTTGATTGGGGCATTTAGCCCATTTACATTTATGATTAATATTGTTATGTGTGAGTTTGATCCTGCCATTTTGATAGTAGCTGGTTGTTTTGCTCATTAGTTGATGCAGTTTCTTCATTGTGTTGATGCTTTCTATGATTTGGTATGTTTTTGAAGTGGCTGGTACTGGTTATTTCTTTCTATGTTTAGTGCTTCTTTCAGTAGCTCTTGTAAAGCAGGCCTGGTAAGGATGAAATCTCTGAGTAATTGCTTGTTCATAAAGGATTTTATTTCTCCTTCACTTATGAAGCTTAGTTTGGCCGGATGTGAAATTCTGGATTGAAAGTTCTTTTCTTGAAGGATGTTGAATATTAGCCCCCACTCTCTTCTGGCTTGTAGGGTTTCTTCTGAGAGATCTGCTATGAGTCTGATGGGCTTCCCTTTGTCAATAACCCGACCTTTCTTTCTGGCTGCCCTTAGCATTTTCTCTTTCATTTCAACCCTGGTGAATCTGACGATTATGTGCCTTGGTGTTGCTCTTCTTGAGGAATATCTTTGTGGTGTTCTCTGTATTTCCTGGACTTGAATATTGGCCTGCCTTGCTAGGTTGGGGAAGTTTTCCTGGATAATATCCTGAAGCATGTTTTCCAGCTTGGATTCATTCTGTCTGTCACATTCATGTACACTCATGAAACGTAGATTAGGTCTTTTCACATAGTCCCATATTTCTTGGAGACTTTGTTCATTCCTTTTTACCCTTTTTTCTCTAATCTTGCTTTCTCATTTTATTTCATTGAGTTGATCTTTGACCTCCTTTCCTCAGCTTGGACAATTCAGCTGTTGAAACTTGTGTATGCTTTGTGCAGTTCTTGTGTTTTTCAGCTCAGTCACTTCTCTTGTATTCCTCTCTAAGCTGTTTATTTTCGTTAGCATTTCATCACATCTTTTTTCAAGGTAATTAGTTTCGTTGCATTAGGTTAGAACATGTTCTTTTAGCTCAGAGAATTTTCATATTTCCCACCTTCTGAAGCCTGTTTTTGTCAATTCATCAGACTCATTCTCCATCCAGCCTTGTTCCCTTGCTGTTCAAGAGATGTGATTCCTTGTGGGAGGAGAGGCGTTCTGGTTTTGGGTGTTTTCACCCATTTTGCATTGTCTTATTCCTATCTTTGTGGTTTTATCCACCTGTCATCTTTGTAGTTGTTGGCTTTCAGATTGGGTCTCTGAGTGGATGTACCGTTTGTTGATTCGGAAGTTCCTTCTTTCTGTTTCTTAGTTTTTCTTCTAACAGGCCCCTCTTCTGTAGGACTGCTGAGGTCCATTGCAGGCCCTGCTTGCCTGGGGATCACCTGTAGTGGCTGCAGAATAGTAAGGGATTGCTGCCAGTTTCTTCTTCTGCTATCTTTGTCCTGGAAGGATACCTGCTAGATATTTAAGCTCCTCTTTCTGAGGTGACTCTTTGGATATACGTGGGTCAGGGAGCTGCTTCAGGAGACAGTCTGTCCTTTATAGGAGTTTATGTGCTGACCTATGAGCTCCATTGTTCATTCAGAGCTGCTGGGCAGGTATGTTTAAGTCTGCTGCAGCAGAACTTATAACCCCCCCCGCCTTTTTTTCCCAGGTGCTCTGTCCCAGGGAGTTAGGGCTTTATGTATAAGTTTCTGTTGTGCTGCTGCCTTTTTTCAGGGCTGCTCTGCTCTGCCCAGCGAGGAGGCAGCCTAGTCACAGTCTGCTTGCAGAGGTTTTGCTGAGCTGCTGTGGTCTCCACTCAATTGCTGTGTGAACTTCCCTGCTGTCCTGTTTATACGGGTATAGTTAGAACTGCCTTGATAATGGCGGCCCACCTCTGTAATGGTGGACTCTCTGTAATAGTGGGCTTCCTCGGCAATGGTGTGCTGCCTCAGCAATGGTGGACTACCTTCATAGTCGTGGACTGCCTGGGTAATGGTGGATGCCCCCCCCCAACAGAGCTGCACTGTCCCGGGTTTAGCTGTGCTTGCTGTGAAACTCTCAATCCAGAGCATTTCAGATTGCTGTTTCTTTGTGGGGATGGGACCAGCCGAACCCTATCACCTGGCCCCCTGCCTCAGACTCCTCCCCTTTTTTTTTTCAGTTGAATGGGTGACTCTGTCTCCGAGGTGTTCCAGTTGCCTGTTTAAAAGGCACCGGGATCTGTGTGATTTCCTGTGTGGCAACTCACTGTCCTGGCTGAAACAGCCGGGTGGAGATACATGTGGCTTTTTTGCCCAGTAATCTCCTGGCCTGGCTCCGTGTTTCAGTCTTGTTTTCTATCAGTTGAGTGGGTGACTGTCTCCCAGGAACTCCAATTGCCAGCTAAAATGTCTCTCAGACCTGTGTATTTTGTACAGAGAATTGCCGTGCCAGGGCACCAGCCAAAACAGCCACGCTGGTGACCCTTGGGGCTCCTCCGCCTGGGAATCTCCTGGTCTGTGGGCAATAGAAATCCGTCTGGAAATCCTGGGTCCACTCACCCTCTGTGCTTTCAGAGCTGCAATCCTGAGCTGTTCCTAATTGGCCATCTTGGATCTGTCCTATTGAGATCTGTTTTTTCTCTGTAAGCTTAAGTTTCTTTTTTTTTTTTTTTTGAGACGGAGTTTCGCTCTTGTTACCCAGGCTGGAGTGCAATGGCGTGATCTCGGCTCACCGCAACCTCCGCCTCCTGGATTCAGGCAATTCTCCTTCCTCAGCCTCCTGAGTAGCTGGGATTACAGACACGCGCCACCACGCCCAGCTAATTTTTTGTATTTTTAGTAGAGACGGGGTTTCACCATGTTGACCAGGATGGTCTTGATCTCTTGACCTCGTGATCCACCCGCCTCGGCCTCCCAAAGTGCTGGGATTACAGGCTTGAGCCACTGCGCCCGGCCTTGGAATTCTTAAATTTGCTGAGGATTGTTTTGCTTCTGACTGTGATCAATTTTAGAGTATGTGCCACGTGGTGATGAGAAGATTGTATAGTATGTTATTTTTAGATGGAGGGTTCTGTAAAAGTCTATTAGGACCATTTAGTCAAGTGTTGAGTTTAAGTCTTGATATCTTTGTTAATTTTCTGCCTCAGTAATGTGTCTATTAGTACCTGTGGGTGTTGTAGTTTCCCACTATTATTGTATCAGTATCTCATTCTCTTCATATGTCTCTAAAAACTTATTTATATGCACCCATCAATTTATTATAACATCTTTCTCTCTTCTGCTTTTTTTTTTTAAACCGTAAAAATTCTTTGAAGTTCATAATTCAGATGTCCAAGAGTTCAAGAATATGTTTACGGACCTAGTTATTTTAGGAGAAAATATAAATTAAAAATAAGAGACTTTATTCACATATGTGAAAATAGGGGAGAATGTTTTGTTCATCTCTTGTATTAAAGCATTTAGATTATATGTAGATTTTTTTCTCTGCTTTTTTGAAATACATGTAAATTATACTAACAGCTAAATAAACCTTTTGTCATTCTTTTTGATTCAGGATTGTCTTTATTTGAGACCTAAGGTTTATTGCTTTGTTTTTGCTTTGGCAAAGGTTTATTTAATGGTGGGATCAAAGTTAGCAGTACAGATGATAAAGACTAAAAAATACAGAGTAAGTTTCTTTGACAGAAATGTAATTATCCAGGTAATTATTTGCAGGCTGCAGTACCTACAATGCAAAAGCAAAAATAGTTTAGTGTGTAAACTGAACAATGAAGTCTGTAGTTTTACATTTTTTCTGTTTATTACTTTAAAACAATTAGCATAGTTATGTGTAGTGTTTTTTAGACAACCTGCATTTATATAAATTAAAACAGTATATTCTATAATAGTATGAATATTTGGCAACAATATTTACTTTGAATAAATACCATAAATAGTTGTTTTAATATTGTTGCTCATACTTTTGTAATATAGTGTTTTATCTGTACTAGTTACAATTTTTCAAAATCCTACATACATTATGAGTAGTATATTAAAATTATTAACAGATATTTATATCTAATATTCAAAGAAAATTTACTACCAAACTTACTGTAGGTATTAGTCTGACATGCTTAATTTATCCAATACAGATAATTGTAGGTAAGCATAATTTTAGTGTCTTTTATTAAGTTAAAATGCTGTGGTTTTTTTTTCTTTGAGGGGGGGTATGCAGTCTCCCTCTGTCGTCCAGGCTGGAGGGCAGTGGCATTATCTGAGCTCACTGCAAGCACTGCCTCCTGAGTTCAAGCCATTGTCCTACTGCAGCCTCCCGAGCAGCTGGGATTACAGGAATGTGCCACCATGCCCAGCTAATTTTTGTATTTTTAGTAGAGACAGACTTTCACCATATGGCCAGGCTGGTCTTAAACTTTTGACCTCGTGATCTGCCCGCCTCGGCCTCCCAAGGTGTTGGGATTACAGGCGTGAGCCACCACACCTGGCTTATAGTTTTGTTTTGTTTTCTCTTTCTCTTTTTCTTCCCCCACCTCCCCTCCCCTCTCCTTTCCTACCCCTCCCCGTTTTTTGTTTTCTGGCAGTTTCATTTTTTTTGCCCAGGCTGAACTGCAATGGCGCAATCTTGGCTCATTGCAATCTCTGCCTCCAGCTTTTAAGTGATTCTCCTGCCTCAACCTCCTGAGTAGCTGGGATTACAATCATTTGTCACCACTCCCAGCTAATTTTATATTTTTAGTAGAGATGAGGTTTCTTTATGTTGGTCAGGTTGTTCTCAAACACCTAAAATGAGGTGATTTGCCCACCCGGGCCTCCTAAATGGTGGGATTACATGTGTGAACCACTGCACCCAGCCTTTCAGTTTTGTTTTCTAACAGTCGTATTATTGTGGAGTTTTCCTGGGGCTGGAGAAAATATTTCTTGTAATTATATTTCCCAAACACTGTCTAGAATTAGAAGACATGACATAAACACATAAGGTTCCTACCAAGCTTTACTCTAGAGGGGCCTTTCCCTTCCAGGCTTTACGTCAACTTACACTTATGCTGTAAAGTGCATGTTATCTCCTGAACATGCAGGCAGAATTATGTCTCTGCCTGTTTGGTATCTATAGTCCTCTACAGTCGCTTCTAGAGAGGCTAGATGAGATTACTACACACTTTGCAGGGGAGCAGTCAATCATTTTACCTCTTTCACTGACTCTTGCATTGTAATACCTAAAACGGATTGAGAGCTCATGGGTCCTAGAAACGCAATTAGAGTAACATGAGTGCATTTAGTAGACATGCAGACATGAGAATCTCCACTTTCCTTTTTCTCCTCTTGCTAAAATGCTCAAATGTGCAGGTAGCATGTGCTGCTACTCCACCCATTTTGGACCTAAATCTGCAGCCTCCAATTATAAATCTAGTTCTTGAGATCTTATCTGAGGAATGAAAGTCCTTTTAGTTATCAAACTCAGAGAGACATTAAAATGAGAGCACAGTTATGTCTTTCTCCACCTTTCAACTACCTATCTCTTGAAACTGTTCACGATTGCCACAAGTATGTATAAATTAAACTAATAATGCCACAGACGACACTATATTGTATACCCTAACCCAGGCGTCCCCAAACTTTTTACACAGGGGGCCAGTTCACTGTCCCTCAGACTGTTGGAGGGCCGCCACATACTGTCCTCCTCTCACTGACCACCAATGAAAGAGGTGCCCCTTCCTGAAGTGTGGCGGGGGGCTGGATAAATGGCCCCGGGGCTGCATGTGGCCCACGGGCTGTAGTTTGGGGACGCCTGCCCTAACCCTTAGTGATGTATAGCCAATCCATAATCAAAGTTATTTCTTTCAATAAAGAAGACTCCTATTTCTTCCACTTTTTGACAGCGTATTGCTTGAAAGGAATGCTGCTGAAACTGTAACCAAAGGAGGCATTATGCTTCCAGAAAAATCTCAACGAAAAGTATTGCAAGCAACAGTAGTCACTGTTGGATCAGGTTCTAAAGGAAAGGGTGGAGATATTCAACCAGTTAGTGTGAAAGTTGGAGATAAAGTTCTTCTCCCAGAATGTGGAGGCACCGAAATAGTTCTAGGTGACAAGGATTATTTTCTATTTAGAGACGGTGACATTCTTGGAAAGTACGTAGACTGAAATAAATCACTATTGAAATGGCATCAACGTGAAGCAGCCCATTCTACTGAAGTTCTGAAATCTTTTATCATGTAAATAGTTTCCATATCTCTCTTTTATAAAAAGCTACTGATAACCAATGACCAAAAAAAAAAAAAAAAGACTGCCTGAGAAACAACTTTTTTTATTTTAATAGAGTCTCACTCTGTCACACAGGCTGGAGTGCAGTGGCACCATCTCGGCTCACAGCAGCCTCCACCTACCAGGTTCAAGCAGTTGTCCTGCCTCAGTCTCCTGAGTAGCAGAGATTCCAGGTACCTGCCACCATGCCCAGCTAACATTTGTTTTTATTGCATTTTAGGTTTTGGGGTACATGTGAAGAACATGCAAGATTGTTGCATAGGTACACACATGGCAGTGTGATTTGCTGCCTTCCTTCCCCTCACCTATATCTGTCATTTCTCCCCATGCTGTCTCTTCTCACCTCCCCACCCCGTCATCCCTCCCCTATTTCCCCTTCAATGGACCCCAGTGTGTAGTCTAGCTAACATTTTTGTATTTTTATTAGAGACAGGGTTTCACTATCTTGGCCTTGCTGGTCTTGAACTCCTGGCCTCTTTTATTTTTCTGCTTTTTACGAGAGATAGTCTTGCTTTTGTTTTCCAGGCTGGAGTGCAATAACGATCTTGGCTGAATATAACCTTAGCCTCCCAGGTTCAAGTGGCTCTCCTGCCTCAGCCTCCCACGTAGCTGGTATTACAGGCACCTACTGTTACACCTGGCTAATTTTTGTATTTTTAGTGGAGACAGGGTTTCACCATTTTGGCCAGGCTGGTCTCGAACTCCTGACCTCAGGTGATTCACCCCCTCTTGCTCTCCCAAAGTGCTGGAATTACAGGTGTGAGCCACTGTGCCTGTCCGAGAAATAACTTTTTATCAGTTCACTCTGTTGTTTCTTTTTGGTTTTACAAATCCACTGTTTTTTTTTTTTTTTTTTTTTTTTTTTTTTAAATATAGTCTTGCTCTGTCAGGGACATGATGTGAGGAAATCTCTCTTTGAACTGTACTTTACTTGCTGTAACACTCATAACTGTAGAGCGAGGTTAATCCCACCTAGAATCTTCATATAAGTTTTGTCCTCTGCCTTGTATTTACAAGACAATGTAGACTTTGGATAGAACATGTGCAGAAAACAAAGAGGAGGCATTTTCTGCATTGCAGGCTGTCAACACAGAGATCTTTCAGAGTGTGGCTCTTTTGAGCTTTTCAGGTCTTGTTCAGTGATCTGCTGCAGTTCTGTGAGAGGCTCGAAGAGTAAATAGAATCTGATGGCAGAATCTTTAAGTGTAAACAAGTATCTTAGGAGTGAAAGATCAAGACTGAACTATCCAGAGCCATAAGCACAACTATACCTTTGCATAAAAATATGACACTGGAGTACAGTATTCTTGTTTTTTTCTCTTCCCCAAGAGCTAGCTCATCTTGACAGGTAATTCAGGTTCTCGAGCTTCACTAGGGCAGGTCCATTTTTTTTTTTTTTTTTTAAGAATCAGCCTGAATTGTCTGGGCATGGTGGCTCATGCCTGTAATCCCAGCACATTGGGAGGTCAAGGCGGGTGGATCACCTAAGGTCAGTAGTTTGAGCCCAGCCTGGCCAACATGGTGAAACCACATCTCTACTAAAAATACAAATAGCCCAGTGTGGTGGCATGCACCTGTAGTCCCAGTTACTTGGGAGGCTAAGGCAGGAAAATTGCTTGAACTTGGGAGGCGGATGTTGCAGTGAGCCAATATTACATCACTGCACTCTAGCCTTGGCAACAGAGCAAGACTCCACCTCTTTTATTTTGCATTTTAATTTTATTTTTTTAATAGAGATGGGGTTTCATCATCTTGGCCAGGCTGGTCGTGAACTCCTGACCTCATGATCCACCCATCTCGGCCTCCCAAAGTGCTGGGATTATAGGCATAAGGCACCGTGCCTGGCTGCGAGACTCCATTTCAATAAAAAATAATAATAAACAGAAAAGAATTAGCCTCTGTCCTGCCTGACATGTCCACCAGCACAGGGTCACTGGGAACCCTATCACAATCACCTAGGCATCTTTGAGTTATTTGAGAATGTCCAGAGCAGAATTTTATTAGGTTGACAAGAGTGGTTAATTCTACTTCTGTCTCAGTCTAAGAGAAATGACTTATTCTGTGTTTGTTCTTCACCTTATAGAAGAAATGTTTTTGATTGGTGCCCAAACGAGAGTTTCTCCACTTTCCTTGTACTTGAGTGAAAAACAAGAAGGAGGTATGGAACTGAAACACTGGAACTGAAACACATAAGTCAATTGGCTTTCCTATCATATAGTCAATAGAAAAACGGATAAAGCAGACATAATCCCTACAATCAAGAAACTTTTGGTCTATATTATCATCTGGATTAAAGGTTGAATTATGCATTATATGGTGAGTACCATAAATAGATGTGTGCAAAATCTTGGGCTTTATTGGGACCACTTTCTTTTTACTTTTATATTCTTTGAGACAGAGGATTTTCTTGTTGCCCAGGCTGGAATGCATTGGCGCAATCTGGGCTCACCACAACCTCTGCTCCCCAAGTTAAAATGATTCTCCTGTCTCAGCCTCGCAAGTAGCTGTGATTACAGGCATGAGACACCAGGCCTGGCTAATTTTGTATTTTTATTTTAGTACAGACGGGGTTTCTCCATGGTCAGGCTGGTTTTAAACTCCCAAACTCAGGTGATCCACCTGCTTTGGCCTCCCAAAGTGCTGAGATTACAGGCGTAAGCCACAACACCTGGCCCTCACTTTCTTTATATTGTTCTGACTTCTGATGTTTTCATCAGAAGGGAGATTTATGAGCAGCATAATTGTTATTATTATTTGTATTTACTTTTTCCGGGTGGGTGGGGATGGAGTCTCACCCTGTTGCCCAGGTAGGGGTGCAGTGGCTTGATCTGAGCTCACTGCAACCTCTGCCTTCTGGGTTCAAGTGATTCTCCTGCCTCAGCCTCCACAGTAGCAGGGATTATAGGTCTGGGCCACCACACCCAGCTAATTTTTGTATTTTTAGTAGAGACTGAGTTTCTTCATGTTGGCCTGGCTGGTGTGGAATGCCTGCTTTGGCCTCCCTAAGTACTAGGGTTACAGGCATGAGCCACCACACCCAGCCTATTATTTGTATATTTGTACCTTGTTAACAATACATATTTATCTCCTAAAAAAATTATCCTAGAAAATGGAAAGTGATTTGTTTCAATTGCTTATTAGTATATGATATGAAATTGACAGGGCAGTGGCTCAAAAAGATTAAAATTACACAAACTCTGAAATTTAAGTTCTTTTAGGTAAGTTTAAGAAAAACAGAACTGGAAATACACCCAGTAGTATAGAGAACCAGATTCTACATAGGGTCCACTCCCTGACCCAGCCCTATTCAGATTCACCCTTTTTGGAGGCTTTATTTAGGTCTGGCCCTACCTTGGAGTCTCACATCACAGAACTGAATAGAAGAGATCAGAGTTTTGAGTGATGAATCTTGTTCTACTTTTAGAGCTGGTGCTCAGAGTTTTCTGAAACCGAAAAGTAGATAAATGAGAAACATAAAGTATGCATTTTAGGGTCTCATTTTAAAATTGTTAACTTTAGGCCAGGCGCGGTAGTTCAGGCCTGTAATCCCAGCACTTTGGGAGGCTGAGGTGGGGGGATCATGAGGTCAAGAGATTGAGACCATCCTGGTCAACATGGTGAAACCCCGTCTCTACCAAAAATACAAAAAATTAGCTGGGCATGGTAGCGCATGCCTGTAATCCCAGCTACTCAGGAGGCTGAGGCAGGAGAATTGCCTGAACCCAGGAGGCAGAGGTTGTGGTGAGCCGAGATGGCGCCATTGCACTCCAGCCTGGGTAGCAAGAGTGGAACTCCGTCTCAAAAAAAAAAAAAAATTCTTAACTTTAAAATTAGTGCTTGCAGAGACATTCTATTTAGCAACTTGTTTTCTGTCCTGCAGATCTAGCAGTTTCTTTACAAGTCATAAAAAGTGAATATAAACACCATACAAAGTTTTGTGAATGACATCAAACTCTTCCATTTCTGTTTGACTCATGTCTGTTTGTATTTAGATTTTATTTTATACATTTTTTTTTAAATAAAATCAATAACAGAGAAACGGGCATAAATAAAAATTATTTTCTAAATATTTGGAATTATTGAACACTTAGTATCAACATATACGGTGTTATTAGAATTAAGTCCCACAATGTGTTATTACAGTGCTCTGTAAAATCTTATTGAGCACATTTGACCTGGTTAATAAACATTGCATTAGTATCTGTGTACATGTTGTTTTCTAAATACAGACTTAAGGCCTGGTGCAGTGGTTGACACCAGTAATCCCAGCACTTTGGGAGGCTGAGGCTATCTGATCATTTGAGGTCAGGTGTTCGAGACCAGCCTGACCAACATGGTAAAACCCTGTCTCTACTAAAAGTACAAAAAATTAATAATAATAATTAGCCAGGTGTTGTGGTGCAAACCTGTAATCCCAGCTACTAGGGAAGCTCAAGAAGGAGAATTGCTTGAATCTGGGAGGTAGAGGTTGCAGTAAGTGCAGATCTCATTACTGCACTCCAGCTAGTGTAACAGAGTGAGACTCCGTCTAAATAAATAAATAAATTCAGACTTAGTCAGATATTGCTGCTTTGTGTTTTCTCTGTAAACTTTAGAAAGCCAGCAAAGATATGGTACTTTAAGATGGAGATTAGTGGTCTTTATTTTTGTGAAAAGTATCTGTGTTGTGACAAGAGTGCCAAGAGACTTTGTGTTGTGCCTGCTTTCTCTAATGCTAATGAGAACAGGGGGAGCATCATCAGCATTGGCAGGTGTCTTATGTAAAACACCCATTCATGAACCCTTTCCAAACTTGTAGAATCAGATTACATAGAGTGGGACCAACGTTACCAAGTGATTTATAATCTCATTAAAGCTTGAGATGCAATGCCTAGTTAAGTGGTTATAAGTTTAGGTTGTAATTAGAATCACATGGCTAATTTTCAGAAATATCTTTACTGGTGCCCTTCCTGCCACACTTTCCAATTAATGTTCTGGGTGGACGCATTCATGTTGTGTTAATTAACTGCCTCATGTAACTCTTAAGTTGTGGCCAGAATCAAGAATAGGGGATTTAAGATGCATTTGTGAGAGTTAGGATTCACCTGTCCACTAAAAGGTGGTTCTAGAGCCTCTTTTCTTTGGGTTTCCTAGGGACAGGGCATATGGCTTATATTTTCATTATTGTAGCAGAAATTGTTGGCAGGGGAGGGCGCCTGAGGACAGAAAAGGAGAAACTCATATGTATATTTTAAAATCTGTGGAGCAGCTTATTGTTTCTGAATCTCTTCTGTTAGAAAGTACAAAATAGGTGGAGTTTTTCTGTCTTGGTTCTTCTACCTATGGGTATGGTGGTAGCAGGTAAACGTGGTGTTGGCACCATTCAAGGCATATTCTCAAGATGCAGGTGTAATTTTTCCAGAGAATCTTATCTGAGAAGAAATCCTAGAGAAGAAGGAGAAAGAGAAAAAAAAAGGATTTCTTAATAATGATTTCTGTTTTGTTTTGTTTTAAGATGGAGTTTTGCTCTTGTTGCCCAGGCTGGAGTGCAAGGCACAGTCTCAGCTCACTGACACCTGTGCCTTTCAGGTTCAAGCAATTCTCCTGCCTCAACCTCCCAAGTAGCTGGGATTACAGGCATGTGCCACCACGCCCAGCTAACTGTTGTATTTTTAGTAGAGATGGGGTTTCCACATGTTGGTCAGGCTGGTCTTGAACTCCCAACCTCAGGTGATCCACCTGACTTGGCCTTTCCAAGTACTGGGATTTCAGGCGTGAGCCACCACACCTGGCAATGATGAAATACTGAATACTTATTCTAAGTTTCTGGATACATACGCAGAATGTGTAGGTTTATTACATAGGTAAATGTGTACCATGGTGGTTTGCTGCACATATTGACCTGTCCTCTATGTGGGAGGCCACTTCACAACAGGCCTTGGTGTGTGTTGTTCCCCTCCCTGTGTCCATGTGTTCTCATTGTTCAACTCTTACTTATGAGTGAGAATGTGTGTTTTTTTGGTTTTCTATCACTGTGTTAGTTTGCTAAGGATGATGACTTCCAGCTTAATACATGTTCCTGCAAAGGACATGATCTTATTTCTCTTTATGGCTGCATATTATGCCATGGTGTATATGTACCACATTTTACTTATACATTCTTTTATTGATGGACATTTGGATTGGTTCCATATCTTTGCTTTGTAAATAGTGATGCAATAAACTATTACATACATGTGCATGTGTCTTTGTAGTAGAATGACTTAGATTCCTTTGAGTATATTCCCAGTAATGGGATTGCTGTGTCAAATGTTATTTCTGGTTCTAAATCCTTGAGGAATCACCACACTGTCTTCCATGATGGTTGAACTAATATACATTTTCACCAACAGTGTAAAAGCATTTCTATTTCTCCACAGCCTCACCAGCATCTATTGTTTCTGACTTTTTAAGAATCACCTTTCTGACTAGTGTGAGATGATATCTCATTGTGGTTTTGATTGGTTTTGTCTAATGATCAGTGATGTTGAGCTACTTTTCATATTTTTGTTGGCTGTACAAATGTCTTTGAGAAGTGTTTATCTTTTGCCCAATTTTGATGAGATTGTTTGAAAACAAACTTGTAAATTCTGGATATTAGACCTTTATCAGATGGGTAGATTGTAAAATTTTTCTCCCATCCTGTAGGTTGCCTGTTCACTCTGATGATAGTTTCTTTTTCTGCGCAGAGGCTCTGTAGTTTAATTAGATCTTATTTGTCAGTTTTGGCTTTTGATGCAATTGCTTTTGGCGTTTTTTGTCATGAAATCTTTGCCCATGCCTATGTCCTGAATGGTAGTTCCTAGATTTTTTTTTTTTTTTCTTTTCTTTTATTCTTTGCTTTCTTTCTTTTCAGTCTTTCTTTCTTTTTTTTTTTTGAGATGGAATTTCACTCTTGTTACCCAGGCTGAAGTGCAATGACATGATCTCGGCTCACTGCAACCTCCATCTCCTGGGTTCAAGCAATTCTCCTGCCTCAGCCTCCTGAGTAGCTGGGACTACGGGCGTGCACCACCATGCCCAGCTAACTTTTGTATTTTTAGTAAAGACGGGGTTTCACCATGTTGACCAGGATGGTCTCGAACTCTTGACCTCATGATCCACCTGTCTTGGCCTCCCAAAGTGCTGGGATTACAGGCTTGAGCCACTGCACCCGGCCTCTTTTCTGTCTTTCTTGCCCAGGCTGAAATGCAATGAGGTGATCTTGGCTCACTGCAACCTTCTCCTCCTTTAAAGTTTAAGTAATTCTCCTGCCTCAGCCTCCCAAGTAGTTGAAATTACAGACATGTGCCACCACGCCTGGCTAATTTTTTGTATTTTTAGTAGGGATGGGGTTTCTCCATTGTTGGTCAAGGTGGTCTCAAAACTCCTGACCTCAGGTAATGTACCCATTTTGACATCCCAAAGTGCTGGGATTACAGGTGTGAGCCTCAGCACCTGGCTTCCTAGGTTTTCTTCTAGCTTTTAGATTTAAGTCTTTTTTTTGTTTCGTTTTTTTTGAGACAGAGTCTTGCTCTGTTGCCAGGCTGGGGTGCAGTGGCTCAATCTCGGCTCACTGCAGCCTCTGCCTCCTGGGTTCAAGTGATTCTTCCACTTCAGCTTCTCGAGTAGCTGGGACCACAGGCACATGCCACCACACCCGGCTAATTTTTGTATTTTTAGTAGAAATGATGTTTTACCTGTTGGCCAGGATGGTCTCGATCTCTTGACCTCGTGATCTGCCCACCTCAGCCTCCCAGAGTGCTGGGATTACAGGCGTGAAGCCACCATGCCTGGCCACATTTAAGTCTTTAATTCATCTTGAGTAAATTTTTGTAGAAGATTTAAGGAAGAGGTCTAGTTTCAATTAACTGCATATGGCTAGTCAGTTTTTTCAGCAGTATTTATAGAAGAGAAAGTCCTTTTCCATTGCTTGTTTTTGTCAGGTTTGTTTAATATCAGATGGTTATAGAAGTGTGGTGTTATTTCTGAGGTCGCTTTTCTGTTTCATTGGTCTGTAAGTTTTTGTACCAGTACCATGTTGTTTTGGTTACTGTAGCCTTGTAGTATAGTTTGAAGTCAGGTAGTGTGGTGCTTTCATCTTTATTACTTTTGCTTGGGATTGTCATGGCTATACAGGCTCTTTTTTGGTTCCATATGAAATTTAAAGTACTTTTTTCCCCCTAATTTTGTGAAGAATACCAACGGTAGTTTGACAGGAATAGCATTGAATTCATAAATTACTTTGGGCAGTATGGCCACTATTCATTATGTTGATTCTGTCTTTCTTTTTTTCTTTTTTTTTTTTTGAGATGGTGTTTTCTCTTGTTGCCCAGGCTGGAGTGCAATGACATGAACTCAGCTCACTGAAACCTTCACCTCCTGTGTTCAAGCAATTCAAGCAATTCTCCTGCCTCAGCCTCCTGAGTAGCTGGTATTATAGGCATGCACCGCCACACCCAGCTAATTTTTTAATTTTTTAGTAGAGACAGGATTTCTCTATGTTGGTCAAGCAGGTCTTAAACTCCTGACCTTAGGTGATCCAACTGCCTCTGCCTCCCAAAGTACTTGGGATTACAGGTCTGAGCCTCCACACCTAGGCTGATGTTGATTCTTACTGTCCATGATGATGGAATGTTTTTCCATTTGATTATGTGCTGTTCTAATTCCTTGAGTAGTGGTTTGTAGTTCTCCTTGAAGAAGTCTTTCCCATTCCTTGTTAACTGTATTTCTAGGTATTTTATTCTTTTTGTGGTGATTGTAAAGGTCATGTAGGATTTGGCACTCGGATTCTTTATTGTTGCTTTATGGGAATGCTTGTGAGTTCTGTATTTTTAGTGGAGATGGGGTTTCACCATATTGGCCAGGATGGTCTTGATCTCTTGATCTCGTGATTTGCCAGCCTCGGCCTCCCAAAGTGCTCAGATTACAGGCGTGAGCCACCATGCCTGGCCAAACCAATGTTTCTTTATGATTAAGTTCAGACTATATTTATTTTTGAGAAGGCTGTGATGCTGCATCTTTCTGTGTGCCTCAGCATGTCATAGAAATTTGTCTTCATGCAGTTTATGTTAATAACCCACTTGGTTAATGAGCTTTCTGAGAGGTTTTTTTTTCTGTAGAGTTAATTATTTTTGTCTTCATTATTAAGTATCTTTATGCAGCTGATGTGGATAATCACTTCTAATCTGGCAGCTGTCCTTTCTTAGATTTCCTTTGCATTTATCTGTCTTTGGAAAATTAAAGTGCTCATCTTTGTTTACAGGCCACAAAAACTGAAAAACACACAGGCTCTTTCACTTACTGGATGTTTGACAAAATAGTTTTTTTGTGCCAAAAACATTGGCATTAGTGGTGAGCTTGTTAGAGATTCAGAAACTCAGATTTTATTCCAGATTTTCTGAAAAAATAATCGACATTAACATGATCTCCAGTTTATTGTACACATTAAAATTTAAGCAGTACTTTATAACTCAGTATGTCTTTTCCCTCTGAAAAATTTACACAGCTCATTCTGTATGATGTAAATGTAGCACTCAAAAATGTACATGTTAGTGTTTATGCCTTCAGTTTTGTACTTCATCATCTAGAAAAGTACCATCTACATTGTGATGCTGTGGATCTTAGGCCACTCTCTTTTCTCGGGCTTAGAGAATACATTAGAGAATATTTCTGCGTTGAAAGTTATTTATTAGATATTTTCAGTCACGTGTGTAAGTAAGAACCACTTCTCTTTATTCTTATTTTAACTTGAGTCAAATTAGAAGTTCTGCTCCTGACCACTTGGTAAATATATATGTGTATGTGTGTGTGTTTGTGTGTTTTTCAGGGAGTGTTGACATTTAGGGATGTGGCCATAGAATTCTGCCTGGAGGAGTGGCAATGCCTGGACACTGCACAACAGAATTTATATAGGAATGTGATGTTAGAGAACTACAGAAACCTGGTCTTTCTGGGTGAGCATAACTTCAATACACAATTTCTTAATACACCCTGTAAGATTGATTGATTGATTGATTGATTGTAGAATGGTTTTTGGTTTATGCTTTCAGATCTGTCAATTTTTTAAAACTTTTTTTTTTAAACAAATATTTAAATCTTTTATTGCCATTAAGTTACAGCATCTCAATATACACACTGCATGGAAATACACAGATAACATTTTTAAACAGTGGGGACAAGATTCTAGGTATGTGGCCAGCTGTCGGTTGTCTTGTGGTCATTAACGACAATGTCAAGAAGTAGGAGTACTTAAGTACTAGTAGTTATAAATTTTGTTCTCTTCAGTTTTTCATTATGTAAATTCTAATAGATAATATACATGTTACTGCAGATAAAACCATCATCAGAAATTATTAAATTGCATATTTTGAGCTACTCTTTATGGAAAGAAGTAAAATATTTAGTACTTGTAAGGCAGCAGAGAGTTGGTTAAGAGACTCTCAGCTATTTCTATAAAAATAGAATGGCTAATAAAAATAGCATTCAGCATATTTTCCTTAGTGAGGCTATTCATAGTGAAATCTGTGACTCAGCAGCAGCTGGCAGTGGTGTCCTTCAAGAGCTTGCTCTTCATTTTCCATTGTTATGCAGATGCCTTTTTACGCATCTCATGTTTGATAAGCCGCCCTCCCTGGATGAGCTGGGCTGCTGCATTTGTTGCGTGGCGTGCAAAGAGAAGCCAGTTCCGAGGCTGTACCTTGTAGGCAGATCTCATGAATGTCAAAGAATAGCGACAGAGGGCAAATGTCATCCGCCCGCTGATAATCTCTGGAGACCTTTTCATGTCATTGATGGCAGCAATGGGAAGACCTCAGTTGGCTACTGGGCCCCAGAAGTGCGTACTCATGAGGTAGTCCCGGAAATCCTTGCTTCGGACAGAGTCGGCCGCTTGCCGCACCAGCGCGCCAGCCATGGTTTTACCGGACACCAGAGCCCAAGTCCACCCTGCCGCTTCCCGCAGCGGAACACTCAGACCAAAGCCGCGGCGCCGGCCGAGGGCGCCCTAGCCCCGTGGGCCCCCCCATTTTTTTTTTTTTTTTGAGACGGAGTTTCGCTCTTGTTACCCAGGCTGGAGTGCAATGGCGCGATCTCGGCTCACCGCAACCTCCGCCTCCTGGGTTCAGGCAATTCTCCTGCCTCAGCCTCCTGAGTAGCTGGGATTACAGGCACGCGCCACCATGCCCAGCTAATTTTTTGTATTTTTAGTAGAGACGGGGTTTCACCATGTTGACCAGGATGATCTCGATCTCTTGACCTCATGATCCCCCCGCCTCAGCCTCCCAAAGTGATGGGATTACAGGCTTGAGCCACCGCGCCCGGTCCTCCCCCCGCTCCCCCCCCTTTTTTTTAAGACGGGGTTTCACCACGTTGGTCAGGCTGGTCTTAAACTCCCAACCTCAGGTGATCCGCCCGCCTTGTCCTCCAAAGTGCTTGGATTACAGGCGTGAGCCACCACGTGCAGCCTAAACTTTATTTATATAAAAAAGAATTTTAGGATGTTTAATTTTGACCTGAAGTTTCCACATTCCTGAGCTGATCCGTGTCCTTCACTCTAGATTAGTGTTAATTGTAGAAATTCAGTGGCATAGCATACTGTCGCCCAAATCTTAAAATCTAATTGCCACTACTGATTGTTGATTTAGTGGTACCAGGTAGTGAAATCAAGAACTTACACAATTAAAATATTTCCCAAATATTTAAAATTTGTTGTTATAAATTAGTATTTTAGAATTTACTAGAGTATTCTTTTGCATTCTTTTCACTGAGCACACTGCTAAGTTGGTAATTGGAGAATATAAGCAAGATTTATGTAATTTTAAATAAAACAGGTATTGCTGCCTTTAAGCCAGACCTGATCACCTGTCTGGAGCAAGGAGAAGAGCCTTGGAATGTGAGGAGACATGAGATGGTAGCCGGACTCCCAGGTAGGCGCGAGTGCCAGTGAGTAGAACAGACGACACAGATGAGCTGTCCAAAGTAGGAAAAAAGCCAGTCCTTGAAATGAGTTGGAACTTTGTGTTCCAAAGGAAGTAGTTTCTGGAAAGCCTGTTTGTTTTTTTTTTTAAATTTTGCTCTCACATAGAAACTCTTCTGTCTTATCTTTTTAAAATCTCTGAAAATTTTAGTTTCCCTTCAGTGACGTTTCTTCGAGTTTACAGTGCCAGCCAAAGTCCTCTTCGTGGCATGTAAGAGGCTGCAAAATTTCACTGCTTTTTTATTGTTTTTCAGAACACGCTGATATCTGCGTGACATTGAGAAACTGCATGTTAAACTGTTTTTTAAGTTCTTTTTTACATTACATCTAAAATAGGTGGGAATAGTGGTTTCTTTTCCATTGTTTTTATTACTTAGTTTTCTGCATGTACATTTTGTCTTCTATAGTCTTGAATTATAGTTGGAAATTATAAAGTATGGTGCTCTTCCGCTTTGTTCTTTTTTTAATGATTGCTTTGGCTATTCAAAGTCTTTTGTAGTTCTACGTGAATTTTAGAACTGTATTTTCTATTACTGTAAAAACTACTGGAGGCCGGGTGTGGCGGCTCACGCCTGTAATGCAAGCACTTTGGAGGCCAAGGTGGGTGGATCACCTGAGGTCGGGAGTTCAAGACCAGCCTGACCAGCATGGTGAAACCCCATCTTTATTAAAAAAAAAAAATGGAATTCTGATAGGGAGTTTATTGAATCTAGAGATCACTATGGATAATATGGCACTTTAACAATTTTCTTTCAATCAATAGACATGAAATGTTTTTAAATTTATTTTTGTTGTTTCAATTTTTTTATTGATGTATCCTTTATTTCAAAGTAAGCCTGTCTTATGAAAACAGCGTTCCTCAGTCTTGGGCATTAGCAGTTTTACAGCTCCTTCCCTGGATCTCAAAGCTCTCTTAAGGGCACTTATTTTTTAGATGGGGTCTTGCTACATAATCCAGGCTGGTCTTGAAATTATGGCCTGAAGCAGTTCTCTGACGTAATGTACCATGTAGCTGTCATTACAGGTTTGAGCCATGATTTCTGTTTCTCTTGTAAAGGCATTTTTGTTGGGGATGGCTTATGAATTTTCTTGCTGTCAGAAAATAGGCAAATAGGACACGTTTTATTTTCCCATCTTAGTGATGTCACTGTACCTTTTTACTTTTTATTTTCTATTTTGATTTTGTCTGTAATTTTAGATTTAGACATTTAGAACAATGTACTAGAACTTACATTTTATGCCTGAAGTGAATTAGATAATTAGTAGGCAGGCGAAGAAAGATGATAGGTTTTGTTTTTTTTTTTGAGACAGTCACTTTGTTACCCAGGCTGGAGTGCAATGGCGCGATCTTGGCTCACCGCAACCTCCGTCTCCTGGGTTCAGGCAATTCTCCTGCCTCAGCCTCCTGAGTAGCTGGGATTACAGGCACGCGCCACCATGCCCAGCTAATTTTTTATATTTTTAGTAGAGACGGGGTTTCACCATGTTGACCAGAATGGTCTCGATCTCTTGACCTCGTGATCCACCTGCCTCAGCCTCCCAAAGTGCTGGGATTACAGGCTTGAGCCACCGTGCCTGGCCTAGATGATAGGATTTTTACTCACTTTTGTCAGCCTGTATCTAAAATATAACATAATTTTTTCTTTATTTAGCAATATATGGCTATTCTTTGCTTATAAAGTTGGATTACATAGTTTTAGTTTGAGAATAGTATATATTTAAAACTTAAAAATTATCTCATTTATTAAAATGCTTATTTATCATGTTTGTCATTAGAGTCTTCTGTTTATGATTATACTGCATTTTATCTGAAACTTTACTACATTACAGTGTATGCCAGTGATTCAAAATAGCTACCTTCAATGAGTACACAGTTACAGTAAACTATTACAGTTACCTACACAAATTCGTTGTTAATGCTACATTGATGTTGCATACCAGATTTTATGAGTAAACATTAATTGTTCTGTAGTTTCATATTAGTGAGTTTTTTCAGTGTACGTTTCTTAACATAAGTTTGTTGTGTTTTTTGATTTTATAATTTTAGATGGTTTGCAATTCTGTTTACACACGTAAGTTGGTGTGGGGTTTCATTAAGAGATAAATTAGCCATATGTCTATTACAGTCTGATTATATATGTGCGTGTTTTTATTTATAAATATGTCCCCAATTTTGGTTATGGTTAATCTTGTATTTATGTTTTCTTAGCTGGTTTTTCATGGTGGCTTTATCTTGTCTAAGTAGTCATGAAAATAGTGTTATTTTCGCCTTGTGCTTAATAAAAAATATATATTTTCTTTGTGTGAGAGAAACAGTTTTGTGACTTGGAGGTAATTTTTGAAAACATTAATAGCTCTGTAAAATTTACCATCTTAAATATATTTAAGTGTACTTTTCATGGCCAGTCATGGTGGTGGTTTACACCTGTAATTCCCGGATTTGTGGAGGCCAAGGCTGGAAGACTTCTTGAGTCCAAAACCTTGAGAACAGCCTGGGAGACATATGGAGACTTCATTTCTATAAAACATTTTAAAAACTAGCCAGACATAGTAGTGTGATTCTATCTACTTGGGAGATTGAGAAGGGAGGATTACTTGAACCTTGAAGTTTGAGGCTGCAGTGAGCCATAATTGTACCATGCACTCCAGCTTCGGTGACAGAGTAGTAAGACCATGACTCAAAATCACTGTACATTGCAGGCATGTTAGGTATATTTGCATTGTTTTATTAAAGATTTCTAAAAATTTTATACTATACGTTAAACAACTGGCACTTATTTTCCATTTCCTGGTACTTTTCAAACATGTTTGTGGCTGGCTCATTTTATTTTGCATAATACCATCAAAATATACCTTTACAGTTAGAATATTTCCTGTGTTTTTGCAAACTGAGTAAATACTTTGGTATTTTTATATTTCAAATTATATTTATTGAACGATTTGGTGACAGAAATTTGCATTCCTTTTACCTATTGGCTTTCAGTAACAATACTAAAATAATTATTGGTGTCCAGATGACTTCATATAACCATATATGTGAGAGTTATGTGCTGCATTCTATTGCATTCAAGTTTTTTTTTTTTTTAATTTTGAGATGCAGTCTCACTCTGTCACCCAGGCTGGAGTGCAGTGGCACAATCTTGGCTCACTACAACATGAGTCTACTTTCTTTTTTTTGTTTTTGAGATGAAGTCCTGCTCTGTCAGCCAGTCTGGAGTGCAATCGCATGATCTCAGCTCACTGCAATCTCTGCCTCCTGGGTTGAAGTGATTCTTCTGCCTCAGCTTCCTGAGCTGCTGGGACTACAGGCACACGCCACCATGCCCAGCTATTTTTTAACTTTTATTTTTAGTAGAAATGGGGTTTCACCATGTTGGCCAGGCTGGACTCAAACTCCTGACTTCATGATCTACTCCCCTCAACCTCCCAAAGTGCTGGGATTACAGGTGTGAGCCACCACACCCGGCCTACTTGTTTACTTTTATACTCATACCAAATTGCTTTAATTCTGTAGCTTTGTAATTTGTTTTGAAATCAGAAACTGTAATGCCCTCAACATTGTTTGGTTTTGTTTTCAATATTTTGGGCTACTTTATTGTCTTTCGAGATTCTATATACTCGGGATTGTTGTTTCTATTTTGTAAAAAAATCCATTGAGAAATTTGAAAAACTTTGCATTAAATCTGTAGATTGCATTGAGAAGGGTGAACATCATTACAGTATTCCCTTTTCCAGCCTTTCAGAAGGGCATCCTCAAGACAAGAGTGTGTTGTTTTTGTGAATTTTTTAGTTTTTATTTTATTTAATTGGATACTCATTTCATTTTGATGATAGAAAGTCATTTATAAAATACCAGTTTTTAAAAGTTTGGTAAGACTTTCTCTTTGGCCTAAGAGGTGTTCAATGAAGGAAAATGTTGTATTAGCTAT
Organism: Saimiri boliviensis; assembly: GCF_048565385.1. Classification (NCBI taxonomy): domain Eukaryota; kingdom Metazoa; phylum Chordata; class Mammalia; order Primates; family Cebidae; genus Saimiri; species Saimiri boliviensis. Next base: position 180,783,974 of record NC_133451.1, on the reverse strand, counting down.
TGAAAACCATGTGTATCCTGATGTTAAGGAGTGTTTTCTATACCTCTGTTACAAATAATTGTCTTATAATAACTGTAATTCTTCTATTTCCTTACTAATATTCTCATTTTTTATTACAAAAAGTGGAGTATTGAAATATCCTACTACAATTATGTTGCTATTTCTTTATCTTATTCTGTCAGTATTTGCTTTATATGTTTAAAGCCCTAATGTGATATATTTGTATACATGTGTATACAAATTTGTCATAGGTTTCCAGTGAATAAATCTATACTTTTTTTTTTTTTTTTTTTTTTTTTGAGACGGGGTTTCGCTCTTGTTACCCAGGCTGGAGGGCAATGGCACGATCTCGGCTCACTGCAACCTCCACCTCCTGGGTTCAAGCAATTCTCCCGCCTCAGCCTCCCTAGTAGCTGGGACTACAGGCCTGCGCCACCATGCCCAGCTAATTTTTGTATTTTTAGTAGAGACGGGGTTTCACCATGTTGACCAGGATGGTCTCGATCTTTTGACCTCGTGATCCACCCGCCTCGGCCTTCCAAAGTGCTGGGATTACAGGTGTGAGCCACCACGCCCGGCCTCTTTTTTTTTTTTTTTTAAATACATACAGAGTTTCACTGTGTTGCCCAGGCTGAAGTGCAGTGGTGTGATCTCCACTCACTGTAACCTCTGCCTTTTGGGTTCAAACAATTCTCCTTCCTCAGCCTTCCAGAAAGCTAGGATTATAGGTACCTACCAGCATGCCTGGCTAATTTTTCTGATTTTAGTAGAGACAGGGTGTCACCATGTTGGCCAGACCAGTCTCAAACTCCTGACCTCAAGTGATCTGCCTGCCTCAGCCTCCCGAAGTGTTGGGATTACACATGTGAGCCACTGTGCCTGGCCTAAATCCGTAAGTTTTAGTGTCTTTTTTTGTCTCCTTGGAGATTTGACTTGAAGTATATTTTTGACTTAAGATAAACCTTGTATGGTATTTTAATTTTTTCTGCTCTCATTTGATCCATACTTGCATGAAATGTCTACTTCCATCTTACCCCTTTCAGTTTTTTTTATCACTAGATCTCAACTGACTTTTGTAGAGAAAAAAAGTTGGACCTTGGTTTTCAATTATTATTTTTTTTTTTTTGAGATGGAGTCTTGCACTGCTGCTGGGTTGGAGTGCAGTGATTCGATCTCAGTTTACTGCAGCCTCCGCCTCCCTGGTTGAAGCGATTCTCCTGCCTCAGCCTCCTGAGTATCTGGGACTGCAGGCCTGCACCATCGTGTCCAGCTAATTTTTGTATTTTTAGTAGAGATGGAGTTTCACCATGTTGGTCAGGATAGTCTTGATCTGTTGACCTTGTGATCAGCCCGCCTCAGCCTTCCAAAGTGTTGGGATTACAGGTCTGAACTACCATGCATAGCCTGGTCTTTAAATTTTTAATAAATTTATTTATTGAATGTACTTTATTTGAAAGCTATATATATATATGTAATAAAAGCAAAATATGTACTGTTAGGTTTTTAATTATTTGATTCTTTCATCTTTGTTTCTCATTTCCTCTCTTTTTTTGTGTCTTCAGATTTTACATTGATATGCTTTTACTTACTTCGAATTCACTTTTGTGTATGTATACACAAAGATTTTTTTTTTTTTTTGGTACCTTGGGGGTTACATAAAACCTGTAAGAAACAACATTTTTAATTTGGTACAAAATAAACTAAAGTTGAATAAAAAAATTTTTCTCATAACATCTGCCCTGAAATTTGTCACTGATGTTTCTAATTTTGTTTTTTTTTTTTTTTTTTTTTTTTTTTTTGAGACGGAGTTTCGCTCTTGTTACCCAGGCTGGAGTGCAATGGCGCGATCTCGGCTCACCGCAACCTCTGCCTCCTGGGTTCAGGCAATTCTCCTGCCTCAGCCTCCTGAGTAGCTGGGATTATAGGCACGCGCCACCATGCCCAGCTAATTTTTTTTTTTTTTTTTTGTATTTTTAGTAGAGACGGGGTTTCACCATGTTGACCAGGTTGGTCTCGATCTTTCGACCTTGTGATCCACCCGCCTTGGCCTCCCAAAGTGCTGGGATTACAGGCTTGAGCCACCGCGCCCGGCCTCTAATTATGTTTTTACATTGAATATTCATTATCAGATCTTTGCAATTTCTGTGCCTTTATTTTTTCAAATATTAGATAATAATTTACAGTTATTTCTGCATTATTATGGTATTCTGTTTTTGTGCATGTGCATATCTTTCCCAGAAAATAATGTAATTTTATGTTTTTTTTTCTTGAATTTTTTGATTTTCAGTTTAAGAAAGTGTTTTCAGCATCTTTTATATGTACAGCATATGCAGTGCCAATATATTTTTTGGAATTCCGTTATTTCAAACATCCCCCACCCCCAACCCCCTGCGTCTCACTCTGTTGTCAGGCTGGAGTGCAGCGTTGCAATCTCAGCTTACTGCATTTGCCTTCTGGGTTCAAGCGATTCTCCTGTCTTAGCCTATGGGGTAGGTGGAACTACAGGCACGCCCCGCTAAGTTTTCTGTTTTAGTAAAGATAGGGTTTCGCTGTGTTGGCCAGGCTGGTCTTTTGGCAGGACAGCTTTGTTGATGGTTATTATTCTCCCTTGATAGCCTTCCCCCACCCCAGCCCCACCAGAACGTTAACTGTGTCACATGGTTTCTTTCTGGCCTGTAAAATTTTTGTTGATAATTTACTGGTTATATCTTTACACTGTGTTTGTAAATGACACATTACTTTTATCTTGCAGCTTCCAAGACCTTTTTCTTGTCTGTGATTTTTGAAAATGTGCTTATATATATATATTTTTTTTAAATAAATATTTTTGCATGTATCCCATTTGTTTGTTGAACCTCTTCACTTTTATGTCTTTTCTTTTTTACTTTTGGGATTTTTCTGTTACTGATCTTTAAATTTTTTACCCCCAAAATTAAAAAAAATATTTTAGATATTTTTGTTTTTATTCTTTTTTTGGTTTTCTATAGCAGTCTGTGTTCCTATTTCACTCATTCAGTATTACTCAATTTATTATCAGTGTTTAAAGTTAATGCGTACACCTTTTTATGGTTTCTTTCTGGAAATTATATAACATTTTTGATAAAATAATATTGCCCTGTTTTGTACTCTTTGAGATTTGATTACTTAAAAAAAAGCTACCTCCCACAGTCTTTAAAATAAAGTTTTTTCTGACATAGTCTGAAAACAATTATCTTGGCTAGAGATTCTAGGAGTCTCTTAAACATGTTGTTAGAATGTGCCTTGTGTAAAATTTTCTAACACTATGTTTGTAAATGACACATTACTTTTACCTTGCAGCTTCCAAGACTTTCTTCTTGTCTGTGATTTTTAAAAATTTTTAGTTAAAGGAGTTGATTCATATTTCTCCTTCTTCTTTTCCTTTTTTCCTTTCTTTTTCTTTTCTCTTTCTTTCTTTCTTTCTTTTCTTTCTTTCTTTCTCTTTTCTTTCTTTCTTTCTCTTTCTTTGTTTCTTTGTTTCTTTTCTTTTCCTTTCCTTTCCTTTCCTTTCCTCCCTCCCTCCCTCCCTCCCTCCCTCCCTTCCTTCCTTCCTTCCTTTTGTTGAGACAGAATTTCACTCCTGTCACTCAGGCTGGAGTGCAGTGAAATGGTCTTAGCTCACTGCAGCCTCTGCCTCCCAGGTTCAAGTGATTCTCCTGTCTCAGCCTCTCAAATAGCTGGGATTACAGGCATGTATCTCCATGCTCAGCTAATTTTGTATTTCTGGTAGAGACAGGGTTTTACCATGTTGTCCAGGGTGGTCTTAAACTCCTGACCTCAGGTCATCTCCCCACCTCAGCCTCCCAAAGTGCTAGTATTAAAGGTGTGAACCACCACATTCAGACAATTTATGTTTTTTTGGATAACCAATAATCACTGGCTACAATTGTTTGCTGTCTGTGATAACCACAGTCTCTGCTGCTGTAAACCTTGCCTTTTGTTTCAGCTGCCGTTTGAAAAAATACCACTATTTCAGAACTTTTTATGAGAGACAGGAACCAGTATCTGTAAAAGACCCTACCATCCAGAAATAAAGTTGTATATGGCAGTATTTTACTTCAGTTTTAAAAAAGAAATCAGGAGTTGGCAATTTATTTCAAGTCACTATGTTATATTGAGAAGCAGGAAGATCTGTGTTGGGTAAATGTAACAGACTTTTCTTCTATGTGGCTTTTTGCATTGGGCACACCAGGGGCATTACACACAGTTACTTTAATTTTTTACAAATGTAATTTGGTCTGTATGTTTTTGTTACATTTAAATGTCTGTGAAAAAAATACTTGCCTGTAATATTTTCCTATGCCGTCTTGTGATGTAGTTTGTATAATTTTATAGGTAAGATTTGTAAAATACATTCATCTGAGTCTAGTAAGTGTAGTAATTTGTTACTATTATTTCTTTCAGTTGTATGTTCTTATTTTGCCCAAGACCTTTGGCCAAAGCAGGGCATAAAAAATTGTTTCCAAAAAATATTGAGAAGATATAAAAGATGCGGACATGAAAATTTACAGTTAAGAAAATGTTGTCAAAGCATGGATGAGTGGAAGTTGCACAAAGAATGTTACAATGGACTTAACCAGTGTTCGACAACTACCCAGTGCAAAATATTTCAATGTAACAAATTTGTGAAAGTCTCTGATAAATTTTCAAATTCAAACAGACATAAGATAAGACAAACTGGAAAGAACCCTTTCAAATGTAAAGACTGTGAAAAGTCATTTTGCACGCTTTCACACTTAGCTCAACATAAAATAATTCATATTGGGGAAAGATGCTGCAAATTTAAAGAATGTGACAAAGCCTATAATGGGACCTCAAGCCGTTCTACCTGTAAAATAATTAATACTGAAACAAAACTCTACAACTTTGAAGGATGTGGGAAAACCTTTAAGCAATTTTCACACCTCAATAGACATAAGATCATTTATACTGGAGAGAAACCCTACAAACGTGAGTCATGTGGCAAAGCTTTTAACCAATCTACAAACCTTACTACACACAAGAGAATTCATACTGGAGAGAAACCCTACAAATGTAAAGACTGTGTCAAAGCTTTTAGCCAGTCCTCACAACTTACTAAACATAAGGGAATTCATTCTGGAGAGAAACCCTACAAATGTGAAAAATGTGGAAAAGCCTTTAAGCGATCCTCATACTGTACTGCACATAAGAGAATTCATACTGGAGAGAAACCCTACACATGTGAAAAGTGTGGCAAAGCTTTTATCCGATCTTCATACCTTACTATGCATCAAAGAATTCATACTGGAGAGAAACCCTACAAATGTGAGGAATGTGGCAAAGCTTTTACCCGGTCTGCATACCTCACTTCACATAAGAAAATTCATACTGGAGAGAAACCCTACAAATGTGAGGACTGTGGCAAGGCTTTTAACCAGTACTCAAACCTTAGTAGACATAAGGTAATTCATACTGGAGAGAAACCCTACAAATGTAAAGAATGTGGCAAATCTTATAACTGTTCCTCTACGCTTTCTAGACATAAGAAAATTCATACTGGAGAGAAACCCTACAAATGTGAAGAATGTGGCAAAGCTTTTAACCGGTCCTCAACCCTTACTACACATAACAGAATTCATACTGGTGAGAAACACTACAAATGTGAAGAATGTGGCAAAGCTTTTAACCGGTTGTCAACTCTTTGTAAACATAAGGTAATTCATAGGAGAGAAACACTACAAATATGAAGACTGTGGCAAAGGTTTTAGCCAGTCCTCAACCCTTACTACACATAAGATAATTCATACTGAAGAGAAATTCTACAAATACTAAGATTGTGGCAAGGACTTTATCTGGTTTTCACACCTTACTGCACATAAGAAAATGCATACTGGAGAGAAACCCTACAAAGGTGAAGAATGTGGCAAAGCTTTTATCCAATCCTCAACCCTTACTACACATAAGAGAATTCATACTGGAGAGAAACCCTACAAATGTAAAGAATGTGGTATAGCTTTAAGCAGTCCTCAAACCTTACTAGACATAAGATAATTCATAATGGAGAGAAACCCTACAAGTATAAAGAATGTGGCAAAGCTTTTAGTTCTCAATTCTTAGCAGACGTAAGATGATTCATACTGAAGAGAAACTCTGCAAACCCAAAAGTTGTGATAATGCTGTGACAACACTTCAGACATTTCCAAACATAAAAGAAACAGTGCTGGTGAGAAATCATGGAAGTGTGAGTAATGTGACAAAGCTTTTAAATGGTTGTCACAGTTGATTCCAGCTAAGATAATTCATACTGGAGAAAACCACAAGTATGAACAGTGTGGCAAAACTTTTAACAATGCTCATATCTTATTACACAGGAACACATATTTTAAATGTACAAATACAAAGAAAGTAAAAAAGTGGTTACTGTCTGTTCACAATCTTACTCTACATCAGAGAGTTTATACTTAATAAAAGCATTAAAAGTGTAATTTTCTCAAAAGATTCTTTAGAAAATGTAAGCCTTTAAAGTGCTGAAGAGGGCTTATTTTGAAGGCAGACATCACAAACATAAAGAGAGTTGTAGTAACTTTATTTGTAATGCAGATGATGATGTATTAGAGACAAGCCCTGAAGCTATTGCTCAAACTTTGTTCAACATTGGAGAATTTATATCCAACAAAATCCCTGCAAATATAATAAATTTGGAAAAAAAAGTAGAGCTAGGAAACTCCAGTGTTCATACTAAAATATATTTGTACAGATACAGTAAATAGAAAAAAAACACCATTTAATCCAAAATTAAGTCTATGTAAATATCAGATAATTTACATTAGAAATGTATAAGGTGTGCCAGGCATGGTGGTTCACACTTGCAGTCCCAGCCACTTGGAAGGCTGAGGTGGGTGGATCATGAGGTCAGGAGTTTTAGTCCAGCCTGGTCAATATGGTGAAACCCAATCTCTACTAAAAATAAAAAAATTAGGTGTGGTAGAATGTGCCTGTATTTCCCGCTACTTAGGAGGCTCAGGCAGAAGAATCACTTGAACCTGGGAGGTGGAGGTTGCAGTTAGCCAAGATTGCACCACTGCACTCCAGCCTGGGGAACAGAGTGAGACTCGGCCTCAAACCCCAAAAAACAAAAAACAAGAAATGTATAAGGCACTGACTGACACAGTAAATCAGAGTTCTGAGTTTAAAAAATAATCCAAAACTAGAGTTGGTAGAAAAATTATAACTTTAAAAAAAGTTTTTTTTTTTTTGGAGAATTATAATTACATTACAAGTATACTTAATTTTTGGAAAGATTACAACATTGTAATTAACTCTCAAATTACTTCATACTAATAATATTGTAATTTATCTCTTAAAGTACGTCATGCTAAAGAAATTAGTTTATTTTTATTTTTGAGACAGAGTCCTGCTCTGTCACCCAGGATGGAGTGCAGTGGCATGAACTCAGCTCATTGCAACTTCCACCTCCTGGGTTCCAGTGCTTCTCTTGCCTCAGCCTGCCAAGTATCTGGCATTACAGGCACATACCACCACTCTTGGCTGTGTTTTGTATTTTTAGTAGAGATGGGGTTTTGCCGTGTTGGCCAGTCTGGTCTCAAACTCATGACCTCAGGTGATCTGCCCAGCTCAGCCCCAAAAATGCTGAGATTACAGGTGCTAGCTACTGTACCTGACCCATCCTGTTTCTTTACCCTATTATATTTATACATGAAAACATGTGACTAATTGTTGCTGCATCAGAGATCTGAGAGATTGGCCAGGGACAGTGGCTCACACTTGTAATCTCAGCGGTTTGGGAGGCTGAAGTGGGTGGGCCACCTGAGCTTGGGAGTTCAAGGCCAGTCTCACTAACATGGAGAAACCCCATCTCTACTAAAGTACAAAATCTGCCAGGTGTGGTTGTGCATGCTTGTAATCCCAGTCAGTTGGGAGGCTGAGGCAAGAGAATCACTTGAACCTGGGAGGCAGAGGTTGCAGTGAACCAAGATCCCACCACTGTACTCCATCCTGGGCGACAGGAGTAAAACTCCATCTGAAAAAAAAAAAAAGATACGAGATTATTTTTTTGTAGGTGAGCATTTATGACGTCTTTTATGAAAGAGTAAGTACATTAAAATGTAAAATGCATGATGAAAATGTGAGTAAAAAGATGCTTTGTGGTTAACTTACAATATTGAGTGATGCATGAGGTAGATGTCCAGAGTAATATTCTTCTGCATTACATTGAGAGGCAAATATTTTTAATTTTAGCTAAAATTAAATTGTCCATGTGTGGTGGCTCACACCTGTAATCCCAGCACTTTGGGAGGCCAACGCAGGCAGATCAGGAGTTCAAGATCAGCCTGGTCACTATGGTGAAACCCCATCTCTACTAAAAATACAAAAATTAGGCTTGGTGGTGCACACTTGTAGTCCCAGCTACCGGGGAGGCTGAGGCAGGAGAAACACTTGAACCCAGGAAGCAGAGGTTGCAGTGAGCCAAGATCATGCCACTGCACTCCAGCCTGGACAAGAGAGTGAGAATACATCTTAAAAAAAAAATTAGGAACACTTTTTCACTGTTGGTGAGAGTGTAAATTAGTTCAACCATTGTGGAAGACAGTGTGGCAATTCCTCAAGGACCTAGAAATTCCATTTGACCCAGCAATCCCATTACTGGGTATATATCCAAAGGATTATAAATCGTTCTACTATAAGGGCACATGCACACGAATGTTCATTGCAGCACAGTTTACAATAGCAAAGACCTGGAACCAACCCAAATGCCCATCGATGATAGACTGGACAGGGAAAATGTGGCACATATACACCATGGAATATTATGCAGCCATCAAAAACGATGAGTTCGTGTCCTTTGTAGGGACATGGATGAATCTGGAAACCATCATTCTCAGCAAACTGACAAGAGCAGAAAATCAAACACCGCATGTTCTCTCTCATAGGCGGCTGTTGGACAATGAGAACACATGGACACAGGGAGGGGAGCACCACACACTGGGGTCTGTTGGGGGAAATAGGGGAGGGACAGTGGGGGGTGAGGAGTTGGGGAGAGATAGCATGGGAGAAATGGCAGATATAGGTGATGAGGAGGAAGGCAGCAAATCACACTGCCACGTGTGTACCTGTGCAACAATCTTGCATGTTCTTCACATGTACCCCCAAACCTAAACTGCAATAAAAAAATTTTTTTTCGATTGCTAAAAAGTTTTCTTAAAAAAAAGATGCACTCTTTGATTTTTTTAAATAATTACTTACACCTGTCCACTGCACCATTTGATTATATTCAAAACATCCTAACAGAGCCAAAATGCACTTCTGTCAATGCTCTATTTCACCATTAAGATAAATATAAGAGAAGAGGCCTTCAAGATGCATGTGTCTTGTTTAAACATTACAAGAAGCTTTCTTTTGTTTTTTTGCTTGACAACGAAATGATTTTTCATATAATCTAGTACAATAAAATAAATGGAAGTTAAAAATATTAAAATCAATTAGTAGTATATTACTTTACTAATTTTACTTTTATGAAACAAAATGTACAAGTTAAAAATTTTAGATTACATGTGAATATAATTTCTTAATTCAACCTTTTTTATATTTTAAATATTTCACATTCGATTAAATCTTATTATTCCACTTAACCTAGTCGCCTTTACTCAAGGGTGTAGGTAAAAAAGATGGTAAGAATACACTATTTGGTTAAATAATGGACTAACATCTTTTTCGCCAGTGACTTAAAACTGCAAAGAAATATTGTTCCTGTAGGTTATTTATTTATTTTTTGCCTTTAAATTTACTGTTAATTTTTTGGTCACATAATATTTATATTATGTATATCTATTATAAATACATACTCTGATAGAGACATCAATATATAATAATCACATTGGGTTAAATGAGATATCAGTCACCTAAAATTTATTTTTTTAATACAAAGGATTCAATTCTATAGTTTTAGTTATTTAAAAATATACAAGTAGATTGTTAGTACAGAGTCATTTTTGTAGTAATAAAATTATATACAATTATAAATAAAATTTACAAATAACTGAGTCCTGAATAAATACTTTTAAAAATCTCTTCTATATTCTTTTTTATTTGGCCTGTATGCTTGTAAACACACACAGACCTTTAGTTTTAAGTTACATAGAGTTAAATATACACATGTATTAGTGTGAATATAAATTTAAATTAGTGTAAATATAAATTAAGTGTAAGAAAATGATGAATTGTGTTTCAGTATGAGTTTGTAACTTCAGAATAAAATGTCAATATTGGTACAAGACAAGTCATTTTAATAAGGTATATATAATTTTTTGTTCTTCCTTTTTTTTTTTTTTTTTTTTTTGAGACAGAGTCTCGTTCTCTTGCACAGGCTATAGAGTGCAGTGGCACTATTTCGGCTGGATACAACCTCCGCCTTTCAGATACAAGCAATTTTTGTCTCATCCTTACTACCTGAGACTACAGATGCAGGCTACCGTGCCCTACTAAATTTGTATTTTTAGTACAGACAGGGTTTCACCATATTGACCATGCTAGTCTTGAACTCTTGACCTCAGGGGATCCACCTCCCTTAGCCTCCCAAAGTGCTGGGATTGCATGCATAAGCCACCATACGCAGCCAGGTGTCTATTTTTTTTTTTTTTTTATTCTTCAGCTTAGCAGATTTATTGTATAGATGTTACACCCGGCCGTAAGTAAACAAATAGTCTAGAATGTCACAGGTCCAGGGCAAAGAACCAACATGGGCAGTTTTGGTTATGAGTAAGGTAGATCTCAGAGGTGATCGGTAATTGGTGATCAGATGGTGATGAAGTTCTAGATCCACCGAGACAAGATGGTAGCATGCAGTCTCTCAACTTGTACCAGCTTCCCCAGCGTCTGTCATTCCATATCTCTGCTTCTGTGGCCTCCAGGGTACAACAAGCTAGCAGGTTACTTTGACCTCTGCCTCATCTTTTTCGCTTCAGCCTGCACATTTCGCTTCTTCCTCCACTTGGCTCTCATGGCACAGAGGTTTCCAAGAAAAAGGTGCTAAGGCTGAGATCAGGAGTCTAATTTTTTAGAAAACAAAAATTCTCAAAACTACTGAATGGGAATCTGTAATTTCTAATTTGTATTGAATCTGTTACTGTAATATCTTATGTTTCAGAATCTCACCATACAAATTACTGTTTTTACTTGTCTGGTACTCATCCTGCCAAACCCGTAACTTTGCTGTTTCTTATGTAAATTTTTTGTTTTATAGTTGATAAGTATTATGTGAGCTGCGCTTTGATTATAAGAATGACTAATGAAATTTAGTCATAGGCCAGGCATGGTGGCTCACATCTGTAATCCTCGCACTTTGGGAAGCCGAGGCAGGTGGATCACCTGAGGTCAGAAGTTGTAGATCAGCCTGGCTAAAATGGTGAAAACCCGTCTCTACTAAAAATACAAAAATTAGCTAGGCATTGTGGCTCACACCTGTAATTTTAGCAATTGGAGAGGCTGAGGCAAGAGAATAGCCTTAACCTGGGAGACAGAGGTTGCAGTGAGCCAAGACTGTGCCACTGCACTCCAGCCTGGGTGGCAAAGACTCTGTCTCAAAAAAAAAAAAAAAAAAAAAAAAAAAAAAAAAAACACACACACACACAAAATAATTTTAGCTGTAACTTCTAAATTAGTGAATTAAATTATATTTAGTTGGAACATTCCATTTTGTTCTTTTATTTGGAGAACCTTATGTAAGCCTACTTTTTGTAAGTAATTTTTTTTCACTTTGTATAATGGACATAAGTAAATTTATTAACTGGGCTAATTTGTTTAGGTAATAGGAAACTTCATAATTTGTGAGAATGTTTTTATTATGAATGTAGCAGTGCTTGCTGTGTAAAAGATGCTCCATAATAACTCATAAATATTTCTGTTAAAGTTTTTAACTTCAAGTCAGAGGTAGAAAATTTCAAAGGTAAAATAACATTGATTCTTCATGTGGAGAGGACTTTTTTTTCAGGCTGCAAGGCTGAATTTTGCTGAATTTTAAAAGAAATTCTGTTTTATCTCCTAATTATCTTAAATTTTGTTTGTCATTTTATGTCTGTTCCAGCCATGTATGCATCATGGCCCTTCTTTTTCTGTGTTATGGCTACAGTTCACCCCTACTTTCTTCATGCCATGTTATTTCACATGGCATTTTGTGGGTTTTTATAAGAACTTGGTATTTTTTTAATGCCCTGTAAAACTGGTTTCAACTGGAGAGTTTGCTTATCAATATAGCTTTCAGATGAGTTAATTAAAATAAAAGCACACACTGTCCACAGATGAGAGGATTAAATAAGTTAGCATGGCGCTTCATTGTTTGTAAAAAGAAAGTCTTACTAGATTCTTACCCAAAGTGTGACAAATGAAAAATCTGCTGGAAACCCAAAGTGTGAAAAATATAAAATTTGCTGGAAAATATGTCATAGGGCTGGGCGCGGTGGCTCAAGCCTGTAATCCCAGCACTTTGGGAGGCTGAGGTGGGTGGATCACGAGGTCAAGAGATCGAGACCATCCTGCTCAACATGGTGAAACCCCGTCTCTACTAAAAATACAAAAAATTAGCTGGGCATGGTGGCGCGTGCCTGTAATCCCAGCTACTCAGGAGGCTGAGGTTGCCTGAATCCAGGAGGCGGAGGTTGCGGTGAGCCGAGATCGCGCCATTGCACCCCAGCCTGGGTAACAAGAGCGAAACTCTGTCTCAAAAAAAAAAAAAAGAAAAAGAAAAGAAAATATGCCATAGAAATTAAAATGTAAAAGTTTGTGCTAAGTGAACCATATTAAATTAATTTTTTTAAAAAAATTAAGACAAAGTCTTGCTCTCTCACCCAGACTGGAATAATCTGGGCTCACTGCAGCCTGTGTCTCCCAGGTTCCAGAAATTCTTCTGCTTCAGCTTCCTGAGTACCTCTAAGTAGAGGCACCTGCCATCATGCCTGGCTAATTTTTATATTTTTGTAGAGACAGGGTTTCACCTTATTGGCCAGGCTGGTTTTGAACTCCTGACCTCAGGTGATCTGCCTGCGTCAACCTCCCAAACTGCTGGGATTACAGGTGTGCGCCACGATGCCTGGCCTAAATTTAATTTTTTGTAATACAGCATAACTCGCATTTCCTGGTAGAATTTTCTGTTTTTAAATGTGAATGTTAAAGGTTGCAAAACAATAAAATGACCTCTGCATATTTGGAATAATATATATTTTTTATATTGATATTCCAATGTTGAGGAATTTCTCTTATTTTTTAAAAAATTTTTTTGGTGGGTGAAGGTTAGTCTACAGGTTTTATTCTTAGACACCTAAGTGTAACCTCATTTTCTTTGGAAATCTTTTGGAAATTATGGCAGCTTTTAGATTAAAAGATGTTTTGTTATTTTTCATGCAAATCAGTTTACTGTGTTCACAGAGTGTCCAGTCACGGGACCATAAGTAACACTTGTCCTTTTGGTGTCTTTTATACCATTACCGTTAGCACCAGGAACTCCAAGTGCTTTAAGCTTAAAATAAAGGACTAAAGTACATTGGCTCCTTCCATGCACTGTGTTGGGTTTAAAACATGCTGTCAAATATCAAAGTTCCTATGGTTATGACTGACACATAATGAAAACAGCACAAAAACTATATTGTATACTATCCTGCCAAGTTTATGACAAAAACACAGATAATTATATGAAATACTGTTATCTTTTTGTAAGATTTTGAAAATATATTCTCTAGTGTGAAAGATAAAATGCGTATTTTTTCTATAAAACAACAATTACATGTGGCCAAATGCTTAGCTCTGGTAATTAATGCCTTATCTCAAATAGTTAACATTTTTATGGTGAGATCACATAACTGTCAGTATTTTTCACTGTCAGTATTTTTCAAGTGTAACACTGTCAAATGTAACAAATGCAATATTATAAACTACAGTCACAGTGCTGTGCATCTTGAACTTATTCTTCCTAATTAACTATAATTATGTAGTTTTGACAGACATCTTTCTAATTCCTCATTTTTTTCTAAATACCTTGGCATCTGATGGTCACCAGTTTGCTCTTTACATCAGTGAGACTAAGTTTTATAGAATTCATGTGTAAGTGAAATCATGACATACTAATATTTCTGTGACTGACTTATTTCATCTATGACTTATTTCACCTGAGGTCCTTCAGGTTAATGTAATTGGAAATAATAGAATTTTCTAAATATGAGTAGTATTCCATTGGGTATATATACCATAATGTCTTTATTTATTTATTAGATGTTGAACTGCTGACCATATAATTTGGCTGTTCTGAAGAGTGCTGGAAACAACATAGAAGTGTGAATATTTCTTTATTCTGATTTTTTTCAGAACATGTATCCCCTAGTGAAATCGTTGTATTATGTAATAGTTTAAGTTTTAAAATTTTTTTAGTAATCTCTATTTTGTTATTCATAATGGCTGTCCTCATTTACATTCAAACCAACAGTGTGAAAGCATTTTTAAAAATTCACATCTTTACCAGTCAACACTTTTTAAATTTTATTTATTTATTTTGAGACAGAGTTTTGCTCTGTCACCCAGGCTGGAGTGCAATGATGTGATCTTGGCTCACTGCAACCTCCACCTCCTGGGTTCAAGTGATTCTCCTGCCTCAACCTCCTGAGTAGCTGGGATAAGAAGTACCGGCCACCACACCCAACTAATTTTTTGTATTCTTATTAGAGATGAGGTTTCGCCATGTTGGCCAGGCTGGTTTCAAACTCCTCACTTCAGGTGATCCACCTGCCTTGTCCTCCCAAAGTGCTGGGATCACAGGCATGAGCCACTGCACCCAGCCCTTTTTTTTTTTTTTTTTAAATGTAAGTAATTCTAACAAGTTAGTTGAGATATTAATAGTTTTTCTTTTGCTTGCTTTCCCTAATAAGAATTGACATTGAGCATTTTAAAATATATGTTTGCCATATGTATGTATTTTCTGGAAAAAATGTGCTTCTTGCTCAGTTTTAAAAGTTACTTGATTTTGTTGTATAGTTATTTAAATTTCTTTTTTTTTTTTGAGACAGAGTTTCGCTCTTGTTACCCAGGCTGGAGTGCAATGGCGCGATCTTGGCTCACCGCAACCTCCGCCTCCTGGGTTCAGGCAATTCTCCTGCCTCAGCCTCCTGAGTAGCTGGGATTACAGGCACGCGCCACCATGCCCAGCTAATTTTTTGCATTTTAAGTAGAGACGGGGTTTCACCATGTTGACCAGGAAGGTCTCGATCTCTTGACCTCGTGATCCACCCGCCTCAGCCTCCCAAAGTGCTGGGATTACAGGCTTGAGCCACTGTGCCCGGCTAGTTATTTAAATTTCTTACATATTTTTGATATTAACCCCTTGTCCCATTTTTTAGTTATCCTGTTGATTGTGTCATATTCTGTGCAGCAGCATTTTAATTTGAAGTATTCTGACTTTTGTTTTTCCTTTTGTTATATAAAAAAGGCACTGCCCAATCAATGTTACAGGGCTTTCACTTGGAGGTTTTTTTTTTTTTTTTTTTTTTTGGTAGTAGTAGCAGCAGCAGTAGTAGTAGTAGTAGTAGTAGTAATTGTTGTTGTTTTAGAGTTTCAGGCCTCACATTTATGTGTCTGATTTATTTTGAGTGGATTGTTATATGTAGTGTGAGTTTAGGTTCTCCTTCCTGCATGTGGCCATAAAGTTTTCTTAACAGCATTTACTGTCTTTTCCCTAAGAAATTGTCACCTTTGCTGGGCGCAGTGGCTCACACCTGCAATCTCAGCACTTTGGGAGTCTGAGGCGGGTGGATCACCTGAAGTCAGGAGTTTGAGACCAGCCTGATGAACATGGAGAAACCCCGTCTCTATTAAAAAAAAAAAAGAAAAAAATTGTCACCTTTATTTAAAATTGGTTAGCTGTAATTACATGGTTATATTTCTGGTCCCTTTTTTTCTGCTTCATTGGCCGAGTGTCTGTTTTTATCCAATTACCATATTGGTTTTGTTACTATAGTTTTGTAGTATATTTCAAAGTCAGGTAGGGCAATAGCTTCATTTTTTTCTCTTTGATGGCTTTGGCTATTCAGGGTCTTTTGTGGTACCACATAAATTGTAGATGTATTAAAAAAAATTTTTTTTTGAGACAGAGTCTCACTCCGTTGCTAGGCTGCAGTGCAGTGGTGTAATCTTGGCTCACTGCAACCTTCACCTCCTGGGTTCAAGCAATTCTGCAGCCTCAGCCTCCTGAGTAACAGCCTCACCAGCCACCACACCCAGCTAGTTTTTTGTGTTTTTAGTAGAGATGGGGTTCACCATGTTGGCCAGAATGGTCTCAATCTCTTGACCTTGTGATTCGCCCACCTCAGCCTCCCAAAGTACTGGGATTACAGGTGGAAGCCACTGCACCTGGCCTGCTTTTAGGAATTTTTATTGGAGGGTGCGGTGGCTCGTGCCTGTAATCCCAGCACTTTGGGAGGCTGAGGGGGGCGGATCACAAGTCACAACATGATGAAACCCCGTCTCTACTAAACGCAAAAAATTAGCTGGGCATGGTGGCATGCGCCTGCAGCCCCAGTACTTGGGAGGCTGAGGCAGGAGAATTGCTTGAACCCAGGAGGCAGAGGTTTCAGTGAGCCGAGATTGTACCATTGCACTCCAGCCTGGCGCCTGGCGACACAGTGTGACTGTCTGGAAAAAAAAAAGAAAAAGAAAAAGAAATTTTATTAAGTATGTCACTGATATTTTTATTGAGGTTGCTTTATATCTGTAGATCATTTTGTGTAATACAAGTGTTTAACAATAATGGCAGTTTATTAATGATCAATTTTTAATTCTCATATCAATTTCTTTAATGTTTTTTAGAATATAATGTAAGGTGCTTCAAATTTTTTGTTAAATTTATTTGAAAGTATAGTTACTACAGTTATTGTAGATGGAGTTGTTTTTAAAATTTATTTTGAGATAGTTTCTAGTTTATACAAATGCTACTGACAGGCTGGGACTGGTGGCTCACGCGGGTAATCCCAGAACTTTGGATGGCCGAGATGGGCAAATCATGAGGTCAGAAGTTCAGGACCAGCCTGGCCAATATGGCGAAACTCTGTCTCTACTAAAAATACAAAAATTAGCCCTGAGTGGTGGTGTGTGCCTGCAGTCCCAGCTACTTGGGAGGCTGAGGCAGGAGAATTGCTTGAACCTGTGAGGCAGAGGTTGCAGTGAGTCGAGATTGTGCCACTGCACTCTAGCCTGTGTGACAGAATGAGACTTCCTCTCAAAAAACAAACAAACAAAAAAAACATAAAAAAACCCAACATTTATGTTAAATAGTACTAAGAAAACTGGTTAGTTTTATGCAGAAAAAAGTGGACCCCTACCTCTTTCCATATAAAAAATATGTCAAGATAGATTAATGACTTACTTGTGTCTTCAAGCTACAAAAATTCTAGAACACTTAGAAAGTACTCTTCTAAACACTGGCCTCTGGAATGAATTTCTGAATAACATCTTAAAAGTGAGTTCAACAGAATAAAAATTAAGACTTTGCATCTAATTAAAATAAAGAGCTTCTGAACAGCCAAAGAAACTTACCAACAAAGGAAACAGACATTCTAAAATATGAAATAAAATATTTCCAAACTGCATACAAGTGATTAATACATAGAATCTATAAGAAATTTAATTTGAAAAACTAGAAAAGTAATATAGATACTTCTCAAACAGACATAAGAGTTGACAATAAAAATTCAGAAAATGCTTTAACATCCCAATCATCAGAGATGTAAACGAAAATGACAGTGTGATACCATTTCACACCATTTAGAATGGCTGTTATTATCAAAAAGTAACATGTTGATGTGGAGAAATAGATATCATTATAACTGTTGGTGGGAATGCAATAAATTATTTTGAGATAGTTTGAGATAAATGCAATAAAATTTAGCCCCTGTGGAAAGCTGTTTGGGGATTTCTCAAAGAACTAAAACTAGAGTTCCCATTTAACCCATCACTTCCAAAGGAGAATAAATTCGTTTGCCAAAAAGACATCTGCACTCATGTTTATTGAAAATTTACAATAGCAAAAGACATAGAATTAAACAGGGTGCCTATAAATCTTAGACTGGATAACAAAAATGAGATACTTATGCAGCATGCAATACTATGCAGCCACAGAAAAAACTAATTTCCTTTATTGCAACATGACTGCAGCAGAAGGCCATTAATGTAAGCGAATTTACGGATTAGTAAAACAAATACCATATGTTGGAGGTATAAATTGGGTGCAGATGGAAACATGAAAATAAACACTAAAGAGGTAAAACTAAACGTGTAAAAAGATGGAAGAAGAAAGGGAGACAAGCACTGAAAAACTACTTTCAGGTGTGATGTACACTACTTGGGCAATGAGATTATTAAGTATCCAAACCACGACACCATTTAGTATGCCTGTGCTACAAATCTGCACATGTAGTCCCTGAATCTAAAATAGACATGATGAGATTTTTTTTTTGGTATAATGACATGTTTTTTAGTTCCAAGTTAATAGTTGGAATCAGCGGTGAAAGAATGATTTATTCCCTAAGGCATAGGGGTAAATGTTTCTAAACCAAGTCTCCCACATTTTCTAAGGTATCTTCTCCTAAAGCTCTTGGCCTATAGCCCAAGATATGTTTTATTCCCAAATGCGCAGTGAAAATAGATGACTGCCTCTGTATTTTTTATGTATTAACTATACACTAGACTATATAATTAATTTGTTACTTTTTGAGGAAAAGTGGTATGGGATTTAATCACATTTTCTTAAGAATGAACCACTTTTGAAAATATGAGGCTGTGAAAATCATGCTAAATTATTAAGTTAACAAAACCTTTTTCTTAAAAAAAAAAAAAAAAAGCATAGAAGTTGTATGACCATAGCCCAAGAATGATGAAACAGAGAGTGGGTTAAGATCACACTGCTGCAGGTGAGTCGTGGACTGCCCCGACCTCCGCGATGGCCTCTCTGCTCTCCAAGGACGCCTACCTGCAGAGCCTGGCCAGGAAGATCTGCGCCCAGTCAGGCCCGCAGCCGCGGGCGCGCACGCGGGCTGGCAAAACTCAAGGCTCAGAAACTGCAGGACCCCCAAAAAAGAAAAGGAAGAAAGCGCAAAAGAAATTCCGGGAGCGAGAAGAGGTTGCTGAGCACAAGGCCAAGTCCTTGGGGGAGAAGTCTCCAGCAGCCTCTGGGGCCAGGAAGCCTGAGGCAGACCAAGGGGAAGCAGCTTCAGCTTCCAGCTCAGCAGAGACCCCTGCAGGTGTCCTGGCCACAGAGCCTGAGTCTCTGTTTGCCCTGGATGTTCAGCGGCAGCGAATGCATGAGGAGATCCAAGAGGCCCGGGGCCAGGGCAGTGCCAAGGAGCTGTCCCCTGCTGCCCTGGAGAAAAGGCAGCGGAGAAAGCAGTAACGGGACCGGAAGAAGAGGAAGCGAAAGGAGCTGCGGGAGAAAGAGAAGGCCAGGAAGGCTGAGAAGGCCGCGGAGGCCCAGGAGCCAGTGGAGCCAATCCCAGAGGGGGCCGGCAGGGAGCCTCGGGAGCCGCCGGGGCTGATCTTCAATAAGGTGGAGGTGAGTGAAGACCAGCCGGCCAGCAAGGCGCAGCGCGGGAAGGAGAAGAGGCAGAGGGTGAAGGGGAACCTCGCGCCGCTGACCGGGAGGAACTACCGGCAGCTGCTGGAGCGCCTGCAGGCGCCGCACAGCCGGCTGGACGAGCTGCGCGGCCAGGATGAGGGGAAGACGCAGGAGCTGGAGGCCAAGATGAAGTGGACCAGCCTCCTGTACAAGGCGGAGGGCGTGAAGATCCGTGACGACGAGCGCCTGCTGCAGGAGGCTCTGACGCGCAAGGAGAAGCGCAGGGCCCAGCGGCAGCGCAGCTGGGAGAAGCGCACGGCCAGCCAGCGTGGTGGAGAAGATGCAGCAGCGCCAGAACCGGCGGCGGTAGAACCTGCGCAGGAAGAAGGCGGCCCACGCCGAGCGCCGCCTGCTCAAGGCCCGCAGGGAGGGCTGCATCCTGCCACAGGACCTGGAGCGCGCGGGCCTGACCTGAGCCTTTCCCGCCTGGGAGGTTCCCGGGGACCCTCTGAGTCCTTCATGGTGGCTCATCCCAGGATCTCCGCGGACCTCGGCCCCTCCATGTGAAGGGGACAGAGTCGTGCTCTGCTGAGTTGTGAGGGCTCAGGTCACCCGTGTGAAAGAGGATCTTTCAGCGTCATCCTTGAAAATGGGACCCAGGGCCTTCAGACCCAGGGAAACGGTGAGTCAGACTGGGGCCCGGTCTTTCACGGGCCTGAAAGCTTCCCCGAAGTTTGCAGGGTCAGGGAGGAGGGATGGTGGGGGTGGGCAGTCACTGCCTCTTCTCCCCTGCCTGTGTTCGCAGGAGCCACAGCACGGAAGAGAGTGGCCTGTATTGCCAGGCCACCTTAGCTCACAAGCTCACAAGAACGACCCTGAGGTGTAGCGTATGGGCACCTGGCACTCGGGAGTGGCAGGAGCATGTCCAGGCATGGGGCATCCTGGGGCAGAACGCCATGGCTCCTCCCCCTTCTCATGGCTTCTGCCTGTGGGGGTCTCATTCCTTTCTCTTCTTCACTGCTCAGAATTTAGAGGGAGGAAGGGAGCTGTACCTTCCCAGAGTCCATGCATGTGAGTTGGGCCATGTGCATTGGCCCAAAGGAAAAGAGAAAGAATAAAACTAGAGAGTGTGAGGCAAATGGAAGCTGGAAAGTGGGATGGAAGAATTAAATCCAAAGCCTCAGGCAGTCAGATGAATGCAGGTTGAATCAACTCTGGCGAATTTTAGTGGTATACGGATGATAAAGCTGTAAATAAAATTCTTTGGTTTCCGGTTATGAGACAAAGATTGTAACCGAAAAAAAAAGAAAGAAAAAAGATCACATTGCTGCAACCATTCCATCACAATCATTTATATATATATATATATAAAATGGGTCAGAAGGAATTTTTAGAATACTTTTACTGATTCTGTCAAAGTGTTATTTTATTTGCTTCATTCTTTTTTATTTTTTTGAGTTAGAGTTTCACTCTTGTCACCCAGGCTGGAGTGCAATGGCACAATCTTGGCTCATTGCAACCTCCGCCTCCCGGGTTGGCTAGGCTGGTCTCGAATTCCTGACTTCAAGTGATTTGCATGCCTCAGCCTCCAAAACAGCTGGGATTATAGGCATGTGCCACCCTGCCTGGCCCAATTTTAAATTAAAAACATTTCCAGCAATTTGATAGGCCTGAGATTTGAGAAAAAAAATTGTCTACTCATCATTCATCAACACTAGGTTTTGAATACCTTGTACAGAAAATTAAATAAAATTAGTTAACTTTCCCCAGACTTAATCTGATTAAAACAATATCTGGGTATTTAGAAACACCAAATTGGATGGGCACTGTGGCTCATGCCTGTAATCCCAGCATGTTGGAGGCTGCGGTGAGTGGAGCACAAGTTTAGGAGTTCGAGACCAGTGTGGCCAATATGGTGAAACCCTGTCTCTATTAAAAATATAAAAATTAACCAGGCTTGGTGCCATGCACCTGTAGTCCCAGGTACTCAGGAGGCTGAGACAGGAGAATCACTTAAACTCGGGAGGTGCAGGTTATAGTGAGCTGAGATCACACCACTGCACTCCAGCCTGGCAACAAAGCGAGACTCCATCTCAAAAACAAAAAAACCCCACCAAATTATGTGCCCTTAAAAGAGCTTTGAGATCCAGGGAGGGAGTTGTGTAACTCTTCTAATGCCCAAGATTGAGGAACATTCTTTTCAGAAGACAGTCTTTCATTCAGGTGGCAAACTACAGGACCCCTGTTCTTGGCTATATACCAAAAACTGGCCCACCAAACTTGGTCCCACTGAAAACTCTGAACTCTTCCTGTAATCATCCCAATCTCCTTTCAGCTACAGTCTGGGAGAGATCCTGCCCTTCCAGAGGTCTGGAGGAAGACACCCGTTTATAGCCATGCTGGCAGGCCTGCAGATATTGGCTCTTACTGTGGTCCCTGAAGCAGTTCCATGAGTCAGTTTTAGCTCTCTGGGCCACAGTGAATGGCATGTTCTGGTTATGTAGAAACCCGTACAGTGACCTTGGGAAATCCTCTCTGGTACTCAGTGAAAGTCAAACTCATCTACATTCTAATATAAAGCCTACCATAAGCAAACCCAAGTGCAGAAACCTGTCCTAGAGTCTGCCCTACAGAGCAAAGTCCTGAATTTACTGTGTCCAAAAATAAAATGGGAGTTACAACTACCCAATCCCCTTGTAACAAGCCAACTAAAGGTGGATTCATATGCAGACCCAGCAGCCTTTATGACCAAGCTACAACCCCTCTCCACTACAAACCCATAGAGCATCCCATCACCCTGGGGGCCCAACAAAAGATGAAACCAGTTTTTAAAAATTTGAAGAAGTGTTTGGTCCTTCAAATTTACAGACACCAATGTAAAAGTATATTGTGCCCATTCTCAATACTTCTATATTAACATAGCATTGGAAGTACGTGGAATAAAAATCAGTCAAAAAAACTTTTAAGTAATTGAAATTAAAGACAAAAAATAAAAGTTGTTTTTTGTAAATAATTTGATCTTATATAAAAAACCATGAATAGTACATTAAAACCTAATTAAAGTAGTAATTGTGCTCAATAAATTTGCAAAATAGAAAATTAACATACACATTATGGTTCCATACACTTTAAATAAACTGATAAAATAGAGAAAGAAAGCAATCTTATTTACCATAGCACTAAAATAATAACCAAAGCGCTTAAATATCTTTGAAATAAAGGATATATCAGTTAAAAAAAATTGAAAGAACAAAAATAAATTTAAAAACATTTCATGTCTATTGATTGATAGAAAATTGTTGAAGTGCCATATTATCTATAGTGATCTCTAGATTCAATAAACTATCAAAATACCAGTATTTTTTACAGTAATAGGAAATATAATTCTAAAACTCACATAGAACTACAATAAACTTTGAATAGCCAAAGCAATCTTAAAAAAAGAGAACGAGGCAGAAGAGCATTATACTTTACATATATATAGATGCGTCTGATGTACTCACTTGCACTCGCACCTACCTGGGAATCCGGCTGCCATCTCATGTCCCTTCACATTCCAAGGCTCTTTTCCTTGCTCCAGACAGGTGATCAGGTCTGGCTTAAAGGCAGCAATACCTGCTTTATTGAAAATTACATGGATCTTGCTAATATTCTTCAGTTAGCAACTTAGTAGTGTGCTCAGTAAAAAGAATGTAATAGAATATTCTTTTTTTTTTTTTTTTTTTGAGACGGAGTTTTACTCTTGTTACCCAGGCCGGAGGGCAATGGCGCGATCTCAGCTCACCGCAACCTCTGCCTCCTGGGTTCAGGCAATTCTCCTGCCTCAGCCTCCTAAGTAGCTGGGATTACAGGCACGCGCCACCATGCCCAGCTAATTTTTTGTATTTTTAGTAGAGACGGGGTTTCACCATGTTGACCAGGATGGCCTTGATCTCTCGACCTCGTGATCCACCCGCCTCGGACTCCCAAAGTGCTGGGATTACAGGCTTAAGCCCCCGTGCCTGGCCTGTTCTGTAAATTTTAATAGTGATTTTATGTAGTCTTTCTTTCACACTCTAAAGAGCAAGTATCTCTTACTTTTTTTAAAAAAACTTTCTAGGTAATAAAAATGTCATCCCATTTAAATAAGCATTTTCTTAATTCTATTTTGCATCGACCTAATAGACAACAGAGATGGAGCCTCAACATTACATGCTCTCCATCTCTACTAAGCACCCCAGCTTTTACCCAATAGGAATCTTGAGTATCCACACTTGCCCATGTTCCACAGCCACGAAGAAAACATTCTTAATATTGCAGTTTATAAATTTATAATGAGAATTATTGATGACATATAAGAAGCTATGATGTTGAGAATGTAGAGAAGATTCTGGTATATAGGACAGATAGTTTTCAAAGAACCTTGACTATTATAGGAACTAAAAAGCAGTTAAATTCATTAGGAAGAAAAAGCACAAGTAAGTAGAGCTTTGCAAGTACTAAATGCATGGCATTCCAGGAGGCAGAGCAGACACAGCTCTTAATCTGAGACGTGTTTAACTAAAAAAACAAAAAAACAAAATTCCTTTTTTAGGGGCAGAGCAAAGATGGCTGACTAGAAGCAGTGGTGATCAGAGGCTCCTACCAAAAAGAACCATAATAGCATGTGAATCTTGCACTGACACCTGAGGTATCCAGGTTCTCTCATAAGCACTGACTAGGCAGCTGACATGACCCACAGAGAGAAAGAGCAGTGTGGTGTGGCAACACACCTGAGAGCCACACAGGGCAGGGGATCCCCACTCCCGGGGATCCCCACTCCCCAGCCAAGAAAGTGGTGAGTGAGTGTGCTACTTAGCTGACACAACCATGCTTTTCCACGGAACTGTGCATCCCACGGATTGAAAGATTTCACTCAAGATCCCACTCCACCACGGCCTAGGGTCTCAACCCCAGAGCTGTGCAGATTCTCAGCAACCTCTCAGCTAAAATCTGCTTAAGCCTGATGAGTTCCCAGGGGAGGGATGACCAGCAACACTGCTATGGCTGCCTGCAGTCTAAGCCATTTGAGCTCCCTGGGGGAGGGGGAGCAACCAGCACTGGGATGATAGCTGCCTAACACACAAAGCTCCTTGGGCAGAGGAAGGGAAGGGCAACAGCCATCTCTATAGTGGCAGGCTGTGCTTTTCCCCTGCTGGAGCCAGGGACGCTGGATCGCTTGATCCCAAGAGGTGTCTCCCACAGCCCAACAAACCGGCTATGGCAGACTGCAGCCAGAGCACCTCTTCAGGCCTGACCATGACTCATCCCTCCTCACTGTGTGGGGCCTCCCTGCAGGAACTCCAACAACTCCAGCCAGTGGCTCAAGGACAGAACTCCAGTCTTCCTGGAGCTGAGTCCCTAGGGAAAGAGGTGACCACAGTCTCTGCAGACCAACAGACTTAGGTTTTTCTCCTACCAGTTCTGAGGAATCCAAGCAACCAAAGTAATGGGCTTACCCCCAGCAAAACACCCCCTCCACCAAGAAACAGTAAAAGTGCTTCATTAAATGGGTCCTGTTCCTTGTGCCACCCAATTGGGCGAGATAGTCCAACATGGGTTGTCAGAGATTCTTTACAGGAGTGTTCCCACTGGCATCCAATTGGTATTTCTTGACATCAGAGATTTCAGAGGAAGGAGGAGGCACCCATCTTTGCTGTTCTCCAGGCTCCTTGAGTGATATCTGCAGGTGCAGGAGTCAACCGGGATAAATAGGGCCTGAAGTGAACCCCCAGGAAACCACTGCAACCATATAGAAGAGAAACCTGACCATGTAGAGAAAAGTGAACAGAAATAACAGCAACAAAAAGGCCCCACAAGAACCCTATCCAAGAGTCAGCATCTTCAAAGACCAATACTAGACAAAGTCATGAAGATGAGAATCATTGAAAAAATGCTGAAAACCCAAAAGGCAAGAGTGCTTCTTCTTCTTCAAATGATCACAGTGCCTCTTCAGCAAGGGTGTGGAACTGGACAGAGGATGAGATAGGCAAACTGACAGAAGTAGGTTTCAGAAGACGGGTAATAACAAACTCCACTGAGCTAAAGGAGCCTTTTCTAACTGAATGCAAAAAAAGCTAAGAACCTTGATAAAGAGTTAGAGAGAGGAGCCACTAACTAGTAGAAACAGTTTAGAGAAAAACATAAATGACCTGACAGAGTAAAAAAATCACAGCATGAAAACTTCTTGAAGCATATACAAGTATCAATAGCCAAATTGACAAAGTGGAAGAAAAAATATCAGATTTGAAGACCTCCTTGCTGAATAAGGCATGCAGACAAGATTAGAGAAAAAAAGAATGTAAAGGAATAAATAAAGCCTCTGAGAAATATGAGACTACATAGAAAGTCCAAATCTACAATTGACTGGAATACCTGAAGGAAATGGGGAAAATGGAAACAAGCTGGAAAGCATACTTCAGGATATTCTCAAGGAGAACTTCCCCAACCTAGCAAGACTAGCTAACATTCAAATTCAGGAGATACACAGAACACTTCTAAGATACTCCAGAAGAAGATCAACCCCAAGAAACATAATAGATTCTTCAAGGTTGAAATGAATACACAAACACACACACACACACACACACACACACACACGCACACACACGCACACACACAATGTTAAGGGCAGCTAGAGAGAAAGGCAAGGTCACCTACAAAAGCACTACATACACCACTATCAGACTAACAGTGGATTTCTCAGTAGAAACTCTACAAGCCAGAAGATAGTAGAGGCCAATATTTAACATTTTTAAAGAAAAGAATTTTTAATCTAGAATTTTATATCCAGCCAAACTAAGCTTCATGAGTTGAAAAAGAAATAAAATACCTTCCAGACAAGAAATGTTTAGGGATTTTGTCTCCACCAGGCCTGGCTTGCAAAAGCTCCTGAAAAAAGCACTAAATATGGAAAAGGAAAAATGGTACCAGCCACTGCAAAAACACACCATAAAGACCAATGACAATATGAAGAAACAGCATCAACTAGTGTGCAAGATAACCAGATAGCATCATGATGACAGGATCAACTTCACACAGAACAATACTAAGCTTAAATGTAAATGAACTAAATGCCCCAATTAAAAGACATAGACTGGAAAATTGGATGAAGAGTTGAGACTCAACAGTGTGCTGTATTCAGGAGACCTATCTCATGTGCAAAGACACACATAGGGATGAAGCAAAATTTACCAAACAAATGGAAAGCAGAAATAAGCAAGGGATGGAATCCTAGTTTCTGACAAAACAGACTTTAAGCCAACAAAGACTAAAAAAAGACAAAGAAGGGCATTACATTATGGTAAAGGAATCCATTCAACAAGAAGAGCTAACTATCCTAAATATATATGTGCCCAATACAGAAACACCCAGATTCATAAAACAAGTTCTTGAGACCTACAAAAAGACTTAGATTCCCACACAATAATAGTGGGATACTTTAACATCCTACTGTCAATATTAGACAGATCAACAAGACAGAACATTAACAAGGATATTAAGGACTTGAACTCAGCTCTTGAGCAAGTGGACCCAATAGGCATTTACAAAACTCACCACCCCAAATAAACAGAATACACATTCTTCTCAGTGCCACATGGCACTTTTCTCAAATCAACCACAGAATTGGAAGTAAAACACTCTTCAGGCATGCAACAGGGCTAAAATCATAATAGTGTCTCAGACCACAGCATAATCAAATTAGAACTCAGATTAACTTACTCAAAACCACACATTTACATAAAAAATGAACAACCTGCTCCTGAATAATTCCTGGGTAAATAATTAAATTAAGGCAAAAATCAAGAAGTTAATTAAAACCAGTGAGAACAAAGACACAGCATGCCAGAATCTCTGGGACACAACTGAAACAGTGTTTAGAGGGAAATTTATATCACTACATAACCACATCAGAAAGCTAGAAAAATCTCAAATAGATACCTCAACATCACAATTAAAAGAGCTAAGGCTGGGCATGGTGGCTCATGCCTGTAATCCCAGCACTTTGGGAGGCCAAGGCAGACAGATCACCTGAGATCAGGAGTTCAAGACCAGCCTGACTAATATGTCAAAACCCAATCTCTACTAAAAAATAGAAAATTAGCTGGGTGTGGTGGTGGCTGCCTGTAATCCCATCTACTCAAGAGGCTGAGGAAGGAAGAATTGCTTGAACCCAGGAAGTAGAGGTTGCAGTGAGCCACAATCACAACACTGAACCCCTGCCTGGGCAACAGATTGAGACCCTGTCTCGAAAAAAGTCTACTGGCTAGACTGGTGAAGAAAAGAAAATAAATACACACATTAAAAAAAAATAAGGGAGATCTCCCACTGATCCCACAGAAATATAAACTATTATCAGAGGCCACTATAAACACCTCTATGCAAATGAGCTAGACAATTTAGATGAAATGGATGATTCCTTTACACATACACCCTCCCAAGACTAAACTAGGAAGAAGTAAAATCCCTAAATAGATCAATATAACAAGTTTTGAAATTGAGGCAGTAGTTAATAGCCTACTAACCAAAAACAGCCCAGGACCAGACAGATTCACAGCCAAATTTTTCAAGAGATACAAAGAGGAGCTGGTACAATTCCTTCTGAAACTATTTCAAACAACTGAAAAAGAGGGACTCCTTCCTAACACATTTTATGACACAAACAAAATTCTACTAAAATCTGGAAGAAACACGGCAATAACAAAAAACACTTCAGGACAATATCCCTGATAAACATCAATGTGAAGATCCTCAATAAAGTACTGGCAAGTCAAGGCAGGGCACAGTGGTTCACATTTGTAATCGCAGCACTTTGGGAGGCTGAAATGGGCAGATTGCCTGGGGTCAAGAGTTCAAGACCAGCCTGGCCAACATGGTGAAACCCCATTTCTACTAAAATTACAAAAACAAAGCAAAACAAAACAAAACAAAATTAGCTGGGTGTGGTGGTGGGCACCTGTAATCTCGGCTACTTAGGACGCTGGGGCAGGAGAATCACTTGAACCCAAAAGGTGGAGGTTGTAGTGAACGGGGACTGCACCATTGCCCACCAGGCTGCGCAACAAGAAAGAAACTCTGTGTCAAATAAACAAACACTGGCAAACTGAATCCAGGAGCACATCAAAAAAGCTTATCCACCATGATCATGTTGGCTTCATCCCTGGGATGCAGGGCTATTTCAACATATGCTAATTAATAAACATAATTAATAAAATAAACAGAACCAAAGACAAAAGCCACATTATTATCTCAATAGATGCAGAAAGCCTCTGATAAAATTCAACTTTTTTGATGTTAAGAACTTTCAATAAACTATGCATTGATGGAACATATCTTAGAATAATAAGTGCTGTTTATGACAGACCAATAGCCAGTATTATATTGAATGGGAAAAAGCTGGGAACATTCTCTGTGAAAACCAGTCCAAGACAAGGATGCCCTTTGTCACCACTCCCATTAAACATAGTATTGGAAGTTATGGCCAGGGCAATCAGGCAAGAGAAAAAAAAAGTACTCAAATAGATAAAGAGGAAGTCAAATTGTTTCTGTTTGCAGAAGACATTATACTATATTTAGAAAATTTCATCATCTCAGCCCAAAAACGCCTTAAGCTGATAAGTAACTTCAGCAAAGTCAAAAACAAAATCCATATGCAAAAATCACAAGCATTCCTATAAGCCAACAATAAACAATCAGAGAGCCAAATCATAAATGAACTTCACAATTGCTACAAAACGAATAAAATGCCTAGAAATACAGATAACAAGGAATGTGAAGGACCTCTTCAAGGAGAACAACAAATCACTGCTCAAGGAAGTAAGAGAGCACACAATCAAATGGAAAAACATTCCATTCTTATGGACAGAAAGAATCAACATCAGGCTGAGCACAGAGGCTCACGCCTGCAATCTCAACACTTTCAGAGGCGGAGGCTAGTGGATCACCTGAGGTTGACAGTTCAAGACCAGCCTAACTAACATGAAGAAAACCAATCTCTACTAAAATACAGAATTAGCCAGGTGTGGTGACGCATGGCTGTAATCCCAGCTACATGGAAGGCTGAGGCAGGAGAATCACTTGAATTGTTTGAACCCGGGAGGTGGGGGTTGTGGTGAGCTGAGATCATACCACTGCACTCCAGCCTGGGAAACAAGAGAAAAACATCATCTAAAAAAAAAAAAAAAAAAAAAAGTCAACATTATAGAAATGACCATACTGCCCAAATTTGTGGATTCAATGCTATTCCCATCAAACTATCATTGATATTCTTCACAGAATTAGAAAAAAAAAAACACTTTAAATTGCATATGCAACCAAAAAAAAGCTTGTATAGCCAAGACAATACTAAGCAAAAAGAACAAAGATAAAGGCATCACACTACTTGACTTCAAGCTATACTACGAGGCTGCAGTAACCAAAATAGCATAATACTGGTTCAAAAACAGACATGCAGACCAATGAAACAGAAAAGAAATCTCGGAAATAACACCACATCTACAACCATCAGATATTAAACAAAGCTGACAAAAATAAACAATGGGGAAAGGATTTTCCCTTCAATAAATGGTGCTTAGAAAACTGATTAGCCATATACAGTAAACTCAAACTAGACCTCTTCCTTACATCATCTACAAAAATTTACTCAAGATGAATTAAAGACTTGAATGTAAAACTCAAAACCATAAAAACCCTAGAAAATAACCTAGGAGGTCGGGCACAGTGGCACATGCCTGTGATCCCAGCACTTTAGGGGGCTGAGGTGGGCAAATCACCTGAGGTCGGGAGTTTGAGACCAGTCTGAACAAATTGGAGAAACACCATCCCTACTAAAAAAAAAAATTAGCCAAGCGAGGTGGCACATGCCTGTAATCCCAACTACTTGGGAGGCTGAGGCATGAGAATCAATTGAGCCTGAACGGTGGAGGTTGCAGTGAGCTAAGATCACATCATTGCACTCCAGCCTGGGCAACAGGAGCAAAACTCTGTCTCAAAATAAATAAATTAAAAAAATAAAATAAATAAAAATAAAAATGAAAAGAAAACCTAGGAAATACCATTCAGGACATAGGCATGGGCAAAGACTTCATGACAAAAACGCCAAAAGTAATTGCAACGAAAGGCAAAATTGACAAATAAGATCTAATTAAAGAAAAGAGCTTCTGCAAAGAAAAAGAAACTACTATCAGAGTGAACAGGCAACCTATAGAATGGGAGAAAAAGTTTTGCAATCTACCCATATGATAAAGGTCTAAGATCCAGAATTTACAAGAAACTTCAAAAGATTTACAAGAAAAAAAAAATCTCATCAAAGACTGAGCAAAAGATAAACAGACACTTTTCAGAAGACATTTATGCAGCCAACAAACATATGAACAGTAGCTCAACATCACTGATCATTAGACAAATACCAATCAAAACCACAATGAGAACTATCTCACACCAGTTAGAACGGTGATTATTAAAAAGTCAGAAACAGTATATACTGGTGAGGCTGTGGAGAAATAGGAATGCTTTTACACTGTTGGCGAAAATGTATATTAGTTCAATCATTGTGGAAGACAGTGTGGTGATCGTCAAGGATCTAGAACCAGAAATATTATTTGACCCAGCAATCTCATTACTGGGAACATACTCAAAGGAATATATATCACTCTACTATAAAGACACATGCACACATATGCAATGGTTTATTGCAGCACTATTTACAATAGCGAAGAAATGGAACCAACCCAAATGCCCATCAATAACAGACTGGATAAATAAAATGTGTTACATATACACCGTGGCATACTATGCAGCCATAAAAAGAAATAAGATCATGTTATTTGCAAACCACCATGACACACATATACATTTGTAATAACGCTGCACATTCTGCATATGTATCCTGGAACTTAAAATAAAAACAAGTATTCAATATTTTATCATTTCCAGGTGTGATGGCTCACGTCTATAATCCCTGTACTTTGAAAGACCAAGGCGGGTAGATCACCTGAGGTCGGGAGTTCGAGACGAGCCTAACATGGAGAAACCCCGTCTCTACTAAAATTACCCGAATGTGGTGGCACATGCCTGTAATCCCAGCTGCTTGGGAGTCTAAGGCAAGACAATCGTTTGATCCTGGGAGGCAGAATTTGCAGTGAGCTGAGGTTGTGCCATTGCACTCCAGCCTGGGCACCAAAAGAGAAACTTCATCTTAAAAAAAAATTATTATTTGTTTGTTTGTTTTGTTTTATACACAGTCTCTGCCACCCAGGCTGGAGCGCAGTGGTGTGATCTTGGCTCACTGTAACCTCCGCCTCCCAGGTTCAAGCAATTCTGCCTCAGCCTCTGAGTAGCTGGGATTACAGGCACCCGCCACCATGCCCAGCTAATTTTTGTATTTTTAGTAGAGACGGGGTTTCACCATGTTGGCTAGGATAGTCTCTATCTCTGGACATCATGATCCGCCCGCCTCGGCCTCCCAAAGTGCTGGGGTTACAGGCATGAGCCACCGTGGCAGACCTATGATAAATCTCTTAATATATACCTCCCACTGGTTCTGCTTCTTTGGTTGAACCCTGACTGATTCAGTTATATTTTGAGAAGCATGCACACCAGATCAAAATGCTTACCCGATTAAAAAGGCCACAATAGCTCGGAGAGCCTCCTGCGTGGTGCGGAGGTGACTGGGCTGCGGACCCCTGCACAGCTAGAGGGAAAACATGCTGTTCGACCGTGCGGCCGCTGGCTTGTTGTACAGGTGGAATTACCTGAGCCAGTAGCTCTCTGCAGGCAGTGACGGCGAACAGCCGGCTAGTACCTCCGTGGACGAGCTTGATAGGGGATCCCATGGTGGCCAAGTAAGAGGCAGCTCCAGAAAGCAGCTCCCAGCGAGAGACGCAGAAGCTGAGTGGTCTCAATTCCAAACACGGTACCGGGTTCATTTTGTGGGGCTGGCCGGACAGCGGGTAGAAGCCAAACAGGGCAAGTTGCGGCGAGGTGGGGCACTGCCCCACCCAGGAGGTGCGTGCGACCGACCGGAGGCCCGGGCGTCTCCCGCTCTGGGGCTTGAGTTCGGATACATCGCTCCACCCAAGCCCTCTGCAGTCCGCAAAGCAGCGGATCCTCGCAGGGCTGAAAAGCCTCAGCGGCGGCCGGCCGGGGCGGAACAGCGGCTTCGGCCTCGGGCCGTCAGCGGAGATGCAGGCGGAAGCCGGAAGCCGGAAGCCGGCGGACGCCCGGAAAGCCCCAGTGCCCGCGGGAGCGAGCCGCCCGGCGCTCAGTAAGACGCGGAATGGAACGCGGGGAACGGCAGGACCGTGCGCCGCCGCCGCACCAAGCCCAGCGGGCCGAGAAACTCTGGCTCCGGCGTCCGGCACCCAGAACGTCGGCGACAGTGACCAGGAAGGCTCCGCTCGGCGGGCGGCAGGGAGCCGCCATCGCAGAAACCGGCCTGATTTTCCTGAGTAAATAAAAGACCAAAAAAAATTATTATTAAGAAAGCCATTTCTGGCCGGGCACGGTGGCTCACGCCTGTAATCCCAGCACTTTGGGAGGCCGAGGCGGGTGGATCACGAGGTCGAGAGATCGAGACCATCCTGGTCAACATGGTGAAACCCCGTCTCTACTAAAAATACAAAAAATTAGCTGGGCATGGTGGCGCGTGCCTGTAATCCCAGCTACTCAGGAGGCTGAGGCAGGAGAATTGCCTGAACCCAGGAGGCGGAGGTTGCGGTGAGCCGAGATCGCGCCGTTGCACTCCAGCCTGGGTAACGAGAGCGAAACTGTCTCAAAAAAAAGAAAAACAAAAAAAAAGGCAGGCACAACACAAAGTCTCTTACACTTGGCACTCTTGTCACGACACAGATACTTTTGGCACAGATGAAGACAACCAATCTCCATCTTAAAGTATCATAATCTTTGCTGGCTTTTTAAAGTTTACAGAGAAAACAGAAAGCAGCAATATCTGACTAAGTTTGCATTTATTTATTTATGTATTTATATGGAGTCTTGCTGTGTTACACAGGCTGGAGTGCAGTGGCGCAATCTGTGCTTACTATAACTTCTGCTTCCCAAGTTCAAGTGATTCTTCTGCCTCAGCCTTCCAAGAAGCTGGGATGACAGGTATGTGCCACTATGCCTGGCTATTTTTTTTTTTTTTTGCATTTTTAGTAGAGATGATGGTTCACCATGTTGGTCAGGCTAGTCTCGATCACCTGAACTCAAATGATCAGCCCACCTCAGCCTTCCAAAGCACTGGGATTATTGGTGTGAACCAACACACCAGGCCTTATATCTGTATTTAAAAAACAACATGTACACATGTACTAATAAAATGTTATTAAGCAGGTACTATGTGCTCAATAAGATTTTACAGAGCAGTATAACACATTATGAGATTTAATTTTAATAACATTCTATGTGTTGATATTAAATGTTCAATAATTCCAAATATTTAGAAAAAGAACCCAGAATTTTTATGTCTTATCCTGTTTCTCTGTTATTGATTTAAAAAAAAAAAAGAATAAAATCTAAATGCAGAAAGATGGGAGTCATACAGAAATGAATAGTTTAATATAATTTACAAAATTTTGTATGATGTTTATATTCACTTTTTTGTGACTTGTGCAAGATCTGCAGGACAGAAAACAAGTTGCTAAATAGAATTTCTCTGCAAGCACTAATTTTAAAGTTAACAATTTAAAAATGAGACCCTAAAATGCATACTTTATGTTTCTCATTTATCTGCTTTTTGGTTTCAGAAAACTCTGAGCACCAGCTCTAAAAGCAGAACAAGATTCATCGCTCAAAACTCTGATCTCTTCTATTCAGTTCCATGAGGTGACTTTAAGGTAGGGCCAGACCTAAATAAGGCCTCTAAAAAGGGTGAATCTGAAAAGGTCTGGGGCAGGGAGTGGACCCTATGTAGAATTCAGTTTTCTATGCCACTGAGTGTATTTTCAGTTCTGAGTGTTTTTCCTAAACTTACCTAAGAGAAATTTAAATTGCAGAGTTTGTGTAATTTAAATCTTTTTGTGCCACTGCCCTGTCAATTTCATGTCATATACTAATAAGCAATTGAAACAAATCACTTTACTAGGATAATTTTATTAGGAGGCCGAGGCAGGCATTCCAGACCAGCCTGGCCAACATTAAGAGAAACTCAGTCTCTACTAAAAAATACAAAAATTAGCTGGGTGTCGTGGTCTACACCTGTAATCCTAGCTACTGCAGAAGCAGAGGCAGGAGGATCGCTTGAACCCAGAAGGCAAAAGTTGCAGTGAGCTGAGATCAAGCCACTGAACTTCAGCTTGGGCAACAGAGTGAGACTCCATCCTCACACTCACAGATAAACAAAGAAATACAAATAATCGTAACAACTCTTCTGTTCATAAATATCCCCTCAGGTAAAAACATCAGAAGTCAGAACAATATAAAGAAAGTGAGGGCCAGGCGCGGTGGCTCACGCCTGTAATCTCAGCACTTTGAGAGGCTGAGGCAGGTGGATCACCTGAGATTGGGAGTTTGAGACCAGCATGACCATGGAGAAACCCCATCTGTACTAAAATAAAAATACAAAATTAGCCAGGCCTGGTGGCGCATGCTTGTAATCACAGCTACTCGGGAGGCAGAGGCAGGAGAATCACTTGAACCTGAGGGGCAGAGGTTATGGTGAGCTGAGATCACACCATTGCACTCTAGCCTTGGCAACAAGAAAAAAAATCTCTCTCTCTCTCTCTCTCACTCACACACACACACACACACACACACACACACACAAATAAAAAGAAAGTGGCCCAAATAAAGCCCAAGATTTTGCACACATCTATTTATTGTACTCACCATATAATGCATAATTCAACTTTTTATCCAGTTGCTAGTATAGACTAAAAATTTCTGGAATGTAGGGACCATGTCTGCTTTATTTATTTTTCTAATGACTATATGAAAGGAAAGCAACTGATTTATGTGTTTGAGTCTCTAGATCTCCTCCTGTTTTTCACTCAAGTACAAGGAAACTGGAGAAACTCTCGTTTGGGTGCCAACCAAAAACATTTCTTCTATGAGGTGAGGAACAAACACGGAATGAGTCATTTCTCTTAGACTGGGACAGAAGTAGAATTAACGACTCTTGTCAACCTAATAAAATTCTGCTCTGGACATTCTCAAATAACTCAAAGATGCCTAGGTGATTGTGATAAGGTTCCCAGTGACCCTGTGCTGGTGGCCCAATGATATGACAGGCAGGAGAGACTCAGGCTGATTCTTTTTTATTTTTCTGGTTTTTATTTTTTTATTTTTATTTTTTATTTTAAGATGGAGTCTCTCTCTGTTGCCCAGGCTGGAGAGCAATGATGCAATATTGGCTCACTGCAACTTCTGCCTCCCATGTTCAAGCATTTTTCCTGCCTCAGCCTCCCAAGTATCTGGGACTACAGGTGCACACCACCACGCTGGGCTACTTTTTGTATTTTTAGTAGAGATAGGGTTACATCATGTTGGCCAGGTTGCTCTCAAACTCCTGACCTCAGGTGATCCACTCGCCTTGATCTCCAAAGTGCTGGGATTACAGGTATGAGCCTCCGTGCCCAGACGATTCAGGCTAATTTCAAATAAAACATAGATCTCCCCTGGTAGCGCTCTAGAACTGGGATTACCTGTCATGATAAGCTAGCTCTTGGGTAAAATGAAGGACAAGAATATTCTACTCCAGCCGGGCGTGGTGGCTCAAGCCTGTAATCCCAGCACTTTGGGAGGCCGAGGCGGGTGGATCACGAGGTTGAGAGATCGAGACCATCCTGGTCAACATGGTGAAACCCCGTCTCTACTAAAGGTGCAAAAAATTAGCTGGGCATGGTGGCGCGTGCCTGTAATCCCAGCTACTCAGGAGGCTGAGACAGGAGAATTGCCTGAGCCCAGGAGGCGGAGGTTGCGGTGAGCCGAGATCGCGCCATTACACTCCAGCCTGGGTAACAAGAGCGAAACTCCGTCTCAAAAAAAAAAAAAAATTCTACTCCAGTATCACATTTTTACTCATAGCTATAGTTGTGGTTATGGCTCTGGATACTTTGCAGTCTTTATCTTATCACTCCTAAGATGCTTGTTTACACTTACAGATTCTGCCATCAGATTCTATTTACCCTTGGAGCTACTCACAGAACTGTAGCAGGTTACTGAACAAGACCTGAAAAGCTCAAAGAGCCACACTTTCAAAGGGGGCCTTTAAGATCTCTGTGCTGACATCCTGCAATGCAGAAAATGCCTCCTCTTAGTTTTCTGTATGTTTTGTATTTAAATCCTGCCTTGTCTTGTAAATACCAGGCAGAGGCCACAACTTATGTGCATATTCTAGGTGCGATTAACCTCTCTCTGCATTTTTGGTGTTACAGCAAGTAAAGTACAATCAAAAGAAAGATCCCCTCACATCATGTCCGTGGCTAACAGAGAAAGACTCTGTCTTAAAAAAAAAAAAAAGTGGATTTGTGGCCGGGTGCAGTGGCTCACGCCTGTAATCCCAGCACTTTGGGAGGCCGAGGCAGGTGGATCACGAGGTCAAGAGATCGAGACCATCCTGGTCAACATAGTGAAACCCCGTCTCTACTAGAAAAATACAAAAAATTAGCTGGGCATGGTGGCGCATGCTTGTAATCCCAGCTACTCAGGAGGTTGAGGCAGGAGAATTGCCTGAACCCAGGAGGCGGAGGTTGCGGTGAGCCGAGATCGCGCCATTGCTCTCCAGCCTGGGTAACAAGAG
Organism: Saimiri boliviensis; assembly: GCF_048565385.1. NCBI lineage: Eukaryota > Metazoa > Chordata > Mammalia > Primates > Cebidae > Saimiri > Saimiri boliviensis. Next base: position 180,746,640 of record NC_133451.1, on the reverse strand, counting down.
CAAAACTCCGTCTCAAAAAAAAAAAAAGTGGATTTGTAAAAGCAGAAAAAAAGACAACAGAGTGAACTGATAAAAAAAGTTGTTTCTCATCCAGACATGATGGCTCATGCCTGTTATCTCAGCATTTTGGGAGGCCAAGGCAGGTGGACCATCAGAGGTCAGGAATTCAAGACCAGCCTGGCCAAAACGGTGAAACCTGTCTCTTCTAAAAATACAAAAATTAGCTAGGCATGATGGCAGGTGCCTGTAATACCAGCTACTTGGGAGACTGAGGCAGGAGAATCACTTGAACCTGGGAGTTGGAGGTTTCAGTGGGCCAAGATCACCATTGCACTTCAGCCTGGAAGAGGTGGGTGGATCATGAGGTCAGGAGTTCAAGACCAGCCTGGCCAAAATGGTGAAACCCTGTCAGGAGATCCAGACCATCCTGGCTAACACAGTGAAACCCAATTTCTACTAAAAATACAAAAAATTAGCTGGGTGTGGTGGTACACATCTGTAATCCCAGCTACTCAGGAGGCTGAGGCAGAAGAATCCCTTGAACCTGGGAGGTGGAGGTTTCAATGAGCTGAGATCATGCCACTGCACTCCAGCCTGTGTGACAGAGCGAGACTTCATTTCAAAAAAAAAAAAAAAAAAAAGAAGCCGGGCGCGGTGGCTCAAGCCTGTAATCCCAGCACTTTGGGAGGCCGAGGCGGGTGGATCACGAGGTCGAGAGATCGAGACCATCCTGGTCAACATGGTGAAATCCCGTCTCTACTAAAAGTGCAAAAAATTAGCTGGACATGGTGGCACGTGCCTGTAATCCCAGCTACTCAGGAGGCTGAGGCAGGAGAATTGCCTGAGCCCGGGAGGCGGAGGTTGCGGTGAGCCGAGATCGCGCCATTGCACTCCAGCCTGGGTAACAAGGGCGAAACTCCGTCTCAAAAAAAAAAAAAAAAGTTTCTCAGGCAGTCTTTATTTATTTCTTATTATTATTATTATTATTATTATTATTATTTGCTAATCTTCTCTGTATTGTACCAATTGTGTGTGTGCTACTGAAGTGAGCACCTTTTTTTGGTCATTAGTTATTAGTTTATTATAAAAGAGACATGAAAATTATTTACATGATGAAAGATTTCAGAACTTCAGTAGAATGGGCTGCTTCACGTTGATGCCATTTCAATAGTGATTTATTACAGTCTCTGTACTTTCCAAGGATGTCACCGTCTCTAAATAGGAAAGAATCCTTGTCTCCTAAAACTACTTTGGTTCCTCCATATTTTGGGAGAAAAACTTTATTTCTAACTTTCACACTAACTGGTTGAATCTCTCCACCCTTTCCTTTAGAACCTGATTCAACAGCAACTACTGTTGCTTGCAACACTTTTCCTTGAGATTTTTCTGGAAGCATAATGCCTCCTTTGGTTACAGTTTCAGCAGCATTCCTTCCAAGCAATACTTGGTCAAAAAGTGGAAGAAACAGGGAAGTCTTCTTTATTGAAAGAAATAACTTTGATTATGGATTAGCTATACATCACTAAGGGTTCGGGTATATGATATAGTGTCTTCTGTGACATTATTAGTTTAATTTATACATACTTGTGGCAATCATGAACAGTTTCAAGAGATAGGTAGTTGAAAGGTGGAGAAAGACATAACTGTGCTCTCATTTTAATGTCTCTCTGTGTTTGATAACTAAAAGGACTTTCATTCCTCAGATAAGATCTCAAGACCTAGATTTATAATTGGAGGCTGCAGATTTAGGTCCAAAATGGGTGGAGTAGCAGCACATGCTACCTGCACATTTGAGCATTTTAGCAAGAGGAGAAAAAGGAAAGTGGAGATTCTCATGTCTGCATGTCTACTAAATGCACTCATGTTACTCTAATTGCGTTTCTAGGACCCATGAGCTCTCAATCTGTTTCAGGTCTTATAATGGAAGAGTCAGTGAAAGAGGTAAAATGATTGACTGCTCCCCTGCAAAGTGTGTAGTAATCTCATCTAGCCTCTCTGGAAGTGACTGTAGAGGACTATAGATACCAAACAGGCAGAGACATAATTCTGCCTGCATGTTCAGGAGACAACATGCACTTTACAGCGTAAGTGTAAGTTGATGTAAAGCCTGAAAGGGAAAGGCCCCTCTAGAATAAAGCTTGGTTGAAACCTTATGTGTTTATGTCATGTTTTCTAATTCTAGACAGTGTTTGGGAAATACAGTTACAAGAAATATTTTCTCCAGCCCCAGGAAAACTCCACAATAACACGACTGATAGAAAACAAAACTGAAAGGCCAGGTGCGGTGGCTCACACCTGTAATCCCAACATTTTAGGATGCTGAGGTGGGCAAATCACCTGATGTTGGGAGTTTGAGACCAGCCTGGCCAACACAAACCCCATCTCTACTAAAAGTACAAAATTAGCCAAGTGTGGTGATGCATGCCTGTAATCCTAGCTACTTGTGAGGTTCAGGCAGGAAAATCACTTGAACGTAGGAGGCAGAGGTTGCGATGAGCTGAGATCAAGCCATTGCACTCCAGCCTCAGCAAAAAGAATGACATTGTCAAAAAAGTAAAAAGGAAAGCAAGCAAGAAAAAATAAAACAAAACTGTGGGCCAGGTGTGGTGACTGATGCATGTAATCCCAGGACTTTGGGAGGCTGAGGTGGGCAGATCACAAGGTCAGGAGTTCAAGACCAGGCTGGCCAACGTGGTGATGCTCTGTCTCTACTAAAAATACAAAAATTAGCTGGGCATGTTGGCGTATTCCTGTAACACCAGCTACTCAGAGGCTGAGGCAGGAGAGTTGCTTGAACTAGGCTGTGGGAAGCGGAGGTTGAAGTGAGCTGAGATCATGGCACTGCACTCCAGCATAGGCTAGACTTCTCAAAAAAAAAGACGCTGGGTGTAGTGGCTCACCCCTGTAGTCCCAGCACTTTGGGAGGCCGGGATGGGCTAATCACCTGAGCTCTGGAGTTCAAGACCACCCTGACCAACATGGAGAAACCCCGTCTCCACTAAAAATACCAAATTAGCTGGGCACGATGGCGTATGCCTCTCAAGACAGCTACTTGGGAGGCTGCAGCAGAAGAATCACTTGAACATAAGAGGCGGAGGTTGTATTTAGTCGAGACTGTGCCATTACAGTCCAGCATGGGCAACAGGAGTAATAGAGAGGTGGGGGAAAAGGGAAAGGAAGGGCAAGGGAGGGAAGGGGAGGGGAGGGGAGGGGAGGGAAGGGAAGGGAAGGGAAAAAACAAAACTGTATGATTACAAAATTAAATCTGACTGTATTATAGTCAATCTGCTTAAAAGACTGCAAAGACAGAAAGATGGTCATCATAATTAGTCCACAAGTAGAAAAACATGCAGAACCATGTCATACATAGTTCATTCTAAATTCACCTTGTAACTGGGGAGGCCATGCATGTATGCTAATTAATATTTAATGACAAAATAAACTTTTCACAGCTTCATGACTGGAGGTAGTTTTGCAACTAGAAGCCCGGTGCCTGCTGAAGGTAGGCTTTCACTTTTCTACAAAAATAGTTGATTATGGTGCTATCTTCTTGTCTATGTACATTTTAAATCAATGGCTCTCTATTTCCTGAGCCCTGGGCTCCAGCATTCTTGCTTGCCCTCCCCTGGGGCTTAGGGTACTCTCTTGACTCCTAACATTTGCAGTTGAGGCACATTCCACAGCACAGAGCACACAGCTGACAACTCACAACTTACGTGAACCCCAATTGCCAGAACAGCACGCCAGTGTCACATCAGAGATTACAGTCTGAGCTGCAGGAGGAGAGCCTGCAGGCCCCCTGAGTAGAATTGCATCTGCACAATAATGGAAATGGGACTAGTGTCTCAGCTTCCATTTCTACTTATAATGGTGATGAAAAACATACTGCTGGATTTCAAGCAGTAGTCTGGATAGAGATAACTCCAAGAGTTCTCACTGTGACAGCCCACCTCATTCACAGACACAAAGGGAAACAAATAGGTCTTCTAAAAAAGATATCTAAAGCATTGGAGATAACAACAGCTCTCTGCCGGGCATGGTGGCTCACACCTGTAATCCCATCCCTTTGAGAGGCCAATGTGAAAGGATCAGTTGAGGTCAGGAGTTCAAAATTAACCTGGCCAACATAACAAAACCCTGTCTCTATAAAAAATACAAAAATTAGCCAGGCATGATGGTAGGCGCCTGTAGTTCCAGCTACTGGGGAAGCTGAGGCAGGAGAATCACTTGAGCCTGGGAGCTGGAGGTTGTAGTGAGTCAAGACTGTGTCACTATACTCCAACCTAGGTGGAAAACAGCTCTCATTCTGAGAAAGATTACACTGAGGGAAAAAAAAAGTTAAAAGCATCTTAAGAAAAAACTCAGATTAGATATAAGATTGATCAATTCAGCCAGAAAATATTTCTCATAAAAAATTGCTCTCTATGTCCGTGTGTTCTCATTGTTCAACAGCCGCCTATGAGTGAGAATATGCGGTGTTTGATTTTCTGCTCTTGTGTCAGTTTGCTGAGAATGATGGCTTCCAGGTTCATCCATGTCACTACAAAGGACGTGAACTCATCGTTTTTGATGGCTGTGTAATGGACACAGGGAGGGGAGCACTACACACTGGGGTCTGTTGGGGGAAAATGAGGGAGGGACGGGGGGCGGGGAGGTGGGAAGATATAGCATGGGGAGAAATGACAGATACAGGTGAGGGGACGGAAGGCAGCAAACCACACTGCCATGTGTGTACCTATGCAACAATCTTGCATGTTCTTCACATGTACCCCAAAACCTAAAATGCAATTAAAAAAAAATTGCTCTCTAGAGAAGAGAGGAGCCTGAAGACTCGGAAATTTGAATACCACAGTAGCATGGAGTGTGACCTCATGGAAACTGACATCTTGGAGTCGCTGGTTGATCTAGGTTACAAGGGCCCATTGTTGGAAGATGGAGCGCTCTCTCAGGCAATCTCTGGTGGAGCCAGTTCCCCTGAGTTTACCAAACTGTGTGCTTGACTGGTGTCTGAATTGAGTGCTCTGTAAACTAGAGGAAAATGTGCAAGCAACTAACAGTCCGAGTGAAGCTGAAGAATTCCAGCTTGAGGTAAGTGGGCTGCTAGGGGAGATGAACTGCCCGCATCTTTCACTGACAGCTGGCGATGTGACCAAGCACCTTCTCATTCAGAAGAACTGCCTCCTCTTGCTCACATACCTCATCTCAGAACTAGAAGCTGCCAGAATGCTCTGTGTGAATGCTCCTCCAAAAAAGCTCAAGAAGGAGGCGGTAGTGAGGTCTTTCATGAGTTGAAAGGCATATGTATTGCTCTAGGAATGTCCAAACCTCCAGCTAATATAACTATGTTCCAGTTCTTCAGCGGGATTGAAAAAAAATTAAAGGAAACATTAGCAAAAGTTCCACCCAAGCATGTGGGAAGGCCTTTACTGAAGAAGCCAATGGGACCAGCCCACTGGGAAAAGATAGAAGCAATTAACCAAGCCATAGCCAATGAATATGAAGTCTGGAGAAAGCTGCTAATAAAACGTTTGGATGTCACTGTACAGTCCTTTGGCTAGTGTGACAGAGCTAAGAGTCAGACAGAAAAATTAGCCAAGGTTTACCAGTCAAAGCATTAGGTCTTATCCCCTAAAAGTACTATTTCTGTTGCCCATCTTTTGGCTGCAAGACAGGACTTGTCAAAGATTTTGAGGACAAGCAGCGGCTCTATAAGAGAAAAGACTGCCTGTGTTATCAATAAGGTGTTGATGGGCAGGGTGCCTGACAGAGGTGATAGACCCAATGAAATCGAACCTCCACCCCCAGAGATGCCACCATGGCAGAAGAGGCAAGATGGCCCCCAGCAGCAAACAGGAGGCCGAGGAGGAGGGAGAGGTGGCTATGAACATTCCTCATATGGAGGATGAGAAGGTCACTAACAAGGAGGCAGGAGAGGTGGACGTGGTGGCTATGACCATGGTGGCCGAGGGGGAGGAAGAGGAAATAAGCATCAAGGAGGCTGGACAGATGGAGGGAGTAGAAGAGGAGGTGGCTACCAAGATGATGGTTATCGAGATTCAGGTTTCCAGCCAGGTGGCTATCATGGTGGCCACAGTGGTGGCTATCAAGGCGGAGGTAATGGTGGCTTCCAGACATCTTCATATATAGGAAGTGGATACCAGGGTGGTGGCTACCAGCAGGATAATAGACACCAAGATGGCGGGCATCATGGTGATTGTGGTGGTGGTCGTGGAGGGCGAGGTGGTTGTGGAGGGCGAGGTGGTCGTGCAGGTCAGGGAGGAGGCTGGGGAGGAAGAGTGAGCCAGAATTATCACCAAGGGGGTCAATTTGAACAGCATTTCCAGCATGGAGGTTATCAGTATAATCATTCTGGCTTTGGACAGCGAAGGCATTATGCTAGTTGAGGCTACTGAACCTTACATTTTGCTAGAGCTCAAGTAATAGAAATAGTTTCAGAATTCTGAATTCAGCACCTATTTTGAATTACTGTGAGACTGCAGGTGGCAGGCAGATTCCTGCTTGGCATAAGCATTTGTAGGTCTTCATTCAATTCTTTTGGATTTTTTTATTGGACTTACATAATGCTGTTTATTTGAGAAACACGTACCATCTCTCATTTCTATGAAAATTTTTTAAAAAGGTGATTAAAATTGTCTTTAATTGACCAGTAGACTAATTCCACAGTCAGAACATGCATACTTTTTTGAAGAAATTACTTGAACAAGTAGTTTTCATGTTTTCAATATGTAGTTTTGAAAATGAGGATTTGTCTAGACTTTTTTAAATTTTCTACTAGGAAACCTTCCTCATATTAATAATCAATTTATATGTGTTTTGCTTAAAGTATTCTAATGCCTATTTTCCAAGCACAGTTCTGCCCCCAGTTGGCTTTTTATTCGGAGGTGTTGTACCACATGTGCTTTGTGATAGAACCTCTAGGTCAGGACCTATTAAATGAACTCTTCTGCAGATAGCACATTCAATAGCCTTATGTTATTGATGGAACACTGTGTATCATATGCTCAACTGAAAACCTTGAACATCGCCAAAATCCATAAAGATTAGAAAAGCAAACTAAGCTGTGAATCTATAATACATGTAGGCATTTAGTTAAGTATAGCAATTCAAACTGACCTGCATCCATCCAAAACAAATTCCTCCTTCAACCTTATTTTTACTTGAAATTTGCTAGAAGAAACAGCAAACCGAAATTTGTTTTATGCATGAGTGAATACCACTGGCTCAGCAAATATAAGTTAGTTTGCTTTAGGTAGGAGACTTTTTGTAATGGAAGAAATGCACTACAAAGTTAAGACAGATTTTTGCCAAGTGCAGGAGGCCCTTTATTATTGCTGCAGAAAACAAAAGCCTGGCTGAGTCAATGTTTTACATTCTTCCTTAATGAAATCTACATGATATGATGCTTCCTGCTGGGTTTTTGTATATGTAAACATTGTCAAGTTGTGAAAGAAAATGGCTGGAGGTGTGCTTTGTGTGAAAGGTGAGCAATAAATTATCTGTTAAGTTAAAAAAAATTGCTTTCTAACCACCCAAAGTGGATAGCTACTATCAGCATTAAAAATATTAATGTCTGGGTGCAGTGGCTCACACCTGTAATTCCAGTACTTTGGAAGGCTGAGGTAGGTGGATAACTGGAAGTCAGGAGTTCAAGATCAGCCTGGCCAACATGGTGAGGCCCCCGTCTCTTAGAAAAATATGAAAATAATTAGCTAGACGTGGTGGCGAGTGCCTATAAGTAATCTCAGCTACTCAGGAGGCTGAGACTGAAGAATCGCTTAAACCTGGGATGCAGAAGTTGCAGTGAGTCAAGATTGCATCACTGCACTCCAGCCTGGGTGAGAGAGGGAGAGTCCTTCTCAAAAAACAAATAAATCAATGTCTGGGCAGTGAGTCAGTTGCTTTCTTTTTCACATCTTTAGGATACTAGAGCAACTTGACAGTAGATTAAGAATAACAAAAGAACAACCTTTTGGATTACTTAAGTTTTTTGACTGCATGTGCTTTGACCGGCACTTTTTGATAAATAATTGAAATCTCACTGTTTATATAGTGTAATACTTTAGAGCTTGCAACATAGCTAACTGAAGAGCTATTATGATTTCTGAGCGGCCACATCACCTGTCTTTATTTGTCCTGTAATAGCAATTTTCCAAGCTGGGTGTGGTGGATCACACCTGTAATTCCAGCACTGTGGGAGACTGAGGCAGGTGGATCACCTGAGGTCAGAAGTTTGAGACCAGCCTGGTCAAAATGGTAAAACCTCATCTCTACTAAAAATACAAAATGCAGCCAGGCATGGTGGTGGGCACCTGTAATCTCAGCTACTCTAGAGGCTCAGGCAGGAGAATTGCTTGAATTCAGGAGCTGGAGTTTGCAGTGAAATGAGATCATCCCACTGCCCTCCAGCCTGGGTGACAGAGTGAAACTCCGTTTCCAAAAAAAAAAAAAAAAAAAAAAAATGTTTCTTGTTCCAAGATAGCCAAATAGGAACAGGTCCGGAGTGCAGTTCCCAGCAAGAACAACGCAGAGGGTGAGTGCCCACCACATTTTCAAATAAATTTTCACTGCCCACAGACCAGGAGATTCCTGGGCTGGAAGGTGCCACAAGTTTTCAGCACAGTGATTTCAGCCAATGCCAGTTTGGCGCACAGAAACACACACAAATCTGGGTGACTGTTTCAACTGGCCCCTGGAATGCTAGGGAGACAGAGCCATGCATTCAACTGAAAGGGAGGGGGCAGAGACCGGGAGCCAGGTGATCTGGCTGAGCAGGTACACTCCCACAAAACAAGCAATCTAAAATTCTCTGGATTGAGAGTTTCACAGCAAGTGCAGCTGGACCCAGGACTGTCCAGATTAGTTGGGGGAAGGACAACCACGACTACTGAGGCAGTCCACCACTACCAAGGCAGTTCATACAGCAGCTGGGCAGAGACTGCAACAGCTCAGCAATGCCTCTGCTGGCAGACTGTGACTAGACTACTCTGTGTGAGGCAGGGCATCTATAAAAAAAAGACAGCAGCACAACAGGAACTTATAAATAAAGCCAACCTTCCGACAATAGAGCATCTGGGAAAAGAGGTGGTTATGAGTTCCACTGCAGCAGACATAAAATTACCAGCCCAGAAGCTCTAAATGGAACAAAGGAGCTCCCAGCACAGCACTTGAGCTCCTATAATGGACAGACTGTCTCCTCAAGCAGCTCCCCAACCCCTGTGTACCCAAAGAGACACCTTGTAAATGAGATGTCTCAGGCACCATGTAAATGAGATGTCTCAGACTGACATCTGGCAAGTACCCTTCTGTGATGAATATAACAGAAGAAGAAGCTGGTAGCAACCCTTACTGTTCTGCAGACCCCGCAGGTGATGCCCAGGCAAGCAGGGTCTGGAGTGGACCTCCAGCAGTCCTTCAGCAGAGAGACCCCACTGTTAGAAGGAAAACTAAGAAAGAGAAAGAAATAACTTTAACATCAATGAAAAGGATGTCCACTCAGAGACCCATCCAAAAGTCATGCACTACAAAGACCACAGGTAGATAAAGCCACTAAGATGGGAAGAAACGAGTGCAAAATGGATGAAAACACCAAAAACCAGAATGACTATCCTCCTCCGAGGGATCACAACTCCTCATCAGCTAGAGGTCAGAGACGGATGGAGAATGAATCTGATGAATTGACAGAAACAGGCTTCAGAAGGTGGGTAATAACAAACTTCTCAGAGTTAAAAGAACATGAGCTAACCCAATGCAAAGAAACTAAGAATGTAGAAAAAATGTTAGATGGGATGCTAATTAGAATAGACAGCTTAGAGAATAATATAAATGACTGGATGGAGCTGAAAAACACAGCAAGAGAACTTTGCAAAGCAAGAGAACTTCGCAAAGCATACACAAGTTTCAATAGCTGAATTGACCAAACAAAAGAAAGGATATCAAAGATTGAAGATCAACTAGTGAAATAAAAATAAGTAGGCAAGAATAGAGAAAAAAGAGTGAAAAGAAATGAAGAAAGTCTCCAAGAAATAAGGGATTATGTGGAAAGACCTACTCTATGTTTGATAGGCGCACCTGAATGTGATGGAGAGAATGAATCCAAGCTGGAAAACACTCTTCAGTACACTATCCAGGAGAACTTCCCCAACCTAGCAAGGCAGGCCAATATTTAAGTCTAGGAAATACAGAGAATATGACAAAGATATTCCTTAAGAAGAGTAACCCCAAGGAACATAATAATCAGATTCACCAGGGTTGAAATGAAGGAGAAAATTCTGTGGGCAGCCAAAGAGAGAAAGGTTGGGTTACCCACAGAGGGAAGCCCATCAGACTCACAGAGGATCTCTCAGCAGAAACCCTACAAGCCAGAAGAGGGTGGGGGCCAATATTCAACATCCTCGAAGAACTTTCAACTAGAATTTCATATCCAGCCAAACTAAGCTTCGTAAGTGAAGAAGAAAGAAAATCCTTTGTGGACAAGCAATTGCTGAGAGATTTCATCACCACGAGGCCTGTCGTACAAGAACTCCTGAAAGAAGCACTAAACAAGGAAAAGCACAACCCGTACCAGACACTCCAAAAACCTACCAAATAGTAAAGACCATCAACGGAATGAAAAAAATGTGTCAACTAATGGGCAAAACATCCAGCTAGCATCAAAATGGCAGGATCAAATTCACACATAACAATATTAACCTTAAATGCAAATGGCCTAAATGCCCCAATCAAAAGACACAGACTAGCAAATTGGATAAAAAGTCAAGATCCATCTGTGTACTGTATTCAGGAAACACATCTCACATGCAAGGACACACATAAGCTCAAAATAAAGGGGTGGAGGAAGATTTATCAAATAAATGGAGAGAGAAGAAAAAGCAGGAGTTGCAATCCTAGTCTCTGATAAAATAGACTTTAAACCAACAAAGATCAAAAGAGACAAAGAAGGGCATTACATAATGGTAAAAGAATCAATGCATCAAGAAGAGCTAACAATCCTAAATATATACGCACCCAATACAGGAGCACCGCGGTTCATAAAGCAAGTTCTTAACGACTTACAAAGAGACATAGACTCCCACAGAATAATAGTGGGAGACTTTAACATTCCACTTTCAATATTAGACAGATCAACAAGACAGAAAATTAACAAGGATATCCAGGCTTAAACTCAGATCTGGACCAAGCAGACCTAATAGACATCTACAGAACTCTCCACCCCAAATCTACAGAATATACATTCATTTCAATGCCTCATTGCACCTACTCTAAAATTGATGACATAATTGGAAGTAAATCACTCCTCGGCAAATGCAAAAGAACAGAAATAATAATAAACAGTCTCTCAGACCACAGGGCAATCAAATTAGAACTCAGAATTAAGAAACTAACTCAACCTCACAGCTTCATGGAAACTGAACAACTGGCTCCTGAATGTTGACTGGATAAACAATGAAATGAAGGCAGAAATAAAGATGTTCTTTGAAACCAATGAGAACAAAAACACAATGTACCAGAATCTCTGGGACACACTTAAAGCAGTGTACAGAGAGAATTTGACAGCAATAAATACCCACATGAGAAGTGAGGAAAGATCTAAAATCGACACCCTATCATCAAAATAGAAAGAACTAGAGGAGCAAGATTGAAAAAACTCAAAACCTAGCAGAAGACAGGAAATAGAACTTAGATCAGAGCAGAACTGAAGGAGATAGAGACACAAGGAAACCCTTCAAAGAATCAATAAATCCGGGAATTGGTTTTTTGAAAAGATCAACAATATAGACAGATCACTAACCAGATTAATAAAAAAGAAAAGAGAGAAGAATCAAATAGGTGCAATAAAAAACGATAAAGGGGGTATTACCACTGATTCCACAGAAATACAAACTCCAATCAGGGATTACTACAAACAACGCTATGCACATAAACCAGTAAACCTGGAAGAAATGGATAAATTCCTGGACACTTGCATCCTCCAAAGCCTAAACCAGGCAGAAGTTGAAACCTTGAATAGACCAATACCAAGGGCTGAAATTGAGGCAGCAATTAATAACCTACCAGCCAAAAAAAGTCCAGGTCCAGATGGGTTCACAGCCGAATTCTACCAGAAGTACAAAGAGGAGCTGGTACCATTCCTTCTGAAACTATTCCAAACAATCCAGAAAGAGGCAATCCTTCCAAAATCATTTTTTTGAGACCAACATCATTCTGATACCAAAACCCTGCAGAAACTCGACAAAAAAGGAAACTTCAGGTCAATAACCATGAACATAGATGCAAAAGTCTTCAACAAAATACTGACAAACCGATTACAACAGCACATCAAAAAGCTTATCCATCATGATAAAGTAGGCTTCATTCCAGGGATGCAAGGCTGGTTCAATATACACAAGTCTATAAACGTAATCCTCCACATAAACAGAACCAAAGACAAAAACCACATGATTATCTCAACTGATGTAAAGAAGGCCATAGACAAAATTCAACAGCCCTTTATGTTAAAACTCAATAAACTGGTATTGAAGGAACATATCTCAAAACAATAAAAGCTATATATGACAAACCTACAGCCAACATCATACTGAATGGGCAAAAACTGGAAGCATTTCCTTTGAAATCTGGCACTAGACAAGGATGCCCTCTCTCACCACTCCTATTCAATATCGTATTGGAAGTTCTCGCCAGAGCAATCAGGCAAGAAAAAGAAATAAAGGTTATTCAGTTATGAAAAGAGGAAGTCAAATTGTCTCTAGTTGCAGACGACATGATTGTATATTTAGAAGACCCTATCATCTCAGTCCCAAATCGCCTTAAACTGATAAGCAACTTCAGCAAAGTCTCAGAATACAAAATCAATGTGCAGAAATCACAAGCATTTTTATACACCAACAACAGACTAATAGAGAGCCAAATCATGAGCAAATTCCCATTCACAATTGCTACAAAGAGAATAAAATATCTAGGAATACAACAACAAAGGACGTAAAGGACCTATTCAAGGAGAACTACAAACCACTGCTCAAGGAAATAAGAGAGGATACAAACAGATGGAGAAACATTTGATGCTCATGGTTAGGAAGAATCAATATCATGAAAATGGTCATACTGTCCAAAGTAATTTATGGATTCAACACTATCCCCATGAAGCTGCCAATGACCTTCTTCACAGAACTGGAAAAATCCACATTAAACTGCATATGAAACCAAAAGAGAGCCTGCATAACCAACACAATCCTAAGCAGAAAGAACAAAGCCGGAGGCATTGTGCTACCTGATTACAAACTACACTACAAGGCTACAGTAATCAAAACAATGTGGTGCTGGTACCAAAACAGAGATATAGACCAATCGAACAGAACAGAGGCCCTGGAGGCAAGCCCATACATATACAACCATCTCTTTTTTGACAAACCTGACAAAAACAAGCAATGGGGAAAGGATTTCCTGTTTAATAAATGGTGTTGGGAAAACTGGCTAGCCATATGCAGAAAGCGGAAACTGAACCCCTTCCTGACACCTTGCACTAAATTAACTCCAGATGGATTAAAGACTTAAACATAAGACCTAACACCATAAAAAACCTAGAAGAAAGTCTAGGCAAAACCATTCAGGACATAGGCGTAGGCAAGGACTTCGTGATCAAAATGCCAAAAGCATTGGCAACAAAAGCCAAAATAGACAAATGGGACCTAATCAAACTCCACAGCTTCTGTATGGCAAAAGAAACAGTCATTAGAGTGAATCAGCAACCAACAGAATGGGAAAAAATTTTTTGCAGTCTACCCATCTGACAAAGGTCTGATATCCAGAATTTACAAAGAACTAAAACAGATTTACAAGAAAAAAACAAACAAGCCCATTGAACAGTGGGAGAAGGATATGAACAGACACTTTACAAAAGAAGACATACATGAAGCCAACAAACATATGAAAAAATGCTTGTCATCGCTGGTCATTAGAGAAATGCAAACCAAAACTACATTGAGATACCATCTGTTGTCTCCAGGTTTTCTAATGATCGCCATTCTAAAAAATCTGGAGACAACAGATGCTGGAGAGGATGTGGGGAAATAGGATCACTTTTACACTATTGGTGGAAGTGTAAATTAGTTCAACCACTGTGGAAGACAGTGTGGCGATTTCTCAAGGACCTAGAAATAGAAATTCCATTTGACCCAGCAATCCCATTACTGGGTATATATCCAAAGGATTATTAATCATTTTACTATAAGGACACATGCACAAGAATGTTCATTGCAGCACTTTTTACAATAGCAAAGACCTGGAACCAACCCAAATGCCCATTGATGATAGACTGTATAGGGAAAATGTGGCACAGATACACCATGGAATGCTATGCAGCAATCAAAAACAATGAGTTCATGTCCTTTGTAGGGACATGGATGAACCTGGAAACCATCATTCTCAGCCAACTGACACAAGAACAGAAAATCAAACACCACATGTTCTCACTCATAGTTGAGTGTTGAACAATGAGAACACATGGACACAGGTAGGTGAGCATCACACACTGGGGTCTGTCGGGGAAATAGGGGAAGGATGGCAGGTGGTAGGGAGGTGGGGAGAGATAGCATGCAGCAAAATGCTAGATATAAGTGATGGGGAGGAAGACAGAAAATCACACTGCCATGTGTGTACCATGCAATAATCTTGCATGTCCCTCACATGTACCCCCAAACTTGAAATGCAATAAAAAAAAGAGTGTTTCAAATCTACTGAATCAAAACAAATTTTAACTTTTTCAGGTGAATACACACATCACAAAACATTTTACAGATAGCTTGTTTGTAGTTTTTACCACAGGATATTCAGTATTTCAGTATAAGTTTCAATGGGCTCTGAGATATCTTGGATTCTAGAAAAAAAAAAAGTGTTTTCAATTTCCTGAATTAAAATAAAGGTTTAACTCTGTGAGATAAATCTACACATCACAAAGCATTTTCCCAGAAAGTTTGTTTCTAGTTTTTATTGTGGGATATTTGGTTTTTCTTTTTTTTTTTTTATTGCATTTTAGGTTTTGGGGTACATGTGAAGAACATGCAAGATTGTTGCATAGGTACACACATGGCAGCGTGGTTTGCTGCCTTCCGTCCCCTCACCTATATCTGTCCTTTCTTCCCATGCTATCTCTTCCCACCTCCCCACGCCCCCGTCCCTCCCCCATTTCCCCGCAACGGACCCCAGTGTGTAGTGCTCCCCTTCCTGTGCCCATGTGTTCTCATTGCTCAACACCCGCCTATGAGTGAGAATATGCGGTGTTTGATTTTCTGCTCTTGTGTCAGTTTGCTAAGAATGATGTTTTCCAGGTTCATCCATGTCCCTGCAAAGGACGTGAACTCATCGTTTTTGATGGCTGCGTCATATTCCATGGTGTATATGTACCACATTTTCCCTATCCAGTCTATCATCGTTGGGCATTTGGGTTGGTTCCAGGTCTTTGCTATTGTAAACAGTGTTGCAATGAACATTCGTGTGCACGTGTCCTTATAGTAGAATGATTTATAATCCTTTGGATATATACCCAGTAATGGGATTGCTGGGTCAAATGGGATTTCTATTTCTAGGTCCTTGAGGAATCGCCATACTGTCTTCCACAATGGTTGGATTAATTTACATTCCCACCAACAGTGTAAAAGTGTTCCTATTTCTCCACATCCTCTCCAGCATCTGTTGTTTCCAGATTTTTTAATGATCGCCATTCTAACTGGTGTGAGATGCTATCTCAATGTGGTTTTGATTTGCATTTCTCTAATGACCAGTGATGATGAGTATTTTTTCATATGTTTGTTGGCCTCCTGTATGTCTTCTTTTGTAAAGTATCTGTTCATATCGTTTGCCCATTTTTGAAAGGGCTTGATTGTTTTTTTCTTGTAGATCTGTTTTAGTTCTTTGTAAATTCTGGATATCAGCCCCTTGTCAGATGGGTAGACTGCAAAAATTTCCTCCCATTCTGTTGGTTGCCGATTCACTCTACTGACTGTTTCATTTGCTGTGCAGAAGCTGTGGAGTTTGATTAGGTCCCATTTGTCTATTTTGGCTTTTGTTGCCATTGCTTTTGGCATTTTGGTCATGAAGTCCTTGCCTACGCCTATGTCCTGAATGGTTTTGCCCACATTTTCTTCTAGGGTTTTTATGGTGTTAGGTCTGATGTTTAAGTCTTTAATCCATCTGTAGTTAATTTTGGTGTAAGGTGTCAGGAAGGGGTCTTGTTTCTGCTTTCTGCCCATGGCTAGCCAGTTTTCCCAACACCATTTATTAAACAGGGAATCCTTTCCCCATTGCTTGTGTTTGTCAGGTTTGTCGAAGATCAGAAGGTTGTGCGTATGTTGTATTTCCTCTGAGGCCTCTGTTCTGTTCCATTGGTCTATATCCCTGTTTTGGTACCAGTACCATGCTGTTTTGATTACTGTAGCCTTGTAGTATAGTTTGAAGTTCGGTAGTGTGATGCCTCCTGCTTTGTTCTTTTTGCTTAGAACTGACTTGGCTATGCGGGCTCTCTTTTGGTTCCATATGAAGTTTAAGGTGTTTTTTTCCAGTTCTGTGAAGAAGGTCATTGGTAGCTTGATGGGAATAGCGTTGAATCTGTAAATTACTTTGGGCAGTATGGCCATTTTCACGATGTTGATTCTTCTTAACCATGAACATGGAATGTTTCTCCATCTGTTTGTGTCCTCTCTTATATCATTGAGCAGTGGCTTGTAGTTCTCCTTGAAGAGGTTCTTTACGTTCCTTGTTAGTTGTATTCCTAGGTATTTTATTCTCTTTGTAGCAATTGTGAATGGCAGTTCATTCTTGATTTGGCTCTCTTTAAGTCTGTTACTGGTGTATAGGAATGCTTGTGATTTTTGCACATTGATTTTGTATCCTGAGACTTTGCTGAAGTTGTTTATCAGTTTCAGGAGATTTTGGGCTGAGATGATGGGGTCTTCTAGATATACAATCATGTAATCTGCAAATAGAGACAATTTGATTTCCTCCATTCCAATTTGGATACCCTTTATTTCTTTTTCTTGCCTGATTGCTCTGGCTAGAACTTCCAATACTATATTGAATAGGAGTGGTGAGAGAGGGCATCCTTGTCTAGTGCCAGATTTCAAAGGGAATGCTTCCAGTTTTTGCCCATTCAGTATGATATTGGCTGTTGGTTTGTCGTAAATAGCTTTTATTGTTTTGAGATACGTTCCGTCAATACCTAGTTTATTGAGGGTTTTTAGCATAAAGGGCTGTTGAATTTTGTCAAAAGCCTTCTCTGCATCAATTGAGATAATCATGTGGTTTTTGTCTTTGGTTCTGTTTATGTGGTGAATTACGTTTATGGACTTGCATATGTTGAACCAGCCTTGCATCCCCGGGATGAATCCTACTTGATCATGGTGGAAGAGCTTTTTGATATGCTGTTGCAATCGGTTTGCCAGTATTTTATTGAAGATTTTTGCATCTATATTTATCATGGATATTGGTCTGAAATTTTCTTTTCTTGTTTAGTCTCTGCCGGGTTTTGGTGTCAGGATGATGTTTGTCTCATAAAATGATTTGGAAAGGATTCCCTCATTTTGGATTGTCTGGAATAGTTTCAGAAGGAATGGTATCAGTTCCTCTTTGTATTTCTGGTAGAATTCGGCTGTGAACCCATCTGGACCTGGGCTTTTTTTGGGTGGTAGGCTCTTAATTGCTGCCTCGACTTCAGACCTTGTTATTGGTCTACTCAGGGTTTCGGCTTCTTCTGGGTTTAGGCTTGGGAGGATGCAGGTGTCCAAGAATTTATCCATTTCTTCCAGGTTTACTAGTTTATGTGCATAGAGTTGTTTGTAATAATCTCTGATGATGGTTTGGATTTCTGTGGAATCTGTGGTGATATCCCCTTTATCGTTTTATATTGCATCAATTTGGTTATTCTCTCTTTTCTTTTTTATTAATCTGGCTAGTGGTCTATTTTGTTGATCTTTTCGAAAAATCAGCTCCTGGATTTATTGATTTTTTGAAGAGTTTTTTGTGTCTCTATTTCCTTCAGTTCTGCTCTGATCTTAGTTATTTCCTGTCTTCTGCTAGGTTTTGAGTTTTTCTGATCTTGCTCCTCTAGCTCTTTCAATTTTGATGATAGGGTGTCAATTTTAGATCTCTCCTTTCTTCTCATGTGGGCACTCATTGCTATATATTTTCCTCTAGAGACTGCTTTAAATGTGTCCCAGAGATTCTGGTATGTTGTGTCTTCGTTCTCATTGGTTTCGAAGAATATCTTTATTTCTGCCTTCATTTCATTGTTTATCCAGTCAACATTCAAGAGCAAGTTGTTCAGTTTCCATGAAGCTGTGCGGTTCTGAGTTAGTTTCTGCATTCTGAGTTCTAACTCGAATGCACTGTAGTCTGAGAGACTGTTTGTTATGATTTCCATCTTTTGCATTTGCTGAGGAGTGATTTATTTCTAATTATGTGGTCAATTTTAGAGTAGGTGTGATGTGGTGCTGAGAAGAATGTATATTCTGTGGATTTTGGGTGGAGAGTTCTGTAAATGTCTATTAGGTTTGCTTGTTCCAGGTCTGAGTTGAGGTCCTGGATATCCTTGTTGATTTTCTGTCTGGTTGATCTGTCTAATATTGGCAATGGGGTGTTAAAGTCTCCCACTATTATTGTCTGGGAGACTAAGTCTCTTTGTAAGTCATTAAGAACTTGCCTTATGTATCTGGATGCTCCTGTATTGGGTGCATATATATTTAGGATCGTTAACTCTTCTTGTTGCAGTGATCCTTTTACCATTATGTAATGTCCTTCTTTGTCTCTTTTGATCTTTGTTGCTTTAGAGTGTATTTTCTCAGAGATGAGAATTGCAACTCCTGCTTTTTTTTGCTCTCCATTTGCTTGGTAGATCTTCCTCCATCCCTTTCTTTTGATTCTTTGTGTATCCTTGCATGTAAGATGGATTTCCTGGATACAGCACACTGATGGGTTTTGGTTTTTTATCCAATTTGCCAGTCTGTGTCTTTTGATTGGGGCATTTAGTCCATTGACATTTAGGGATAGTATTGTTATTTGTGAATTTGATACTGTCATTTTGATGCTACCTGGCTGTTTTGTTGGTTAGTTGATGCAGATTCTTGATTGTGTTGATCTCTTTTACCATTTGGTGTTTTTGGAGTGGCTGGTACTGGTTGTTCCTTCATATGTGTAGAGCCTCTTTCAGGAGTTCTTGTAGAGCAGGTATGGTGGTGATGAAATCTCTGAGTGCTTGCTTGTTCACAAAGGATTTTATTTTTCCTTCACTTATGAAGCTTAGTTTGGCTGGATAGGAGATTCTGAGTTGAAAGTTCTTTTCTTTAAGGATGTTGAATATTGGCCCCCAATCTCTTCTGGCTTGTAGGGTTTCTGCTGAGAGATCTGCTGTGAGTCTAATGGGCTTTGCTTTGCGGGTAACCCGACCTTTCTTTCTGGCTGCCCTTAGCATTTTCTCTTTCATTTCAACCCTGGTGAATCTGACGATTATGTGCCTTGGGGTTGCTCTTCTTGAGGAATATCTTTGTGGTGTTCTCTGTATTTCCTGTATTTGATTATTGGTCTGCCTTGCTAGGTTGGGGAAGTTTTCCTGGATAATATCCTGAAGAGTATTTTCAAGCTTGGATTCATTCTCTTCATCACATTCAGGTACACATATCAGACGTAGATTAGGTCTTTTCACATAGTCCCACATTTCTTGAAGATTTTGTTCATTCCTTTAGGCCCTTTTTTCTCTGTTCTTGCCTTCTCTTTTTATTTCATTGAGTTGATCTTTGACCTCTGATATTCTTTCTTCTGCTTGGTCAATTCGGCTGTTGAAGCTTGTGCATGCTTCACGAACTTCTTGTGTTGTGTTTTTCAGCTCCATCAATTCACTTATATTCCTCTCTATGCTGTCCATTCTCATTAACATTTCGTCCAATCTTTTTTCAAGGTTCCTAGTTTCTTTGCGTTGGGTTAGAACATGTTCTTTTAGCTCACTGTAGTTTCTTACTACCCACCTTCTGAAGTCTGATTCTGTCATTTCATCACCCTCCTTCTCCATCCGGTCTGGTTCCCTTGCTGGTGAGGAGTTGTGATCCCTTTTAGGAGGAGAGGTGTTCTGGTTTCAGGAGTTTTCATCCTTTCTGCACTGGTTTCTTCCCATTTTTGTGGGTTTATCCACCTGTTGTCTTTGTTATTACTGTCTTTCAGATTGGGTCTCTGAGTGAGCTTCTAGTTCATGGATGCTGAAGTTACTTCTTCTTCTTCTTCTCCTCCTTCTTCTTTTTATTAAGCTTTCCTTCTAACAGTCTGGCCCCTCTGCTGTAGGACTGCTGAGGTCCTCTCCGGGCCCTGCTTGCCTGGGGATCACCTGCAGCAGCTGCAGATCAGTAAGGGCTGCTACCAGTTTCCTCTTCTGCTATCTTTGTCCCAGAAGGATGCTCGCCTACTGTCAGTCTGTTCTCTGCTTTTTGAGGTGCGTCTTTGGATCTATGGGGGTCAGGGAGCTACTTGAGGAGACAGTCTATCTTTTGTTGGGGCTTAAGTCCTGAGTTGTGAGCTCCGTTGTTTGTTCAGAGCTGCTGGGCAGATACGTTTATGTCTGCTGCAGCTGAACTCATAAAGCACTTTTTGTTCCCAGGTGCTCTGTCCCAGTGAATTGTAGCTCTATGAGTTTCTGTTGCACTACTGTCTTTTTTGATTTTTCTTTCAGGTCTGACCCGCCCAGCTAGCAGCCCACCTAGCCACTGCCTGCCCGCAGGGGCTTTGCTGAGCTGCTGTGGGCTCCGCCCAGCTGCCCTGAGCTCTTCCCTGCAGTCCTGTTTATATGGGCATAGTTAGAACTGTCTCGGCAACGGGTGGCCCTGCCTCTGTTATGGCGGACTCTCTCTGTTGTGGCAGGTTGCCTCGGCAACGGCAGCCTGCCTCCATAGCGGTGGAGAGTCTCAGTAATGACGGAAGCCCCTCCCCCACTGAGCCCCGACCGTCCGGGGTTCAGCTGTGCTTGGTTTGAAGGGCTCAACCCAGAGGATTTCCAATTACTGTTTTTGTTTTCATTGTTGTTGGGGGTGGAGGGGTGGGACCAACCGAGCCTGATCACTTGGCTCCCTGACTCAGAGTCTTTTCTTTTAAGTTGAACGACCCCGCATTCCAGTCGCTTGTTGAAAAGGCGCCGGGATCTCCCATGCTGCGACTCACTGAGTCGGCTCAAACAGCGGAGCCGGCTCCTAGTGGATTTTTTGCCTAGGAATCTCCTGGCCTGACTCGCTATTTCAGATCAATGGGCAACTCTGCCATCTCAGGGATCCGATCGCCAGCTAAGAGGGCTCCCAGACCAGTGGCTTTTGTTCGGAGAACCGCAGCAACAGGGCGTGGTCACAGCAGCTGCGCGGGCGGAATCAGCCCCTCGGGGGCCAAAACAGCCGCACAGGCCCGGACTGCGGCGCTGGCGACCCCTCTGCCTGGGTATCTCCTGGTCTGTGGGCAATAAAAATTCATCTGGAAATGCAGCGTCCACTCACCCTCTGCACTTTCACTGGGAGCTGAAGTCCTGAGCTGTTCTTAGGTGGCCATCTTCCCAGCATTCCTTGTTTTTCATTATAGGCCTAGATGGACTCAGAAATGTTTTTTGTAGATTCTCCAAAAAGAGTATTTCGATCCTTCTGAATCAAAGCAAAGATTTAACTTTGTCAGATGACTACACATGGCAAAGCATTTGAACAGATAGCTTGTTTCTAGATTTTATCGCGGGTTATTTGGTTTTTCACTATAGGTTTCAATAAGATAAGAAATGTCCCTTCCTGTAGTCTACAAAAAGAGTGTTTCCAACCTGGTGAATCAAAACAAATGCTTAACTCTGTGAGATGAATTCACATGGTAAAGCATTTTTACATCTAGCTTGTTTTTAGATTTTATCATGGGATAGTTTTTCACTATAGGCCTCAATGTGCTAAAAAATGTCCCTTTGTAGATTCAAAGAAAGAGTCTTTCCAACCTGCTAAATCAAAACAAAAATTTAGTTATTTGAGATGAATCCACACATTTCAAAGCATTTTTACACATAGCTTGTTTCTAGTTTTTATCATGGGATATTCAGTTTTTCACTTTGTATTTCAACTGGCTTGGAAATGTCCCTTCGTAGATTCAGTAAAAAGAGTCTTCTCAACCTTCTGAATCAAAACAAAGGTTTAACTCTGTGAGATGAATATACACATAGCAAAGCATTTTTGCAGAGAGCTTGTTTCTTATTTTTATCATGGGATATTTGGGTTTTCACTATAGGTGTCCATGGGCTCAGAATGTCCCTTTGTGGATTCTACAAAAAGAATGTTTCCAACCTGCTGAATCAAAACAGAGGTTTAACTCTTTGAGATGAATTCACTCTTCACAAAGCATTTTTACAGATAGCTTGTTTCTAGTTTTTATCACGGGATATTCATTTTTTCACTATATGTTTCAATGGGTTCCAAAGTGTTTCTTTATAGATTCTACAAAAAGAGTCTTTTCAATTTGCTGAATCAAAACAAAGGTTTAATTCTGTGAGATAAACCCACACATTACAAAGCATTTTCACAGATAGCTTGTTTCTAGTTTTTATTGCAGGATATTTGGGTTTTCACTGCAGGTTTCCATGGGCTCAGAATGTCCCTCTGTAGATTCTACATAAAGAATGTTTCTAATATGTTGAATCAAAACAAAGGTTTAATTTTCGAGGTTAATCCACACATAGCAAGCCATTTTCCAGATAGCTTGTTTCTAGTTTTTAGTGTAGGATATTCAGTTTTTCACTACCAGCCTCAATGGGCTCAGAAACATCCCTTCATACATTCTACACAGAGTGTTTCTAACCTGTTGAATCAAAACAAAGGTTTAACTTTGTGAGATGAATCCACACACTGCAAAGTATTTTCACAGATAGCATGTTTCTAGTTTTTAATCACAGAATATTCGGATTTTTACTATTGGTCTCAGTGGGCTCAGAAATGTCCCTTTGCAGATTCTACAAAAACAGTGTTTCTAACATGCTGAATCAAAACAAAGGTTTAACTCTTTGAGATAAATTCACACATTGCAAAGCATTTTCACACATAGCTTTTTTTCTAGTCATTCCTGGACATTTGGTTTTTCACTATGTGTTTTAATGAGTTCCAAAATATCTCTTAGTAGATTCTACAAAAAGAGTTTTACATTCTGGATTACACGTGCAGAATATGCTTGTTACATAGGTATACATGTGACATGGTGGTCTGCTGCACCTATCAATTTGTCATTTAAATTTTAAGCCCTGTGTGCATTAAGTGTTTGTCCCAATGCTCTCCCTCCACTTGTCCCCCACCCCAGACAGGCTCTGGTGTGTGATGTTCCTTTATCTGCATCTATGTGTTTTATGTTTATTGCAGCACTATTTACAATAGCAAAGACATGGAACCAACCCGCATGCCCATCCATGATAGACTGGATGAAGAAAATGTGGCACATATACACCATGGAATACTATGAAGCCATAAAAAAGACTAAGTTCATGTCCTTTGCAGGGACACAGATGAATCTGGAAGCTATCATTGTCAGCAAGCTAACACAGCAACAGAAAAACAAACACTGCATATTCTCACTCATAAGTGGGAATTGAATAATGAGAACACATGTTGTACTATTTTAACTTTAGTAGCTACAACACTTGGCATCTTAGGGATGCCTACCACTACAGAGATTTTAAATGAATGCATGAATGCTTATGCCACAACCTGTACTATGTCCTTAGCTTCTCTTTCTTTTTTGCAGTACAAGCTGTCTTCACTTGGTGGGTGCCAATGTCTGAGCCCACATAAACTGATTTTGGACATCTAGTTTTTTTTGTCAGCAGTAAACAGTTGTTTCAAACTTGATTTTCATGAATGTAAACACTTTTTAGATTATTCAGAGGTTGCGTCATGAATTGACGCTGATTGTTTTAATTGCCTACACTTCAGGGGTCTCTGCCTATACCCTCAATATGGTGCATGCGCTTCATTAGAATGCATGCTTTTAAAGGAAAACATCGTACCTGTCTTATCACTCATGAACACTAGATGGCAGTATTGCTCTTTTTTTCCGAACAAATGCCGTGGTGAATGATGTCATTGCGTACTCCGTCTTTCAGACAAAACATTGTTCAGACAGAAAAATTTTCAGCTCAAAATATTTTACTGATAGTGCCTCCCATATACTCTGTGGCTCTTTATGATATAGCTCATGTTTTAAGGAAACATTATCATTTCTCTTCTGCAAAGAGCACTATTTCCATGAAAAATTTAAAGGTAGAATCAAAATAATAGAAAAAAATGGTATTTGTCAAGGCCTTTTAAATAATAATAGTTTTATAAAATGCAGCTACCACTAATTACTTTTAGATATAGTTAAACTGCAAACGTCTTTGAAAACTTTGTGGATGAACAGCAGAAGATACAATACAAGTAATAAAGTTCAAGAAAGCAAACTATCGAATATTTTCAAAACTATATATAATTTGTTTGCATTGTCTCATTTGAATTATGCATCTTTAAAAGCTTGTTAGTCAGAAAGCAATATTTAAGCATTTGTCTTTGCCAGGAAAAAAAAATCAACAACAGAATATCTTGAGACAAAATTCTTCAACATCTTTGTACCTAAAGCCACACAGTCACTGTCAGTTGGCAAACCCAGATTTTTAGATTAGCATATAAAACCTTTCTTAGGGGCTACATGTTACCCAGGATTTTTACTGGCCACTTGTTTGTATCAGAAAATTTCATTAGGTATTCATTGATTCAGTCTTTATTTCATTCAACAAATAGTTACTGAATACCTACTCTATGCTCTATGTTACATGGTGTTTTAGGCATTGGGGCTTCTGAACAAAAACTATATTATCATCATCATGGAAATTACAAAGGTAGGAGGCAGAGACTGACAAAAAAGGATACAATAAGTGCATTATATAATCTTACAAATGTTAAGTTTTATTAAAAGAAACAATGAAGAATTACGGGACATCGCATAGTATAGTTTCACAACAGTAGTCCTGGAAGACATACATGTGAGAGTGACATTTATTTCATTTTTTTGAGACAGAGTTTTGCCCTTGTTGCCAAGTTGGAGTGCAGTGGCGTGATCTTGACTCACTGCAATTTCCACCTCCTGAGTTCAAACGATTCTCCTGCCTTAGCCTCCTGAGTAACTGGGATTATAGGCACCCACCACCATGCTTCACCAATTTTTGTATTTTTAGTAGAGACAGGTTTTCTCCATGTTGGCCAGGCTGGTGTTAAAATTCTGGCCTCAAGTGATCCACCCACCTCAGCCTCCCAAAGTGTTGGGATTACGAGCGTGATCCACCTTGCTCGTCCTGAGCCACCATTTGAGCCTAGACCTGCATGAAGTGAGGCAGTGAGTCACATATTACAAGGCAGGGATCAGCAAGTAGAAGAACATTGAAGTAAATTTTGCTGTATTTGAGGAGGCCCTGATACTATAGATGTTATAAACTAAAATGAGATTGCAAAAGATCCGTTTGAGAACATTGCAGGATTTAGGCCATGGAATTCATGATGATGATGATGATGACGACGGTGATAGTGACAGTTAACATTTATTGAGACTCAATATGTGCCACATGGTTTTATAAGCACTTTACATATATTAAATCATTTAATTTTCACAACAACTCAGTGACAGGGACAATATTTTTCCTACTCTGGAGTGAAGAAAGCTGGGTAATTTATATTCACAGGAACTAGTAGAAGCTGGCGTCAGTGGTATATATATTAAATCATTTTGGCTCTAGAGCCTGTTCTCTCAACTACTAAGTGGTTTAAGGAATGAACTTTTTTCCTAATTTTTAATGCATGTGTCATATGTATGCTTCGCTGCACCATAGAGGAGGTGATACCATAAGGTATATAAAACAAGACACTAAAACAGAGGGTGAGGAATACTGAGTTTCATATTTTAGGCCTCCCTCTAACTCACTATTTGGATTTAGAATATCTCTTTGCCTCTTCAGGTGTCAGTTTTCTCAACTATAAAGTAAGTGTAAAGTTGTGGACTACAGTTCACAACTTGGCAATCCTGTGGACAGTGAT
The DNA here is from genome assembly GCF_048565385.1 of Saimiri boliviensis. Lineage (NCBI taxonomy): Eukaryota > Metazoa > Chordata > Mammalia > Primates > Cebidae > Saimiri > Saimiri boliviensis. The sequence continues at coordinate 180,720,535 of NC_133451.1, read as the reverse complement.
ATTTCCCCATGTGTGTTTTCACTAGGCCTTTCCTTAGACAATGGTTTTGTCATTGCTGTTGTTGGGATGAATTTTTTTTAAACACTTAAAGTGAAATAATTCATACAATTGTGGATTTATGGTTTTAATTTTAAAATCTGAATATGTAACACTATTGAACTTGCATTCAGTAAGCTGCGTTGTATGAGTGGACTTTCAGAAGGAGTACAATCTCTACTTCTACAGTTCCATGGCGTCAGCCACTTATATTACCTGTCAGACCATGGTAGGCATTTTTAATGGAATATCCAGGTTCAACTATTCTCTGAGACCTTTTCTAGCTCTTAATTTTTTGTCTCCACTTAACTTTCTTCAGTGATATGAGATTTTGGCTTAAAACGGGCTGATTTAGGACAGGAGGAGATGGAACAGAAAATACCAATTGTGCTTCCAAAGTTTTTCAACCTTGTTCTTTTGAAAGAGACATCCTGTTCAACAGGCAGAGGGAAAAGAATGAGTTTGCAGTAGACCAGAAGTTTTGAGGTAGAGAAGATAGCTGTACTTTATGCTTCCTTCCATTGGTTCTTTGAAGGTTACGGACTTCATTTTGTTTAAAATGTGAATTTACAAATTATCAGCATATATGTGTAAGCATAAACATAAAAATATAGTCCAAAACCAAATTAAACTATTTTAATTAGTTGCTATGGTAAATTATCAATTTCTCAGATTTTCTCCACGTATCTTCTCACGTATGAATTTACATCCTATAAATTAATTCTGGGACTCTTCTGTAGACTCATAATAATTCAAATAAAATTAACTCAGAATGTATAGGATGAAAATGTACTGCTGTTTCTGTCCTAATACCCTGTCTCACTTTCACGTTCCTCCACTTTGGGGCACTGTAGTCCACTTTGGTGAGAGTTCAGGATCATGCACACTATTGGAAGCTGGAGAGACAAGGCTGCAGAATGAAAGACACAGGGAATTGCGGGATTCATTATTTTGTTTTTTTAACCTTAATCTCCCTTTTGGTGCTGTTTTTTTTTTAATTCTCTCATTTTCCAGATAACAGCAAACGGTAAAAGATAACAGCAAAAAAAAAAAAAAAAAAAAAAAATCAATTTGCCCATGCCTATTGCAAAGGATAAGAAATAAAACATGTTATGAAATACAAATCTAGTATCAAGAAATAATAAAAATAGAGCACGAAGTGCTCACTTCCCCAACACATCTTAAATTGCAATGATACAGAGAAGATTAGCATGACCCTGCACAAGGATGACAGGCAAAGTCGTGAAGCGTCCACATTTTCAGACAAATATCTTCTCAAACTGATAAGCAACTTCAGCAAAGTCTCAGGATACAAAATCAACGTGCAGAAATCACAAGCATTCCTACATACCAATAACAGACAAACAGAAAGCCAAATCAAGAGTGAACTCCCATTCACAATTGATATAAAGAGAATAAAATACCTAGGAATACAACTAACAAAGGACATAAAGGACCTCTTCAAGGAGAACTACAAACCACTGCTCAAGGAAATAAGAGAGGACACAAACAGACGGAGAAATATCCCATGCTGATGGTTAAGAAGAATCAATGTTGTGAAAATGGCCATACAGTCCAAAGTAATCTATAGATTCAATGCTATCCCCATCAAGATACCAATGACCTTCTTTACAAAACTGGAAAAAACCACTTTAAATTTCATGTGGAATCGCAAAAGACCCTGCATAGCCAAGACAATTGTAAGCCAAAACAAACAAACAAACAAACAACAACAACAACAACAACAACAAAAACAAAGCCGGAAGCATCACACTACCAGACTTCAAACTATATTACAAGGCTACGGTAATCAAAACATCATGGTACTGGTACCAAAACAGAGACATAGATCAATGGAACAGAACAGGGACCCCAGAAGAAACACCACACACCTACAGCCATCTGATCTTTGACAAACTCAGCAAAAACAAGCAATGGGGAAATGACTCCATGTTTAATAAATGATGTTGGGAAAACTGGCTAGCAATGTGCAGAAAGCAGAAACTGGATCCTTATCTGTCTCCTTACACTACAATTAACTCCAGGTGGATCAAAGATTTAAACATAAAACCTAACACCATAAAAACACTAGAAGAGAATGTTGGCAAAACCATCCAGGACATCAGCATAGGCAAGGACTTCATGACTAAAACACCAAAAGCAATGGCAATAAAAGCCAGGATAGACAAATGGGATCTAATTAAACTCCAGAGCTTCTGTACAGCAAAAGTAACCATAATTAGAGTGAATCAGCAACCAACAGAATGGGAAAAAATTTTTGCAATCTAACCATCTGATAAATGGCTAATATCCAGAACCTACAAAGAACTAAAACAGATATGGAAGAAAAAAATGAACAAACCCATCCAAAAGTGGGTGAAGTATATGAACAGATGTTTTACAAAAGAAGACATATGAGGCCAACAAACATGAAAAAAATGCTCATCACTGGTCATCAGAGAAATGCAAATCAAAACCGCACTGAGATATCATCTCACGCCAGTTAGAATGGCAATCATTAAAAAAATCTGGAGACAACAGGGGTTGGAGAGGATGTGGAGAAATAGGAACAGTCTTATACAGTTGGTGGGAGTGTAAATTAGTTCAACCATTGTGCAAGACAGTGTGGCGATTTTTCAGGGATCTAGAAATAAAAATTACATTTGACCCAGCAATCCCATTACTGGGTATATCTCCAAAGGATTATAAATTGTTCTACCATAAGGACACATACACACGAATGTTCATTGCAGCACTGTTTACAATAGCAAAGACCTGGAACCAACCCAAATGCCCATTGATGATAGACTGGACAGGGAAAATGTGGCACATATACACTATGAAATATTATGCAGCCATCAAAAACGATGAGTTTGTGTCCTTTGTAGGGACATGGATGAATCTGGAAACCATCATTTTCAGCAAACTGACACAAGAACAGAAAGCCAAACACCAGATGTTCTCACTCATAGGTGGGTGTTGAACAATGAGAACATGTAGACTCAGGGAGAGGAGCATCACACAATGGGGGCAGTTGTGACGGGTAAGGGAGAGACAGCAGGGGATGTGGAGGGAGGGGAAGGAAGGGAGGGATACGATGGGGAGAAATGCCAGATATAGTATGCATCTAAAGTAAAATAAATAAATTAAAAAAAAGAGCACAAATATGGAAGCACTCACCACACCCAAATAAAAAATATACTGTTCTAGTTGATTTTCCTCAAATTCATTTATTTAATTCATTATCTTCAGAATTGCCACAAAGCTCAACTACTGGAAGAGACAATGGAATACCTTAAAAAAAATTTCTGAGAATTTCTGGTAATATCTTTTTTTAATTCACAACTGATCTTTGTTCTGTGTTAAGTTTGTGGTAATCCACGTGTTTTCCTCCAAAGATATTTTCAGGATAAAATTCCTGGAAAAAGCTATGAATTTTACAATTATGTCAAACAGAAAACTATGTTGACAAGTTTCTCAGAGAAAGAGAAATTGAAAACATTCTGTGTTTTTCCAGAGATCTCCATGGATATCTGTCTAAAAGAGCAATCTAGATGAAAGTATCATACATAAGATTCAGATTCCTATACAGGAAATCTAGAAAAGCACATGGTGACATTGTTTTTTTGGTGAAAATAAATGAATAACATTTTTGTGATTGTCCTCAGGTGTCATATTTTCACACATCAGTACTGAAAATATCCTATTAGGCTGGAAAAAAACTCAAACTCTGAAACTAGATTAAGTTCAAATCGTGGTTCTGGCCCTTGCTAGCTGTGTCATCTCAGGCAGGTTACTAAACCATTCTGGACTTCAGTTACCTCGTGTAAAATTCAAATTTGTATGAGTTAATTTTTATAAAACACATCAAACAAGGATCGTCAAATAGATTTGATTAAATCCATAAAACTTTATGCTTTAGTGTGTATATTTCAGATATATTGCTTGGAAAGATTTTGAATATTTCTTTTTATTATTTAAATTTTCTATCTAAATAAATTATTCACAGGATTGTCAAATTTAAGAATGCTTCCCCACTTTGAACTAGATTTTATTTGTTTTATTTATTATTTTATTACAATGGTGTGAGCATTCCAGAACAAGAGGTAAAAATCGGTTAGAATATTTTACAAACACTCTATACTCTTTCAATTCTGCAGAGATAAGAGAAAAAACATTAATTATATAGAGCTATATGCTAAATTATTTAAAATAAAAGAAATACTCAGAAAATTGGCCCAAGTGTATGTCTTAGTCATTGTAAATAGCATAAGTAAATATTCCTGATAGGATCATAAACTACTGAAAAACATTAGGCTTCAGGGAAAGGTTGTACATACTGTATTGAAAGATTAATTCAATCTTATGTTTGAAGAAGAGTGATCTCTTCAAAGGTAACACATGTAGATCACTAAGATGAGAACTTTGAAAGCCCCACATCATTACTCTTTTCCATAAGTGACATTACTATTTGTCAAATGAATTCTGAAATTCATACTCAATATAATTTTAAGAGCAATACAGATAATACCAACATTTCTGTTTGACTTAGTAATGCATCTTTTATATTTGCTCATGATCTATTAAGTAATGAACTAATGTGTTAAGAAACAATATTTTAAATAAACTGAAGCAGTCACAGGGTGCACAGACACCTGGAGAAGATGTGAATACTATCCAGCTTCTTTATTTGCTATTTGCTCACTAGTCTAGGTGGGTTTATCCAAATCCCAGCACTTTGGGAGGCTGAGGTGGGTGGATCACCAGGTCAAGAGATTGAGACCATCCTAGTGAGCATGGTGAAACCCCGTCTCTACTAAAAATACAAAAAATTAGCTGGGCATGGTGGCATGTGCCTGTAATCCCAGCTACTCGTGAGACTGAGGCAGGAGAATTGCCTGAACCCAGGAGGCAGAGGTTGCAGTGAGCTGAGATCACACCATTGCACTCCAGCCTGAGTAACAAGAGTGAAACTCTGTCTCAAAAAAAAAATAAATAAATAAATAAAAAAGAAGAGCTAATGATCCTAAATATATGTGCACCCAATATAGGAGCACCCAGGTACATAAAGCAAGCTCTCGACCTACAAAGAGACATAGACTCTCACACAGTAATAGTGGGAGACTTTAACACTCCACTGTCAATATTAGACAGATCAATGAGATAGAAAATTAACAAGGATATCCAGACTTGAACTGAGATCTGGACCAAGTGGACATAAACATCTACAAAAATCTCAACCCCAAATCTATAGAATATACATTCTTCTCAGTACCGCATTGCACCTACTATAAAATGGACCATGTAAGTGGAAGTAAACCACTCCTCAGCAAATGCAAAAGAACAGAAAACATAACAAACAGTCTCTCAGACCACAGGGCAATCAAATTAGGACTCAGAATTAAGAAACTAACTCAGAATGGCACAGCTTCATGGAAACTGAACAACTGGCTAGTGAATATTGACTGGAAAAACAATGAAATGAAGCCAGAAATAAATACGTTCATTGAAACCAATGAGAACAAAGACACAATGTGCCAGAATCTCTGGGACACATTTAAAGTAGTGTCTAGAGGGAAATTTATAGCAATAAATGCCCAAATGAGAAGTAAGGAGAGATCTAAAATCGACACGCTATCATCAAAATTGAAAGAGCTAGAGGAGCAAGATAAAAAAAAAGCAAAAACAAAACAAATCTCAAAAGCTAGAAGAAGACAAGAAATAATTAAAATCAGAGTAGAAATGACAGAGATAGATACACAAAAATCCCTTTAAAAAATCAATAAATCCAGGAGCTGGTTTTTTGAAAGGTCAACAAAATAGATCACTAGCCAGATTAATAAAAAGGAAAAGGGAGAAGAGTCAAATAGATGCAATAAAAAATGATAAAGGGGATGTCACAATTGATTCCACAGAAATACAAACTCCAGTTAGAGATTACTACAAACAACTCTATGCACATAAACCATTAAACCTGGTAGAAATGGATAAATTCCTGGACACTTCCACCCTCCTCAGCATAAAACAGGAAGAAGTTGAAACCCTGAATAGACCAATAACAAGGTCTGAAGTAGAGGCAGCAATTAAGAGCCTACCACCCAAAAAAAACCCAGGTCCAGATGAGTTCAGAGCTGAATTCTACCAGACGCATGAAGAGGAGCTGGTACCATTCCTTCTGAAAATATTCCAAACAATCCAAAAAGAGGCAATCCTTCCAAAATCATTTTATGAGACCAACATCATCCTGATACCAAAACCTGGCAGAGACTCAACAAAGAAGGAAAACTTCAGGTCAATATCCATGATGCACACAGATGCAAAAATTTTTAATAAAATACTGGCAAACCGATTGCAACAGCACATCAAAAAGCTTATCCATCATGATCAAGTAGGCTTCATTCCAGGAATGCAAGACTGGTTTAATATAGGCAAGTCTATAAACATAATCCACCACATAAACAGAACCAAAGACAAAAACCACATGATTATCTCAATAGATGCAGAGAAGGCCTTTGACAAAATTCAACAGCCTTTATACTAAAAACTCTCAATAAACTAGGTTTCGAAGGAACATATCTCAAAACAATAAAAGCTGTTTGTGACAAACCTACAACCAATATCATACTGAATGGGCAAAAACTGGAAGCATTCCCTTTGAAATTCGGCACTAGACAAAGAAGCCCTCTCTCACCACTCTTCTTCAATATAGTATTGGAAGTTCTAGCCAGAGCAATTAGGCAAGAAAAAAATGCATTTAATTAGGAAAAGAGGAAGTCAAATTGTCTCTCTTTGCAGATGACGTGATTGTGTATTTAGAAGACCCCATCATCTCAACCTAAAATACCCTTAAGCTGACAAGCAACTTCAGCAAAGTCTCAGGATACAAATCAATGTGCAGAAATCACAAGCATTTTTATATACCAATAACAGACTAACAGAGAGCCAAATCATGAGCAAACTCCCATTCACAATTGATATAAAGATAATAAAATACCTTGGAATACAACTAACAAAGAATGTAAAGGACTTCTTCAAGGAGAACTACAAGCCACTGCTCAACGAAATAAGAGAGAACACAAACAGATGGAGAAACATTCCATGCTCATGTTTAGGAAGAATCAATGTTGTGAAAATAGCCATACTGCCTGAAGTAATTTATTGATTCAATGCTATCCCCATCAAGCTACCACTAACCTTCTTCACAGAACTGGAAAAAAACCACCTTAAACTTCGTATGGAACCAAAAGAGAGCCCACATAGTTAATTCAATTCTAAGCAAAAAGTACAAAGCCGGAGGCATCTTGCTACCTGATTTCAAACTATACTACAAGGCTACAGTAATCAAAACAGCATGGTACTGGTACCAAAACAGAGATATATATCAATAGAACAGAACAGATGCCCTGGAGGCAACGCCACCCATCTACAACAATCTGATCCTTGACAAATCTGACAAAAACAAGCAATGGGGAAAGGATTCCCTGTTCAACAAGTGGTGTTGGGAAAACTGGCCAGTAGTGAGCAGAAAGCAGAATCTGGACCCCTTCCTGACACCTTACACTAAAATTAACTCCAGATGGATTAAAGACTTAAACACAAGACCTAACACCATCAAAACCCTAGAAGAAAACCTAGGCAAAACCATTCAGGATATAAGCATAGGCAAAGACTTCATGACTAAAATACCAAAAGCATTGGCAACAAAAGCCAAAATAGACAAATGGGACCTAATTATACTCCAGAGCTTCTGCACAGCAAAATAAACAGTCATTAGAGTGAATTGGCAACCAACAGAATGGGAAACAATTTTTGCAATCTACCCATCTGACAAAGAGCTAATATCCAGAATCTACCAAGAACTAAAACAGACACAAGAAGAAAAAACAAACAAATCCACCCAAAAGTGGGCAAAGGATATGAAGGGACAGTTTACAAAAGAAGACATATATGAGGCCAACAAATACATGAAAAAATGCTCATCATCACTGATTATTAGAGAAATGCAAATCAAAACCACATTGAGATACAACCTCATGCTAGTTAGAATGGGGATCATTACAAAATCTGCAGACAACAGATGCTGGAGAGGATGTGGAGAAATAGGAACAATTTTACACTGTCAGTGTAAACTAGTTCAACCATTGTGGAAGACAGTGTGGCACTTCCTTAAAGACCTAGAAACAGAAATTCCATTTGACCCAGCAATACCGTTACTGGGTATATACCCAAAGGATTATAAATTATTCTATTATAAAGACACATGCACATGTACTTTCATTGAGGTGCTGTTTACAATAGCAAAAACCTGGAACCAATCTAAATGCCCATTGACAATACACTGGACAAGGAAAATGTGGCACAGATACACCATGGAACTGAGCAGCCATAAAGAATGATGAGGTTGTGTCCTTTTTAGGGATATGTATGAATCTGGAAACCACAATTCTTAGCAAACTGACACAAGAACAGAAAATCACACACTGCATGTTCTCACTCATAAGCGGGTGTTGAACAATGGGGACACATGGACACAGGGAGGGGAGCATCACACACTTGGGTCTATTGGGGGAGCAAGGGATGGACAGCAGGGTTGGGGTGTGGATGTCAGGGAGGGATAACATGGAGAGAAATGCCAGATGTAGGTGACAGGGGGTTGGAGGCAGCAAAGCACATTGCCATGTGTGTACCTATGCAACAATCCTGCATGATCTGCACATGTACCCCAGAACCTAAAGTGCAATTAAAAAAAAATTCTACTTTTGTCTAAACAAAATCATATCAGTGAATACACACTCAAGGACATTTTATAGATACTGTGATTTAATTAACCACTGGGAAAGGCTCTGGCCCATCTCTTTGGGTCACACTCTTGTTTCTGTGTACAGCCAGGTGTGCATCAAGAAGCAGGTGTGACACCACCTTATAGTTTATTGCAATAGTATTCATCTTTCCCCACTATATTAAAAAGTTGTTGTTAACTCTTGGGTCTTAATGTGTCCTATACAACTTAGGTTAAAAATATGTTTTATATACTGTAAAATAATTTCTTCTTCAATTTAAAGCAGAAATCTTAAAAACTTGCCAATGAATGAGGTTGATAAAAGGCAACAAGAATAAAAGCCATAAAATTCTGGCACCTACTGAATCTTCAGTAGTGTTAATCACAGTTACAGCTGCTTATTATTTGAGAATCAGATGTCAAGAATGCACAAAAGTCACTCAGAAGCAAGAAAATATTATGACAACTATTTGCAATTTAAAAATCCAGTAAAGAAAATTTAAAAAACATTTTGCAAAAGTATTTTATGCTTTTATGTTTCTGCTTCTCTTATTCTCTTTTCCTTTTCTTTTCTTTTTTTTTTTTATTGCATTTTAGGTTTTGGGGTACATGTGATGAACATGCAAGATTGTTGCATAGGTACACACATGGCAGTGTGCTTTGCTGCCTTCCGTCCCCTCACCTGTATCTGTCATTTCTCCCCATGCTATCTCTTCCCACCTCCCCACCCCCCGCCCCTCCCCCATTTCCCCCAACAGACCCCAGTGTGTAGTGCTCCCCTCCCTGTGTCCATGTGTTCTCATTGTTCAACACCCGCCTATGAGCGAGAATATACGGTGTTTGATTTTCTGCTCTTGTGTCAGTTTGCTGAGAATGATGGTTTCCAGGTTCATCCATGTCCCTATAAAGGACGTGAACTCATCGTTTTTGATGGCTGCATAATATTCCATGGTGTATATGTACCACATTTTCCCTATCCAGTCTATCATCGTTGGGCATTTGGGTTGGTTCCAGGTCTTTGCTATTGTAAACAGTGCTGCAATGAACATTCGTGTGCATGTGTCCTTGTAGTAGAATGATTTATAATCCTTTGGATATATACCCAGTAATGGGATTGCTGGGTCAAATGGGATTTCTATTTTTATGTCCTTGAGGAATCGCCACACTGTCTTCCACAATGGTTGAATTAATTTACATTCCCACCAACAGTGTAAAAGTGTTCCTATTTCTCCACATTCTCTCCAGCATCTGTTGTTTCCCGATTTTTTAATGATCGCCATTCTAACTGGTGTGAGATGGTATCTCAATGTGGTTTTGATTTGCATTTTTCTGATGACCAGTGATGATGAGCATTTTTTCATATGTTTGTTGGCCTCCTGTATGTCTTCTTTTGTAAAGTATCTGTTCATATCCTTTGCCCATTTTTGAATGGGCTTGTTTGTTTTTTTCTTGTAGATCTGCTTTAGTTCTTTGTAAATTCTGGATATCAGCCCCTTGTCAGATGGGTAGTCTGCAAAAATTTTTTCCCATTCTGTTGGTTCTCTTTTCCTTTTCTAAGCCATACAATCTTCGGCATGCATATTCCAAAGATTTTATCTACATATTTTGCTAACAAAGTACTCAGTCTAAGTAAAAACAGAAAGTTTGCTTGTATTTAGTTTTATATTTTTAGCTAATAGAAGGCAAACACACATGAAAATTAGTTTATGGGAATTAGGTTAAGACTGGTTAGAATTATTTTGTAAAGTTAAGGTGAGCCTAATGATTGATATGCAGCCACATACCTAAAATGATTCTATGGCTCTTGATGATTTATTACAGCATATTAAAACAAATCTGATTGAACAAACATGTATAAAAATTTCAACTTACTTCAGAATAAATTGAACTGCTTAATATGATATTGATAAAACTTTATATAAACAAAATAAAATCTGACAATAAAAATCCACTTTAGCATATTCAAAGTAAGCTAACAGAGAAGTGCAAACTACTGACAAAAAGATTAAGAGTTGTGGTATTGACATTACACTAGAATAGTAGACTAGTGACTGGCCTGTTGCAGAGAATACAGTTAATAACATCGTCTAAAAATAAAGCCCAGAAAAAAATTGTAGCATTATATTCAAAGTGCTTGATGAATTACTTTGGAGGCTGAGATTATGTAAAATCTCTATAGAGTTCATCTGGATGACAGTATAGACTTTGTGAATCTCTCCATGTTTGTTTTTGTATGATTTGTTCAGGCGGATGAATACGAGGAAGATGTATTTCATTTTAAAATGCTTGTCACATGAATGTATCTGGATAACGGAGCAGTCTGAACTTTTATCTTTTCCAATCACATCCTTCCACTGTGCTCTGTCAAATCTCTCATTTAAAGCCCCTTAGCAGTATTCCAGGCAGACCACATAGCCTTCCTTTCATTTCCAGTTATTAAGTTCAATCCAGTTGAAAACTCCCAATCTTTTCTCTTCTATCCTCAAGCAAAGGTTTAACACTTTACTAAAAGGACCTGTATGAAGAAGCATCTGCTTTTTAAAACACCATCTTCCTTTTTTATTGAATTCTAGCCACTGTGGAAACAGGCAGGGATAACGGTGGTTGGGTAAAATCCTTCTGGCATAATGGTGCATGTGATTGCATTCCATTTTACTGCTGCGTCACTGGCTGGCACTGTCTGAGTATGAATGTCTTCTGTGAGGCAGGCATCTGGCTGGTGGCTTTTTATGCAGAGCCTTTGGATCTGCCCCAGTGCCCAATTTCCTGACTTGGGAAAGGCAACTGATTTAGTCTTTTCTACCTATGTATCTCAGCTCTTTATCAATGGTACAAACTTTCATCTTGTGAATTTTGACTACCTTAGGTGGGGAGTCAATCTCTTGTGTGGGCAAGAACAAAAGGGAGCAAACCTGGTTACTTACTGAGCTAAAACATTCCTTCTGTGAAGCAAACAAATTCTTGCAAAAGCAAATGGTGAACGTGTAGACTTTTCGATAGCTGTCCTGCTGTCTCCTCTCAGTTCTCTTTTTCCTTATTTGCACAGATTCAGAGAAGACTAACAAATACATTCTACAAGTAGATTCAGCCTTTCCTGGGAGATGTTCATTTCCTGTTGAGTCACTCCTAACTTATATGAGATTTGTTTGTGAGTTTCCTTCACTTGACTTTACAGGACTTGGGTGCAAGCTTTTTCTCCATAATTATTACTTTTAGTAGACACTTCAAGGTTTTCATTTTTCTCTCATCTTTTTAAAAAATACCATAAATTGTAGGATGCCACATTATCTTATGTTGTCACTATGTGAGCATCAATACTGCCAACTGAACTTGTGACAAAATGTGACAAGAATGTGTGCCATACATAGGTTAATACATTTCTAGAACTGACTTGTAGTAGGATTATAGTCATCAATGTCCATATTGTCCATTTATTATTGTACTTTATGTCATCAGGAGTTGTAGGAATAAGGAATTTTTCAATAGAATCCATAAACAATCCAATAGCCAGTGTCCTATGCTCTTAGGTAGCCTTGATGTGATTATACATATCTGGCAAACTATAGATTTTTCGTTGAAACTTGCTCTATGATTGATTCTGTGTGTATCTGTCCTGTACAGACACTGGTTTCTAGGCTTAATAGTGTTCCTCTATTGTCCCCAGGATCTTCATCCACATCAGTAGTACACATTCTGCAGTTGTGATGCTGGTTCTTTTGTACTTATTGTATTATATGAACAGCAGTGGTCACTATATCTGAACCTCTGTGAGACCTAAGTGACTCTACGTTGGGTATTGAACATAAGAGCACTTGATTCAGACATTTTAAAACATGAATGAATTGTGTGTCAGATAGACTTGGGACGTGCTGCTGGGACCTACTGCTACAATCTACTGGGATGATGATTACTGAGCTAGACTGGCCATCTGTCTTTAAGTCCTACGGGCATTGTCTCATCATCATTACTGGAGACTTTCTTTAGAAATTTTCTTCCTTCCGGTTTGAGCCCCCTGTGCCCATTGGGGGTGATAAGAAAAATTTCACTTTGCAGAATATTACATAAACAAAAGGCAGAGAATTTTAAAGATTTTAGAGGAAATTTTAAGATAACTATCAAATAATGGCAATTATTTGACAACCTCTAAGCCGACAATGATAATAAAATGGTAGTAGAAAAGGAAATGCAAATAGGAAGAGTAGTCTAAAAAATTTACTCAAGCCAGGCGGTGGCTTGAGTAAATTTTTAATTTTAAATTTTACAGGCAGTGGCTCAAGCCGGTAATCCCAGCACTTTGGGAGGCCAAGGCAGGTCGATCACAAGCTCAAGAGATAGAGACCATCCTGATCAACATGGTGAAACCCCATCTCTACTGAAAATACAAAAAATTAGCTGGACATGGTGGCGCGTGCCTGTAATCCCAGCACTCAGGAGGCTGAGGCAGGAGAATTGCCTGAAACCAGGAGGCGGAGGTTGCGGTGAGCCAAGATGGCGCCATTGCACTCCAGCCTCGGTAACAAGAGTGAAACTCAGTCTCAAAAAAAAAAAAAAAAAAAAAAAAAAAAAATTTACTCATATCATCATGTAGTAGTCATGATTTGTGGCAAAGGTAAAAACACAGACCCATAAAGGAAAGACAGCAACTTTCAAAAACTGTATGCTTATATAGTAGCTTGCCTTAGAGAATGGAGACATTCATTGTTTAAAAAGGTTCAATTAACTTAAATCATGGCACATGGTTTTATTTATGGTGTGGCAAGATGGTATTTTTGGGGTATTCATTTACATTTGTTGCTTACTTTCTGTTGCCCATTGTTTCTTCTTCTAGGGAACAATTGGAATCTTTCTGTAATCTTACATCAGTACAAGAATGTGATGTTCTAAAAACAGGGAAAAAAAACATTCCTGCCTTTGGTTCATAAAAATCAAAGTCACACAGATAACAGTGAGTGGGGGTCTTAAAATTAACAAAATGTTTGAGGGTGGAGCATTTGAAACTGGTAGATTATTTTATCCACATCTGCTGGGAGCTCCTGTTGACCACTCCTCTCCCAGAATAGACTAGAAGAAAATTTCTCGGCCTGGAAAAATGAAAAGAGCTGCTAAGGAAGGGGAAGCAATGCTTTCCTCACTGCACTATACCACTCTGTAACATAATTCATTATATTATCAAAATAAAGAAACAAATCACTTGAGTGTACAATATGCTAAAAAATATTTTCTAAAATTCAATGTAATGGAAAGATGAGGTGCAGGTGTGAGAGGCAGATACACAATTTGCATGGCCCAGCACAAAAATGAAAACATGGGATTCCTTGTTCATAAAGCAGAAAACAAATGTGATTAAAGTACTGAACTATAAAGATTTTCCCTCTGTGAACTCTCTTTGTGTTTATGTGTGTTATTTCATGCTTTAAGTAGGGAAAATTAAAATGTAAATCTACTTTGATGACTTTTACTGATCTTCTTTATATTGTGAGGTTCCAGGTATAAATGCAAATATAAGATCATTTGAATCATGTGTAGAATCACCAGAGTTACATAATTTATATTTTACAGCTCATACATGCATGAACATTTAATTCTTGTCAGAAGAATAGAAGCGTGACACAAGATTCAACAGTTTCCTTTTAACATTTATTTTATTTTGTTTATTTCTATTCTTTTGAGATAGGGTCTCCCTCTGTGGCCCAGGCTGGAGTGCAATGGCACAATCATGGCTCATTGCAGCCTGGAGCTCCTTGGCTCAAGTAATACTCCCACCTCAGCATCCCCAGTAGCTAGTACTGCAGGTGTGGAACATCACGCCCAGATCATTTTATTTTCATTTTTATTTTTTGTAGAGACAGGTCTCGCTATGTTTCCTAGGCTGGTCTCCAACTCATGAGGTCAAGTAATACACCAGCCTTGGCCTCCTGCAGAGCTGAGATTAGAGCCATAAGCCCACTACTCCCAGACTCTCAGTTTTATTTCTTCATACACACATGTTCTATGAACACTCTCCAACTGCATCTTTCTTATGAGCAAGGAAAGAGTTAAAGGAAAATGTGATATGAGTTTCTCCATCTTTCTCTTTCTTTGATATCATCATTTTTAGTGTTAATGATTGGCTAATAGACATAATATGAGCAAGAAAGGACACGATAAAGTTCCTTGCTCACACATAGTTTTTAGAATGTCATTGCTTTCCTATTGTTTCGAAGGCATATTACGGTTTAAAGGAAAATGTGGCCTCTTGGAGCTGTCAGCAACTTCCCACCTCACCTACTCAATAGTAGAGGTAAATGCTTCTCCTGTATGGGCTTCAAGTGTCACCAAACATCCTCACATCCAGGTCCACTGAAACTCTGTGCTCCTGAGGCATCACAAACCTTATATGCGAATGGGGAGAAAGGAATGTTGAGCTTGTGTCTTACACATACCTGTTTAGCTCAAATGCATGATCGATTGACCCATCAGTACTAGAAAACACAAACTTTAAAGTGTTAAGAATTTTAAGATGGCAACAACAGAGCACTAAACCAAGCATGAGGTCCTTCTGTACTTAGGGCCCTGGGCAACCATATGGATTCCATCCCTGCATACCCAGTGCTAATAATCAACAGGCCTTGCCTAAGATCCCAGACAACAGTAGTAGTAATCACTAGACATATGAGAGAAGGCATCACCCCAGGATCCTGGCCAGGAGCTGTTGACTCATCCTTAGCCTTCAAGTTATTTTGGCTGAAGTCCCAGACACCAACAGATTACCTATTTGAAAATGTTCCCATTTTAAAAGGGCACATTAGACTGAGTAGCCTTCAATTAGTACAAATGAAGAGGAATCAGCAGGGTGAAGATGTTTGGATGTATCTAACACAATTTCAGGCTTTAGTGGAAAGTATGATTGGGTGTATGCAGTTCTCCTCACCTGGAAATACAGCCCTGACTGATGCAGAAATGCTGTTCAATGTGGTAGATTTTTAGACTTGTATTTCCCCTTCTTTTGGATTGAGGAAGTTAATTTGGAAAAGCAGTATAATAAAGATACATTTTAGGGAAGGGGTAGAGCATGGACCCTAAAGCCAGACTTTCAGGGGTTTGCATAGTGGTTTTATTCCTTACCATTTAGGTGATCTTGGGTCAGTTACTTTATTTCTCACTGCCTGAATTGTTTTCTTCTGAAGAATGGAGACTACAATAGTACCCATCTCATAGATTTCTGTAAGTAACAAATAATTTACACATGTAAAACACTTAAAGGAATGTCTGTCACATGAGAGGCATCATATGCATTAGCTACTATGTTTAGTTTAGTTAATTAATAATTTAGTTATTTTATAGAGGAATAAAAGTACAATTAGATATGTAGTTGTGTCTGAGAAGATAGTATTGGTTTAACAAAGATATAACATGCACTTCACATATATCAATACTATATAGTTCAATATGTAAGAATTTCTACAGGCAATTTATAGCTGATTCTCAAATTATAGTATGTTATGGTCAACAAATTCAATAAAAGCTACAATTTGTAAAAACATGACATTAAACTTTGTTATTTGAAGTCTGAATGAACTTAAAAATGTTCTCTGGACCTTCAGATAAAAACTAGATCAATATCCATTATTTGGACAAATAACTCATGTAAGAATAGCAAGCAGAGAAAATTACTAAAAAAACCCCAGTGATGTATATTACCCAGTCTCCGCTAATCCACAGAGATTAATTTAAACTTGTTGCTTTAAATTTTAGCTACTTGCCACTGATCAACCTTCAGAGCTATGTTAGCATGATCCTTTTCTCCTGATTGTTTTTGCTGATTACCTGACTTACAGTTTCTATTGCAGCTGACATGTCAGTAAATGATCATAAACGTGCAAGGATTTTGGTCTTTTTAATAACTTCAATTGCTATGCATTTATTGTTCATCATTCTCAATTTAACTTGTGAGAACTGCCATCAAAACTGGTTATAGTTTGTTCACAGGGTGGCCTCCTTAGGCTTCCTTGTCACTAACTTTGGTAGCTAAACAGATGGTGAGAGGCACTAGGTGCCCATATAGTGGCTCACACCTGTAATCCCAGAACTCTGGGAGGCAGTGACGGGCAGATCACTTGTCAGGAGTTTCAGATCAGCTTGGCTCACAGGGTGAAACCTCATCTCTACCAAAAAAAAAAAAAAAAAAAAAAAAAAGAAAAGAGAAAATTAGCCAGGCATTGTGGGTCACCTGTACTCTCTGCTACTCGGTAGGTTGAAGCAGGAGAATCTCTTGAATCCGGGAGGCGATGATTGCAGTGAGCTGAGATCATGCCATTGCACTCTAGTCTGTGTGACAGAGTGAGATTCCATCTCCAAAATAATAAAAATGATAATAAAAATAAATAAATAGATTAAAATAAAGGCACCAGGGAGTCAACTAGCATTGTGCTCTGCCTGGGAGTGTGGGTGAAGACTGTGGCAGGCATATTTTTGTAGAAAGAAGGAGATTCAAGTTAGAATACCATTGAGACTGGTTAAACATGTTCAATGAGAGAAAATATAATTAAAATGAATAAAAACAACAACTTCTGCCTGTGGAAATCATTACTATGGATATGGGAAATTATCATATTTGTGTGTGGCTGTGGCTATTTTTTTTTTAAAATTAGGTACAAAATGAAACTCTCAAAATTTTTGAAATACAAAGACAGGCATAAAAAATTCCCTGTGCTTAAATGAAATAAAAGATACTCCACAGAATATTATGCTTGATTTTAGCTTAGATTTCTCTTCACAACATTTGGTTCTTTCTTTGTTTTCCTATTACTGCCTTTTCTATGCTGCTTTCCTGATCTGGATCTGTGTAGTAGGCTATTTTGCCTCTGTCATTGAAATGGATAAGGTAGTGAGAAAATTAGCAGCTATCTCCCCCTCCACACACACGTGAACCTCCAAAAGGTATTATTCTACACTGGCAATTATTTTGAACAATAACTAGCTTCAGTGAATTAAATGCACTTTCCCCCCATTCCTACTGGCACTTAGCTGCAGGTTAGCAGCATCTAAAAAAATACCTTCTTTCAGGCAGTTAGACTGTCTATTTCTTACCTCATGGAGTGCACAAACAAGAGCCAAAGTTCATAAGATTTGTTTTCCTTTTATTTTTGGTCTACCAGGTTGTCACTTTGTAATTCATCCTTTGTAGTTACCTTAAAAGCATAATAATGATAATTTGAAAAACTTTGGTAAAGGCAAACCAAGGAAAGTTTATCCCCACATGTTCAAGCTTACTATTTTCCCGCACATTACATAGTTTGCAACAACACAGCAGGTTGTAATATCCATGAAATAAGAATCCTATGAGTGGAGGAAACCCATTTCTAAGAACAGTTGGAAACTGCTTGCCTCAGATGCTGCTGCTTAGAATTAAAGATAACATGTGGTGACAGATTTCTAAAGAACAAGATCCTCTGTTTGTGGAACTTCACACTGTTTGACAATTTATTTTTATTTCAAACAAAATCCAAAATGGGAGGCAGTTTGATGTTATAATTTAGGGTAGTACTCTGAAAGACACCCTCCTTGTCTCCTAGGGAATTCTGAAGGAAGTCAGTGGGGTTGGTAGAAATGATATAGATCTGGGAAAGAGTTGCTTTATCAAACTTCTAACTAAGGAACCAGATGGTGTTTACATGAGTCAACTCCCACCCAATTGGCTTTCTCAGCTGTATTTAAAGTAGAAAGATGAAGACAGCAGAAATTATCAGAATATGGCTTGAAGAAGAGATTTAACTACATCACAGCTTATGATGAAGCAATTTCAAGATAATGTTTCTGAATATGTATCTGTTGTGCTGTCTTTTCTGTAGAAAATGCTTGGAATAGACAAAATTTTATACATATATATATATATAATGTTTTTCCCAGTCACTCCTACATATATCAAATCCATATATCATATACATATGATTGTATTAAAAAGATTTAATATAAAGAAATGCATACTTTAACATATATCCATGGCATTGATAATGAAGAAACATAGTGTTGAGATGTCCCATGTTTAAAAGTGAATGTGCTCTCAGGATCGGCTGAAACCAATGGGAGTTTGTATGTTGAAAGAGGGCACAGTGTGATATTGGAATTTGCTGAAACCTTAGAGAATGCAGGTATATGATAAAAAGCTTTTTAAAGGAAGTAGAACTTTAGTATTTGAAGAAAAAATGAAGTGTAATAACAATATCAGAATGCTGATATATAATGTGAGAAGGTTTAAAAATTGTACTTGGGAAATGTTATTGCAAATCATATTAGAGAGAATGTCTGCATTAGACTCTTCTTAATGCCTAGAGGCTCTGATTTATTAAAACTTCCTGGAAATTAGATCTTGCCTTAGGTCATTGGAGTAGCTAACTTCTTTGTCAAGCAGATAAAGCAAACTATATGAGGCAGAAGAATAACTACCACTTAAAAAGAGCAGGAAAATAAACCATATAAATTTTAGTTAGATTTTATTGGCAACGCCTAAGAACATACCGAGCCTGAGATTGTGTGCTTTTTAGAGTGATGATAGCCAATTTACAATATCGCAGCTTTTCTTTTTTCTTTTGTCATTTTGTAATAATTTGTGTATAAGGCAATAAACTATGAAAATAGGATAAATGTGAGATTTGGAAAGGTTTCTTGCACAAGAAATTAAATTAGCTCTTGGTATATAGAAGTTTTCTTAAGAAAACTTTTCTTAAGAACCATAAAATTGTCAACTTTTCCTATATATTGAAATTGGCTATTTTAGGTTTCATTTCTAAGTTCATGTTGAATCATATTTTGTTTCAAACTTTCTTCCTTAAATTGCTATTTATGCCCTCTACTTTGTTAAATGTTGTAGTTTTGCATTTTGTAAAGTGTATATTGTTCTTAAAATTCACGTATATGTATGTTTTTTTTTCGTTTTTTTTTTTTTTTTTTTTTTGAGACGGAGTTTCGCTTGTTACCCAGGCTGGAGTGCAATGGCGTGATCTCGGCTCACCGCAACCTCCGCCTTCTGGGTTCAGGCAATTCTCCTGCCTCAGCCTCCTGAGTAGCTGGGATTACAGGCACGTGCCACCATGCCCAGCTAATTTTTGTATTTTTAGTAGAGACGGGGTTTCACCATGTTGACCAGGATGGTCTCGATCTCTTGACCTCGTGATCCACCCGCTTCGGCCTCCCAAAGTGCTGGGATTACAGGCTTGAGCCACCGCGCCCGGCAACGTGTATCTATTTTAAAAATGAGTAGGCAGCGCGCCGGGAGTGCGGAGCTCCGTGCCAGCCTCACTCCTCATGCGGTGGATGCTGCCGGGGTTCTAGCCGGTTTCCGCGGGAGCGGCAGCCCCAACATGGCAGAGACCGAGGCCGGAGTGGGCCGCTTCAAGGCCGAGTGAGCTCGGAGTGCCGGGGCCGCGCGGGGAGGGAGCCAGCTACGTCGTGGAGCGCAAAATCGAACCTTTCTACAAGGGTGGAAATGCGCAGCTGGACCAGACCGGCCAGCACCTCGTCTGCGTCTGTAGCACCAAAGTCCACACTCCGGAGGTGGCCTCGGGGGCCATGCTGCGGCGTCTGGAGCAGGAGGACCAGGACGATACCACTGCCTTTGACCTCAGCCCTGACAGTGAGGCGCTGCTGACAGCCAGCCGGGCGCTGCTGCGGGCTCCGTGGGCTTGGCAAGAGGGCAGCGTTACCCGCCTTTGGGCGGCGATACACACAGCCCCCGTGGCCACCGTGACCTTAGACCCCACCTCCACACTGCTAGCCACAGGCGGCTGTGACGGGGCTGTGCGCGTCTGCGACATGGCGCGGCACTCCGGGACACACCGCTTTTAATGATCGCCATTCTAACTAGTGTGAGATGGTATCTCAATGTGGTTTTCATTTGCATTTCTCTAATGACCAGTGATGATGAGCATTTTTTCATATGTTTGTTGGCCTCCTGTATGTGTTCTTTTGTAAAGTGTCTGTTCATATTCTTTGCCCAATTTCGAATGGGCTTGTTTGTTTTTTTCTTGTAGATCTGTTTTAGTTCTTTGTAAATTCTGGATATCAGCCCCTTGTCAGATGGGTAGACTGCAAAAATTTTTTCCCATTCTGTTGGTTGCCAATTCACTCTACTGACTGTTTCTTTTGCCGTGAAGAAGCTGTGGAGTTTGATTAGGTCCCATTTGTCTATTTTGGCTTTTGTTGCCATTGCTTTTGGCGTTTTGGTCATGAAGTCCTTGCCTACACCTATGTCCTGAATGGTTTTGCCTAGATTTTCTTCTAGGATTTTTATGGTGTTAGATCTGATGTTTAAGTCTTTAATCCATCTGGAGTTAATTTTGCTGTAAGGTGTCAGGAAGGGGTCCTGTTTCTGCTTTCTGCACATGGCTAGCCAGTTTTCCCAACACCATTTATTAAACAGGGAGTCCTTTCCTTATTGCTTGTTTTCTTCAGGTTTGTCGAAGATCAGATGGTTGTGGGTATGTTGTATTTCCTGTGAGGCCTCTGTTCTGTTCCATTGGTCTGTATCTCTGTTTTGGTACCAGTACCATGCTGTTTTGATTACTGTAGCCTTGTAGTATAGTTTGAAGTCCGGTAGTGTGATGCCTCCTGCTTTGTTCTTTTAGCTTAGAATTGACTTGGCTATGCAGGCTCTCTTTTGGTTCCATATGAAGTTTAAGGTGTTTTTTTTCCAGTTCTGTGAAGAAGGTCATTGGTAGCTTGATGGGAATAGCATTGAATCTGTAAATTACTTTGGGCAGTATGGCCATTTTCACGATGTTGATTCTTCCTAACCATGAACATGGAATGTTTCTCCATCTGTTTGTATCCTCTCTTATTTCGTTGAGCAATGGCTTGTAGTTCTCCTTGAAGAGGTCCTTTACGTTCCTTGTTAGTTGTATTCCTAGTTATTTTATTCTCTTTGTAGCAATTGTGAATGGCAGTTCGTTCTTGATTTGGCTGTCTTTAAGTCTATTACTGGTGTATAGGAATGCTTGTGATTTTTGCACGTTGATTTTGTATCCTGAGACTTTGCTGAAGTTGTTTATCAGTTTCAGGAGACTTTGGGCTGAGATGATGGGGTCTTCCAGATATACGATCATGTCATCTGCAAATAGAGACAATTTGATTTCCTCCTTTCCTATTTTAATACCCTTTGTTTCTTTTTCTTGCCTGATTGCTCTGGCTAGAACTTCCAGTACTATATTGAATAGGAGTGGTGAGAGAGGGCATCCTTGTCTAGTGTCAGATTTCAGAGGGAATGCTTCCAGTTTTTGCCCATTCAGTATGATATTGGCTGTTGGTTTGTCGTAAATAGCTTTTATTGTTTTGAGATACGTTCCGTCAATACCTAGTTTATTGAGGGTTTTTAGCATAAAGAGTTGTTGAATTTTGTCAAAAGCCTTCTCTGCATCAATTGAGATAATCATGTGGTTTTTGTCTTTGGTTCTGTTTATGTGGTGAATTACGTTTATGGACTTGCGTATGTTGAACCAGCCTTGCATCCCAGGGATGAATCCTACTTGATCATGGTGGAAGAGCTTTTTGATATGCTGTTGCAATCGGTTTGCCAGTATTTTATTGAAGATTTTTGCATCTATGTTCATCATGGATATTGGTCTGAAAATTTCTTTTCTTGTTTAGTCTCTGCCGGGTTTTGGTATCAGGATGATGTTTGTCTCATAAAATGATTTGGGAAGGATTCCCTCTTTTTGGATTGTCTGAAATAGTTTCAGAAGGAATGGTATCAGTTCCTCTTTGTATGTCTGGTAGAATTCGGCTGTGAACCCATCTGGACCTGGGCTTTTTTTGGGTGGTAGGCTCTTTATAGCTGCCTCGACTTCAGACCATGTTATTGGTCTATTCAGGGTTTCGGCTTCTTCCAGGTTTAGGCTTGGGAGGATGCAGGTGTCCAGGAATTTATCCATTTCTTCCAGGTTTACTAGTTTATTTGCATAGAGTTGTTTGTAATAATCTCTGATGATGGTTTGGATTTCTGTGGAATCTGTGGTGATATCCCCTTTATTGTTTTTTATTGCATCAATTTGGTTATTTTTTCTTTTCTTTTTTATTAGTCTGGCTAGTGGTCTGTTTATTTTGTTGATCTTTTCAAAAAACCAGCTCCTGGATTTATTGATTTTTTGAAGAGTTTTTTTGTGTCTCTATTTCCTTCAGTTCTGCTCTGATCTTAGTTATTTCCTGTCTTCTGCTAGGTTTTGAGTTTTTTTGATCTTGCTCCTCTAGCTCTTTCAATTTTGATGATAGCATGTCAATTTTAGATCTCTCCTTTCTTCTCATGTGGGCACTCATTGCTATATATTTTCCTCTAGAGACTGCTTTAAATGTGTCCCAGAGATTCTGGTATGTTGTGTCTTCGTTCTCATTAGTTTCGAAGAACATATTTATTTCTACCTTCATTTCATTGTTTATCCAGTCAACATTCAAGAGCAAGTTGTTCAGTTTCCATGAAGCTGTGCGGTTCTGAGTTAGTTTCTGCATTCTGAGTTCTAACTCGATTGCACTGTGGTCTGAGAGACTGTTTGATATGATTTCCGTTCTTTTGCATTTGCTGAGGAGTGATTTATTGCCAATTATGTGGTCAATTTTAGAGTAGGTGTGATGTGGTGCTGAGAAAAATGTATATTCTGTGGATTTTGGGTGGAGAGTTCTGTAAATGTCTATTAGGTTTGCTTGTTCCAGGTCTGAGTTGAGGTCCTGGATATCCTTGTTGATTTTCTGTCTGGTTGATCTGTCTAATATTGACAATGGGTTGTTAAAGTCTCCCACTATTATTGTGTGGGAGTCTAAGTCTCTTTGTAAGTCATTAAGAACTTGCCTTATGTATCTGGGTGCTCCTGTATTGGGTGCATATATATTTAGGATCGTTAGCTCTTCTTGTTGCAATGATCCTTTTACCATTATGTAATGTCCTTCTTTGTCTCTTTTGATCTTTGTTGCTTTAAAGTGTATTTTCTCAGAGACGAGAATTGCAACTCCTGCTTTTTTTTGCTCTCATTTGCTTGATAGATCTTCCTCCATCCCTTTGTTTTGAGCCTTTGTGTATCCTTGCATGTAAGATGGGTTTCCTGGATACAGCACACTGATGGGTTTTGGCTTTTTATCCAATTTGCCAGTCTGTGTCTTTTGATTGGGGCATTTAGTCCATTGACATTTAGGGATAGTATTGTTATGTGTGAATTTGATACTGTCATTTTGATGCTACCTGGCTGTTTTGTTGGTTAGTTGATGCAGCTTCTTGATTGTGTTGATTCTCTTTTACCATTTGGTGTGTTTTTGGAGTGGCTGGTACTGGTTGTTCCTTTATATGTGTAGAGCCTCTTTCAGGAGTTCTTGTAGAGCAGGTTTGGTGGTGATGAAATCTCTGAGTGCTTGCTTTTCACAAAGGATTTTATTTTTCCATTACTTATGAAGCTTAGTTTGGCTGGATAGGAGATTCTGGGTTGAAAGTTCTTTTCTTTAAGGATGTTGAATATTGGCCCCCAATCTCTTCTGGCTTGCAGGGTTTCTGCTGAGAGATCTGCTGTGAGTCTAATGGGCTTCCCTTTGTGGGTAACCCGACCTTTCTCTCTGGCTGCCCTTAGCATTTTCTCTTTCATTTCAACCCTGGTGAATCTGACGATTATGTGCCTTGGGGTTGCTCTTCTTGAGGAATATCTTTGTGGTGTTCTCTGTATTTCCTGGGCTTGAATATTGGTCTGCCTTGCTAGGTGGGGGAACTTTTCCTGGATAATATCCTGAAGAGTATTTTCCAGCTTGGATTCATTCTCTTCATCACATTCAGGAACACCTATCAGACGTAGATTGGGTCGTTTCACGTAGTCCCACATTTCTTGAAGATTTTGTTCATTCCTTTTTGCGCTTTTTTCTCTGTTCTTGCCTTCTCTTTTTATTTCATTGAGTTGATCTTCGACCTCTGATATCCTTTCTTCTGCTTGGTCAATTCGGCTGTTGAAGCTTGTGCATTCTTCACGAAGTTCTCGTGTTGTGTTTTTCAGCTCCATCAATTCACTTATAATCCTGTCTATGCTGTCCATTCTCATTAGCATTTCGTCCAATCTTTTTTCAAGGTTCCTATTTTCTTTGCGTTTGGTTAGAACATGTTCTTTTAGCTCACTGTAGTTTCTTACTACCCACCTTCTGAAGTCTGATTCTGTCATTTCATCACCCTCCTTCTCCATCCGGTCTGGTTTCCTTGCTGCTGAGGTGTTGTGATCCCTTTTAGGAGGAGAGGTGTTCTGGTTTCGGGAGTTTTCATCCTTTTTGCGCTGGTTTCTTCCCATTTTTGTGGGTTTATCCACCTGTTGTCTTTGTTATTACTGTCTTTCAGATTGGGTCTCTGAGTGAGCGTCTAGTTCGTGGATGCTGAAGTTACTTCTTCTTCTTCTTCTTTTTTTTTTTTTTTTTAAGCTTTCCTTCTAACAGTCTGGCCCCTCTGCTGTAGGACTGCTGAGGTCCTCTCCAGGCCCTGCTTGCCTGGGGGTCACCTGCAGCAGCTGCAGAACAGTAAGGGTTGCTGCCAGTTTCCTCTTCTGCTATCTTTGTCCCAGAAGGATGCTCGCCTACTAGTCAGTCCGTTCTCTCCTTTATGAGGTGCGTCTTTGGATCTATGGGGGTCAGGGAGCTACTTGAGGAGACAGTCTATCTTTTATTGGGGCTTAAGTCCTGAGTTGTGAGCTCCGTTGTTCATTGAGAGCTGCTGGGCAGGTATGTTTAGGTCTGCTGCAGCTGAACTCATAAAGCACTTTTTGTTCCCAGGTGCTCTGTCCTAGGGAGTTGGAGCTTTATGAGTTTCCGTTGCACTACTGCCTTTTTTGATTTTTCTTTCAGGTCTGACCCGCCCAGCTAGCAGCATGCCTAGCCACTGTCTGCCCGCAGGGGCTTTGCTGAGCTGCTGTGGGCTCTGCCCAGCTGCCCTGAGCTCTTCCCTGCAGTCCTGTTTATATGGGCATAGTTAGAACTGTCTCTGCAACGGTGGCCCCACCTCTGTTATGGAGGACTCTCTCTGTTGTGGCAGGTTGCCTTGGCAACAGTGGGTTGCCTTGGCAACGGGGGCTTGCCTCCTTAGCGGTGGAGAGTCTCAGTAATGGTGGAAGCCCCTCCCCCGCCGAGCCCGACCGTCCGGGTTCAGCTGTGCTTGGTTTGTAGGGCTCAACCCAGAGGGTTTCCAATTACTGTTTTTGTTTTCGTTGTTGTTGGGGGTGGAGGGGTGGGACCAACCGAACCTGATCACCTGGCTCCCTGACTCAGAGTCTTTTCTTTTAAGTTGAACGACCCCGCGTTCTGGTCGCTTGTTGAAAAGGGGCCGGGATCTCCTGTGCTGCGACTCACGGAGTCGGCTCGAACTTCGGCGCTGGCTGCTGGTGGATTTTTTGCCTAGGAATCTCCTGGCCTGGCTCGCTATTTCAGATCAATGGGCAACTCTGCCGTCTCAGGGCTCTGATCGCCAGCTAAGAGGGCTCCCAGCCCAGTGGCTTTTGTTCGGAGAACCGCAGCAACAGGGCGTGGTCACAGCAGCCGCGCGGGCGGAATCAGCCCCACGGGGGCCAAAACAGCCGCACCGGCTGGGACTGCAACGCTG
Organism: Saimiri boliviensis; assembly: GCF_048565385.1. Taxonomy (NCBI): domain Eukaryota; kingdom Metazoa; phylum Chordata; class Mammalia; order Primates; family Cebidae; genus Saimiri; species Saimiri boliviensis. The sequence continues at coordinate 180,694,145 of NC_133451.1, read as the reverse complement.
GTGACCCCTCTGCCTGGGTATCTCCTGGTCTGTGGGCAATAAGAATTCGTCTGGAAATGTGGCGTCCACTCACCCTCTGCACTTTCACTGGGAGCTGAAGTCCTGAGCTGTTCTTAGGCGGCCATCTTCCCAGCATTCATGTTGTGTTTTTCAGCTCCATCATTTCACTTATATTCCTCTCTAAGTTGTTTATTCTCATTAGCATTTTGTCAAATCTCTTTTCAGTGTTCCTAGTTTCTTTCCATTGAGTTAGAACGTGTTCTTTTAGCTCACAGAAGTTTCTTATTACCCACCTTCTGAAGCCTTATTCTGTCAATTCATCACACTGATTCTACAGCCAGCCTCTTTCCCTTGCTGGTGAGGAGTTGTGATCCCTTGTAGGAGGAGATGTGTTCCGGGTTTGGGTGTTTTCATCCTTTTTGCACTGGTTTCTTGCCATCTTTGTGGATTTATCCACCTGTCATCTTTGTAGTTGTTGACTTTCAGACTTTGTCCCTCAGTGAATGACCAGTTCATTGATGGTGAAATTATTGCTTTCTGTTTCTTAGTTTTTCTTCTAACAGCCTGGCCCCTGTGCTGTAGGACAGCTGAGGTCCACTCAAGGCCCTACTTGCCTGGAGATCACCTGCAGCAGCTGCAGAACAGTAAGTATTGCTGCCAGTTTCTTCTGCTGCTATCTTTGTCTCAGTCTGTTCTCTCCTTTATGAGGTGACTCTTTGGATATATTGGGGTCAGAGAGCTGCTTTAGGAGACAGTCTGTCCTTTGTAGCAGCTCAAGTGCTGAGCTGTGAGCTCCATTGTTCATTCGGAGCTGCTGGGCATGCACATTTAATCTGCTGCAGCAGAACTCATAAATGCCTTTTTTTCCCCCAGGTGCTCTGTCCTGGTGAGTTAGGGCTTTATTTATGAGTTTTCATTTTGCTGCTTCCTTTTTTCAGGGCTTCCTTGCCCAGTGAGGAGGCAGCCTAGTCACTGTCTGCCTGCAGAGGCTTTGCTGAACTGCTGTGGGTTCTGCCTAGCTGACATGTGTACTTCCCTGCAGTCCTATTTATTCAGGTATAGTTAGAACTGCCTCAGCAGCACAACTCTATAATGGCAGACTCTCTCTGTTATGGCGGGCTGCTTTGGCTATGGTGGGCTGCCTCAGCAATGGCAAACTACCTCTGTGGTGGATTGTCTTGATAATGGCAGACGCCCCTCCCCCACAGAGCTGGACCATCCCTGGTTCAGCTGTGCTTGCTGTGAAACTCTCATTCCAGAGTTTCTAATTGCTGTTTTTTTGGGGGGTGGGACCAGCAGAGCCTGATCACCTAGCTCCCTGCCTCAGACCCCCACCTTTTTTTTCTTTTTTTAGTTCAACTGTTGACTCTCTCCCAGGTGTTCCAATTGCCTGTTGAAAAGGCACTGGGATCTGTGTGATTTCCCATGTAGCGACCCACTGTGCCAGCTGAAACAGCTGCGCTAAGATTCATGGTGCTTTTTTGCCAGGGAATCTCCTTACCTGGCTCTCTGTTTCAGTCCCCTTTTTTATCAATTGAATGGGTGACTCTGTCTCCCAGGAGCTCCAATTGCCAGCTAAAATGGCTCCCTGACCCATGTATTTTGTACAGAGAACCACTGTGCTGGGGCACCTGCAAAACAGCTGCGACGTCCAAACAGCTGCGCCAGCCAAAACAGCCGCACTGGTGACCTGTGGGACTCTTCCACCTGGGAATCTCCTGGTCTGTGGGCAATAAAAATCTGTCTGGACATGTGGCACCCACTCACCCTCCACGCTTTTCCTGGGAGTTGCAATCCTGAGCTGCTCCTAATCGGCCATCTTGAATACCCAGCAATCCTTCTGGACTTTCTATTCATGCTTGCCTCTATGTAGAGAATGATCCTGTGCTTTCAAACTGTGTAATGGACTCTGCTTAAATTTTCATTTTAAGTCTTTTATGTTTTCCTGAAGATTTTGACTGTTTTCACTGAAATGCACAATTTTATTCACCATTTCCAGTATTCTTTCATTACTTCTCTTGCCACATTTAATTGCAAATTTTTATTTACATTTATGTTTTCCCATTGGAAGAATGTGGAGGAAAAGTGACTTTATTCCTAATATACTAGATTCCTACCACTTGCTACTATGTTGGGCTTATTTTAAGATGCTTAACAAATACTTGTTCCATGAGTACATTACAATTTATTTAACTGAGTACCAGTTAGAGAAAAAATTTTAATTCAAATGTTGCTGTTACAGATATTGGTGGATTCTACTCTTGTTTGTTTAGCTTTGGTTTTCAAGTTTCTGCTTTGCTACATGGTTGAATTCAAATGCATAAAATATATATAATAAAGCAAAATCTATTATTTGAGTCACATCATGTGAAATATTGGAAACATAACTTGATAAAATATTAATGCTATCTATTTGATAAAATCTTATCTCTTCTGTTTACCATTTAGTGTTTTGGCTTATGTGTACACAAATGCCTAACACTAAAATTAGTCAAGTTTTTGTTGGCTTTTCAGATCATGTAGACAATATATTATTTTAAACCACAATGAAATTTTATATGGCAATCCAAATGTATAGTTTATTTAATTTACTTTGAGTTCTCCTGATTAATCTCTTTGCAAACTATATTAAGATGCCTTTTTCAATTATTCTCTCTCTCTGAAAGTTTTGCTTCTGTTAATTCCTTATAGTGGAAAATAAATAAAGTTATTAAATGCAGCTATTTTCCAGGGCAACAATATCTATGATCAAGATTGAAAGGTAATTCAACTACTATAAATAAATATTTATTAAAAAGATGCTCAAAGCTTTGATTCACATCTTCTGCTTTGGGAACCTGAAGCTCCAGGACCCCAAAATGTGTTGATTACAGAATAGAGAGAGTCAAAGATGCCTTCTATTTCCAACAGAAACAGAGGCCAAGGAAAATACTATCTATACTTTTATATTGCAAACCTATGTCATTTCAGATACTCATTTTTATGCGTGATTATTGGACACTCAAAACACTTTGAAAGATGCACTGACTTTGTGGTTCAAAGAACACATATTGAAACTAAACTAAGTCTCAATTGTCTTATTTTTCAAAGTATGTAACATTATTGCTCTATTACAATAAAACTAGAATTGTTGATGGTTGAGAAAAGGGCAATAAAAATAAAACCTAAAGGTCATACTAAGGCCAGAAATAATGAATCAAAATGAAGGTATATGATCCTGGCATTCATATAAAATAAAATCAACCATGAAAATTCACAACAAGACCAAGGCTATGAACACAATATAATAGAGAAAAGCTGACCTTAAATGAATCCCAGAGGAAACTATGCAGAATCTCTCTCTGGATGAAAGATGAATTCCAAAATACTTGTATTTGTTAAAATTATTTGAAATGAGAAATAGCAGGCACGCTTTGGCATATATTTAGTCACTTCAGGGTACCAACACATGTTAGTATTCAGCACTGATACCAGTGGGCACATTTGTACAGTTATTTTCCTTTTCTTGTGAGGTGAATGCAGTATTGTTTCCACATGCATACATTTCTCTATAGGCTTCATGAATGCATTTGTCTGTCGGCAGGTGCATGCAAATATTGTCAGATTGAATATGTGATTGTTTCTTTTTCAGAAATGTAAATTGAATGTTTTAAAAGCATTTTAGGTTCACCTTCTGAGTATGCTAGGCAATGAACATTTTGTGATTCATTGCTTTTGCAAGGATAATGCAAAATAAAAGCCATTTCTCATCAGTATACAGCTTCATATCTCAAGTTCTAGATTCAGCATTTGGAAGTATGCTCCTTTTTATACACTACTTGGAAGAACAATGCATATTTAGTAAAGATATGTCACATAAATATACTTTTGAGCACCAAGGAATACATTTTCATAGTCATCAAATGTTTATTGAACACTTACATGTGCCAGTACTATTATATTTTTATAATAATCAATGTAAATGTAGCAGTGAACAAAGTATATAAAACTCTTTACTCTCATGGGGATTACATTCTAATGGAGGTTAAAGAGAGAAAGTACATCAAAGAAGGAATTGATATAAAATATTAGATAATAAGTGGTATGAAGAAAAATAAAGCAAGTAAAGGAAAAGTGTGTTGCCCAAGGTGAGATGCATATATTTACTAACTTGACCATATTTGTGAATGAAATAATATAATATCTGACATTTTCTAGAAAATAATATATAGTTCAGTGTAGAAAAATAGAAGGGGCCGTGGATGAAACTCGTCCATGAGTTGATATTTCTTATACCTAGATATTATGTGCATGGGGGTTCATAACACTGCTCTCTCTGCTTTTGAAAATGTTTGTGAGTTTTCCTATTTAGTTAATCAAAACAGGGCTCACAAACACTTTCCCCAGGAAGATAACATTAAAGAGCCCAATGTAAAGAAGTGAAAGATTCAGGTGCAGGAATAGCAGTTACAAGCTGTTGAAATCATTGCATGCCTGTAAGGTTCTAGAAATAGTAAGAAAGTAAGTGTTGCTAGAGTGGAGTGAAAGAAATTGAGAATATTAGGACATGATATAAAGGAACCAGACTGTGTAGGTGATTGCAAGAATTCACCATGAATAAGATGGGAAAGCACTGGAGAGGTTCAGCAGAGAATAGATAATCCAATTTGAATTTTAGAAGCATCACTATGGCTGTGCTGCTTAGATAACACTAGAGATAAGCATGGAATTTCTGAGACTAGTCAGTTGGTGATTTCAAAATGCAGAAGATGGTGGCTTGGATCAACATGTTATAATGGAGTTAGTGAGAAACGGTCAATCCCTGAATGTGTTACCAGGTGGCATCAATAGGTTTTGCTGAAGTAAAAAATGTGGGTTGTGGTTTATGAGAGAAAGAAAAGACTCATGGATGATTCCAAAGTTTGGGCTCATGCAAATGGAAAGAAGAATTTTTCTATTAAGTGAGAATGCAGGAAGACTAATTAGGGGGAGATTGTATTGTCGGTCTTAAGAAAGACAGGGGTCTAGGTACGGTGGCTCACCCCTGTAATACCAGCACTTTGGAAGGTGGAGGAGGGTGTATCATGAGGTCAGGAGTTCAAGACCAACCTGAGAAAATGGTGAGACTCTGTCTCTACTAAAAATACAAAAATTAGCCAGGCATGGTGGTGGATGCCTGTAATCCTAGCTACTCAGAAGGCTGAGGCAGAGAACTGCTTAAACCCAAGAGGCGGAGGATGCAGTGAAAAAAAAAATAGACAGAGGTGAGAAGGCACTTAATGTCTTAAGATAAGAAGGGATCATATTCCAGAGTCTTTTTCGATGTCTGCAGATGAGAATTGCAGCTATAGAGGAGTGATAGGCTTATAGTAAGCATATACGGCTTTCTCTTGAAAAAATATTTTGGAAAAAGCAGAGTGTTTTTATATTTTCCAGTAGTATGTTTTATAAATGTTTCATATACTTCTAGTTCTCAAATGTTTCCATTTAGGTACTGGCAACTTATAAACCTGGTTGGTGCCTGAGAGTGCCTGGTGGTGAATTTGAGTGGCAAACTGTAATCATAATCTATGATGGTACACACATTTCTTAATCTGCAAAAACTACATTGCAAATAATTATATGAAATCTGTAGAAATGATTATCACTTGGGCATTAATATCACATCTGACCAATTATTACTAAGACTTAAAAAAATTACTTGTCTCCTTAAGATGGAAATAATTTATCTTAAAACCAATATTTACAAAGTGCAAAGTGCTTACATATATGTCATGTGTTTTGATGCTGATAGCACAGGACCTTTGCAAAAACACTGTTTTTCCTATTTTAAAATTGTGAAACTTGATATTAAGAGGTTGACTCATAACTAGGACCAGACTGCACACAACTAAAGCTACAATCTAGATCACCTATTACCTTATATCACTTGTTAGTGTTGCTTTATACTTGACTATGTACATGTATATATAACCATATTTATATATACATACACATGCATTTATCTATTTACACACATGCATGTATGTATTAACATATGTGTTAGCCCATTCACACAATGCCGTATAAAATACCCAAGACTGGATAATTAATAAAGAAAAGAGGTTTAATTGACTGATGGTTTTGTGAGCTGTAAAGGGAGCATAGCAGTGTCTGCTTTTGGGGAGGCCTCAGGAAGCTTCCAATCATGGTGGAAGACAAAGGGGAAGCAGGTGTCTTAGATAACAGGAACAGAAACTAGAGAGCGCTATGGGGGAGGAGCTGCACTGAAACCCCTGGCTGTCATGATAATTTTCTAAGGGGAACAGTACCAAAGCAACGGTGCTATGCCATTCATAATAAATCTGCCTCCCACCAGGCCTCACCTCCAACACTGGCATTACAATTCAATAAGAGATTTGGTGGGAACACAGATCCAAACCATATTGGTATATATATGTATACACACACACACACACACACACACACACACACACACACACACACTTCATTTAGCTAATGCTGTGTGTAAAGCTACCCCAAGACCTAGTGGTATTAAACAAAAATGATTGCATTATACTCAGAGATTCTGGCATCATCAATGTATGCCTTTATTCCACGATGAATAAAATATTGGATTGAAAGTTTCAAATGGCCGGGATGCCTTGAACACCTGGGGGCCAGGGTTATCTGGATACTGTTTAGTCATGTCTGGCACCTGGGATGACAAGACTTGAACCCGTTGGTCATACTGTCTTCTCACTACCTCTCCATATAGATTGGGCTTTCTCCAAGCATGACAATCTCTGGGTTACCGACATTTTTGCATAGAGGTTCAAGGGTCCAAGAATGAATATTTCTGTGTACAAGGCCTTTACAGCACAGCCATAAAAGCCACAAGTGGTGCTTATGGCATGTTCTGATTGTCAAAACGGTCACAAGATTCAAGGACAGGCAACACAGGCTTCATTTCTCAAAGGGAAGGCTATCAACGCATGGCTGTTTTAAAGTCACCACAGAGACCAGCATGTTCAGAAGTTAGTTCTTACCAAAGTTTGGTAATATTTCTAAAAATAAATACATTCAGTAAGTCTGAATCAACACGAATGTGTTATAGTAATAGTATTTCTAACCAGTGTGGAAGACAGTGTGGCAATTCCTCGATGACCTAAAAATAGAAATCCCATTTGACCCAGCAATCCCATTACTGGGTATATATCCAAAGGATTATAAATCATTCTACTATAAGGACACATGCACACGAATGTTCATTGCAGCACTGTTTACAATAGCAAAGACCTGGAACCAACCCAAATGCCCATTGATGATAGACTGGACAGGGAAAATGTGGTACATATACACCATGGAATATTATGCAGCCATCAAAAACGATGAGTTTGTGTCCTTCGTAGGGACATGGATGAACCTGGAAACCATAATTCTCAGCAAACTAACACAAGAGCAGAAAATCAAACACTGCATGTTCTCACTCATAGGCAGGTGTTGAACAATGAGAACACATGGGCACAGGGAGGGGAGCACTACACACTGGGGTCCGTTGGGGGAAATGGGGGAGGGATGGGGGGTTGGGGAGGTGGGAAGAGATAGCATGGGGAGAAATGACAGATACAGGTGAGGGGAAGGAAGGCAGCAAACCACACTGCCATGTGTGTACCTATGCAACAATCTTGCATGTTCTTCACATGTACCCCAAAACCTAAAATGCAATTAAAAAATAGTATTTCTGAGGAACTTGGATTTTTAGTTCCTGAGTCTAATATTGAGGCAGAAGTCCTAACATTCTCTCACGCTGCTGGGCAACTAAAGTCATATTTCCTGTTCACTGCAAGTAGTTTCACTTAGAAATACAAACAAAAAACTAAAGAAAACCAAGAAATAAATTGTTTGGAGACCCATTAAGGTAGTATATTAAAATAAGGGCTGTAATAGAATGTTACCAACAAAATATATCCTTGGTGTTAAAATTGACTTATGTAATCTTTTTGCATTTCTATACAAGCTGAAGATCTGAAGCTGAGGCAAATGCAAATACAGCCTCAAGCTACTGAGCAAAAGAATAGCATGTATTTACAGAGCAGTGCTTCTTAACCAAGAGTGCTACTGCCTCTTTTCTCTCCAGCGGGCATTTGGAAATCTGTGTGATTGCTTTTCACAAGCACTGGCAGTATTATTGGCATATAATCAGGATTGAGTGCCCATAAATCCTAAACATCTTGAAATAAAGCCAGTCCCATACAGCAAAGTATCATCCCAACCAAAATTTCAATGGAGCTCTAGTTGATAAATATTAATAGAGTGGACAGTCTAGAATATATTAACTTGCTTTCTGTAATAGATAACAAGTGTATATACATGTGTGTATGTATATGTATATATACAAATTAATTTATTTATCATACCAGAAAATGGCAGCCATTATCACTGAGAATCCCCATGAATGAATACCATAATAGAAAATATTTTCTAGTCAGTTCTTCTAAAAGGTTTCAGAAATATACATATGGCTTCTTTAAAAATTTATTGTAATTTCCAGATAATGTAATACAATTTACATTGCTAATAAAGTCCAAGTTTTGTTGTTGATTGCCAAAGGGAAGGTGGAGTAGAAGAAACAGTAGTCAATTGCAGCAATGTGGTAATGGCGACCATGGGTTTAATTTTAAAAATTGATGAAAGTACTTAGAAAGAACGTATGACCTGGTCTTGGCTTGAGGGAAATCAGGACTGTCTTTCTGGAGTGTGAGGAAAAAACCTTGAGTTAGAAGAAAAGAATGTTATCAAGATGATGATTTGGACTATGGCAGTTCTAGCCACCTGAGCATGGTTCAGCATTGTTGGACCTTAATATATACAGTAAATGACCCAATTAGATCTGGAGCAAGAAGGACCTTCAGGATCTGACAGCGAAGTGTTAAGCAGGGGAATGATATTGATCTTTTGGCTTTAAGAAAACACTTTGCCTACATACAGGGAAAGAAATACGGGAAAACGACCTAGAGGCTGGGACCCAGTTAAACCAGGAAAGAGACATTGATGGTACAAACTAAGTAGTGGCATGAGGGACAGCAGTGAATTGAAGGAATCAGGAGATAATAGGATGTAGAAGAGTTAGAAACTTGGGAATTTGAGGCATCTAATATGTAGTGGCAAGAAAGGAAATTGAGATGGGGAATATAGGAGGAAGATTAGGTATTTTGTGTGTCATGGGAAAGGGGAAGAGTAATAAACAGTGAGCCTGCTGAGCATACTGTGGCCCAGTGTACATAATGTCAGAGATGCACAGTAGACAGTTAGATACACAGGTGGAGAGCACAGAGAGTTGGCCTGCACACTGAGACTTGCCAGTTTGTTGCTATATTGTATTCAGCCACCTTAACATGAAAGATTCTGAATGCCTTACAGATAACATGGTAGGGTCATTTAGGGAACGTTTTGCTTTTTTTTTTTTTTTTTTTTTTAAAGAGGAATATGACACTGGGGAAATGACATATCTAGCATTTAATTATAATGTAAATCAGAGACAACCAATTGGAAATCTCATCAGATTTAAATGATGAGGAAAATAGACACCAGCAATAAAGATTATAGCTTCAGATAGAATATCTATCTATCTATCTATCTATCTGTCTATCCATCTATTTATCATTTATCTATCATCTATTTCTATCTATACTTTTCCTGTATTCTTGTTAATAAAACTCTGAACACTTAAAGTCCAGTGTTTCCACCCATATTAAAATCTAGTTCAAAAGCTGAGCATAGTCATCAGCAGTATTTTTTTCCAATTTATGAACTTGGCTCAAAGAATAAGCTTTTCATATCTTTGGTGAGATTGCAAAGTTAAGTTAATTAGAAAGCATTATCATGCAGAAAATAGATTGTGGCAGGTGTTAATAATCAATAGTTGAGGAGGAAAGAGAAAGTGTACCAAAAGAATGTCTAGCAGGATATGCCTCTGTCATGGGGAAATGAGTAATTAAACTACTAAGATAATTTGCCTTCTACATCTTTTCTCTATCATCCTATAGATTATTATAATGCTATTTTACTGAGGTTTTGTGGGCAAATTTTTATGAGTTTTATAATTGAATATTTAAAAAATTTAATAAATTTTGGCTTTTAGAAAAATCAATATCAAAGTAAGGACAATCTAAAAGGATGATTGCACCTCTATTTGCAGAAAGATTAATGTGGGAGTAATAATTAGAATAAAAAATATTGCTAGTCAATCTCATAAAACTTGTGTTTAACTCAAGGGTTTAAAAGATGGAGCTAACCTATAGCCTATATTTAATAATGATTTCAGAATATGGGAATTATTAGATTAACAATGATTTTCTGAATTCATTTATTCATTATATATTTACTCAACAAATCAGTATTAAGCATCTATTATTATGTGTCAGTCACTCTTGTATGAACTGAGGGTATAATAGTAAACAAGAGACACAATGTGCTACCCCTAAATCATTTATATTCTGTGATGTGGGGGAGATAAAAACCTAGTTATAGGTAAGCATTCCAATAAATATAAAGCATTTAGTGAAAAATTGGTGATTAATATTCTGGATTCAGAATTAATTTGCAGATTTCCATTTTGGCAATAAACTAGAATAGATTATCTCAAAAGTTTTCAGTAATAGTATTAGATTTCCATTTTTGGCAATACACTAGAATAGATTATCTCAAAAGTTCAGTAATAATATTATAGACAACTAGAATAAAATATTAAAAGAGGCTCCATTATCAAAATGCTTAGATGAGTTTATGGAAAAGTAGTAAAATCCTCAGGTGCTAAAAAGTGAACAAGGATTTGGAACCCAAAGCATTAACATCAGGTAGAGACAGAAGGTAAAGCCTTGCTCCTTTTGAAGTGGGATAATGCAATAAAGATTCATTAATAAAGATGAGATCTCAAAAGCTTTCTTCTGAGGAAAAGCCTGTCATGTAAAAAAATTCTTCCCACGAATACAGAGAGATGTGAGAGAAACTTGTCTGTCTTGGCCTGAATTCCGAGTCAGAATAATCATCATTATCCATATCTACGGGCTGGTATGTGCTGATGTTTTGGATTGAATTTTTATTATTCATGACATTAGGAATCTTCAATGAAACATGTTAATAAAAAAATTTTTCTCTTTCTGACAAACACCACTGGATTTCTTATCACTAGCAAACCATGTCTATCTCTGGATAGATGCAACTTGATCCGGGTCATATGCTGTTTATACAGATAAAACTCAGCTGAATGTGAGTTCATAAGTCCAAATCACAAAACATAAGGAAAGGGAAAGTCCATCACAAATGAGTCAGTAGCAAAAAAGTCACACTATTCATATCTACACTTCCTCCTAAACCTCACACACCAGAAGAATTAGACTCTAAGTTAAATGTTTGGTATTGCTACAAATATAAAGACATCCAGTGCATAAAAGTATTAAAGGTTTGAAAAATAAAAAGCAGCTTTGAAAGAGACTCAATTCAAAGTTCTAGAAATAAAAATCATTATTCATTTAACATGGACAAAACTCTCAATTTATAGATAAACAGATAAACTACAAACAACTGAAAAAAAACAAAATATGGATCTAAACAGTATCTCTAAACAATGCAGAGAATAAAAAGAAAAATAAGGAATAGAATTTGAGTCACTGAGCTTGGATCAAGTATTGCACTAATCATTAGCAGGATATTTCAGAAAAATCAGATAGAGAAGAGGGAAGCAATTCAATTGAAACAAACTATAACAGAATGTTTATGAATTCATAAAGTAAATAGATCCTCAGTATGAAGAGTTATAATGAGTCATGAGCATGATAAACAATAAATGCTTACCTTGGGGTATTGTACTGAAATAACAAAAGTCAATGGCAAGGGCAGTATTTTTAAAGCAATAAGAGAGAAAAGGACAGATTACTTAGAAGCCAATGATCATGAGAATTAGGCCTGGTTTCTCATCTGAGAAAGACTAAACTGTAAGATAGTGAAATATCTTCTAAGTGGTGTGTTAAAATAACTATCAATATAGAATTGTATGTCTAAATGTACCATCATGCAAGAAGGGTGAAATAAAATTGTTTACGGGCACACATAGAAAGGGGAAAAAATACCTTGCTGAAAGAATGTAGACCACTGACTTTACAAAATAAGAAAATGAACCCAGAAAGTAAGGGTAAAATCCCAAAGGAAGGATCTCTACAGAGATTGATGTGTATATGGGTAAATCTAAACAAAGATTGATAGTTTAACAAATAATAAGGGAGATGATAGTTACAATGATAATGAAGCACTAATCATTCCAGAAATACCATAACAAAGAGTACTAGAATTTTGAATAATCTAAGATGAGAAAACTAGTTATAAGTTCCAGAGAACTTCACAAAGTTATTTGTACTGTTCAGAAATGGATGAAAGATGTTATTAAACTGTAATTTAGTTTAATCTATAAACATACATATCAATTTAAAAAAGTGAGGATGCAGAAAGATCAAAAGAAAAAACTATAATTTGTATGTGTGTTTATATATACACATGCATGAATGTTGTATATTATATGTATGCATATATACACATGCCAACATATGAACATATGTGTATATATATAAAAATATGAAAATTGTGTGTGTATATGTATAGTTACAAAATATACATAGATGTATATATACATATATTTACATGCATATGCATGTAAATACATATACATGTATATAAATATGAAAATTGTGTTTATGTATACATAGAGTACATATACGTATAGGTACACATACGTATATGTATATATATAGAGAGATTTATTTTGAGGAATTAGTAGACACAATTGTGGCAAATTTAAAATCTGTGCAGCAGGCTGGTAAGCTAGAAACTCAGACAGGAGGTGATTCTGCAGCCTTGAGGCAAAATTTCTTCTACTCTACAAAATCTTGGGTTTTTTGAGCTTAAGACTTTCAACTGACTAGATGAGGCCTACTCGTGTTATTAAAGGTGATTTACTTAAAGGTCAACTCGTTATAGATGTTACTAGGTCTACAAAATACTTTCACAGAAACACCTAGATTAGTATTTGACTAAACAACTGGGTACTATAGTCTAACCAAGTTGGCACATAAAACTACTTAAATAACTAATTATATATATTCACAATAAACATAGATAAAAATGAGTGGTCACAAAGGGAGATGTATGAATAAGCACATGGAAATGTGATCATCGTGATTAAGGGAAATGCAAATTAAAACCATAGTGAGGTCCAATTAAAATGTTCAAAATAAAGAAGACTGAAAACAAATATTGGCATAAAGCAAAATGATTGTAGTATGTTTTGTGGTAATATAAAACGGTTCAATCGCAGAGCTTGGAAAATTTATTTATAGAGTGAAAATGTATACTTACTGTTGGATTCAGCAAATCAACCCCTAGGTACGTATCCTACACATACGAAAATATATGTTGAGGACTGAAATAGAAGTCCTAATGCTTTCCAACAGACTATCAGACTCTCCTTTGGCTAAAAGGCCCCCAAATTTTGTTCTCTACCACTGCAGGACAGAGACTGGCCACAATACATTGACTTTCATCCTCTTTAGTAAATTAGTAAAACTAATTGTGATGAGATTTTCTCAAAAGGTTGGCTTGAAAGAACAAAAGGCCCAAGGCCTGGACCACTTGACACCTCCCTCCTGTTTTTACAGTTCTGATGTGACAGCTCTTACATTTTTTTTTAATGAGGCAGGTTCCTGTTCTGTTACCCAGGTTGCAGTACAGTGGTATGATCATGGCAGCTTCGAACTTCTGGGATCAAGTGATCTTCCTGCCTTAGTTTCCCGAGTAACTGAGACTACAGATGTGTGCACCCACACTCGGCTTATTTTTGTATTTTTTGTGGAGATGGAGTCTCACTATGTTACCCAGGCTGGTTTCAAACTCCGGGCCTCAAGTAATTCTCCAATCTCGGCCTTCCAAAGTGCTGGGATTACCAGCATCAGCCACTGCACCCCGCAAGATATTTTTCCTGGTAATTGACTGCAGGCCTGGAACTAGTTTTGGATAGTCTCCTGAGGATGCATGGGACTTGTGCCCTACATTTCACCTTTTAACTTGTAGGACTTAGTTATAATGTATTTAAATGTTAAATTAGTACCCCAAAGTGAACATGGGTCACACGGTTCTCTGTGTTTCATATGGATGCTTCACACATATCTTCATGAATAGTCATAAATTCTTCCTCTATGCTGTTGAATATGTACACCCTGCCTCTCCTTTTAGCATATATACCTACCTTTTCCTCTACCCCTTTGAAGCTTTAAGGTCTTTGCTGGAGGCTGGCTTCCTGCCTGCAGGACATAGCCTCCTTAGAAATAAAGTTCATATATATTTATTTTTTTTTCAGTTTTTTTTTTTTTGAGACAGAGTTTCGCTCTTGTTACCCAGGCTGGAGAGCAATGGCCTGATCTCGGCTCACCGCAACCTCTGCCTCCTGGGTCCAGGCAATTCTCCTGCCTCAGCCTCCTGAGTAGCTGGGATTACAGGCACGTGCCACCATGCCCAGCTGATTTTTTTGTATTTTTAGTAGAGACGGGGTTTCACCATGTTGACCAGGATGGTCTCGATCTCGTGATTCACCCACCTCAGCCTCCCAAAGTGCTGGGATTACAGGCTTGAGCCCCGCGCTCGGCCCAGTTTTTAAAAAACTCACATTATACACCATGGAATATTACGCAGCCATCAAAAACGATGAGTTCACATCCTTTGTAGGGACATGGATGAACCTGGAAACCATCATTCTCAGCAAACTGACACAAGAGCAGATAATCAAACACCGTATATTCTCACTCATAGGAGGGTGTTGAACAATGAGAACACATGGACACAGGGAGGGGAGCACTACACACTGGGGTCCGTTGGGGGGAAATGGGGGAGGGGCGGGGGGGTGGGGAGGTGGGAAGAGATAGCATGGGGAGAAATGACAGATATAGGTGAGGGGACGGAAGGCAGCAAAGCACACTGCCATGTGTGTACCTATGCAACAATCTTGCATGTTCATCACATGTACCCCAAAACCTAAAATGCAATTAAAAAAAAAAAAAACAACTCACATTCTGTTGGATTTCAGTGGCAACAAATATTTCCTTGTAGTATTATTTTTTTATTTTTATTATTTATGTATTTTATTATTTTTTATTATTATTTTTCAGTTTACTATTGTAAGTTTCTTTTTATTATTGTTACTATATTTTAAGTTCTGGGGTACATGTGCAGAACGTGCAGGTTTGTTACATAGGTATACACGAAGTTCTTTTTAAAATTTACTGACACTGTGACTCTTTTTCAGTCACAATGTTAGCAGGGAAGGCTTGTACAAAAATCTTTATGGTGGTTTAATCAATAAAAACACTAAAGTAAGGTCAGGTGGAGCTGTCCACACTTGTAATCCCAGCACTTTGGGAGGCCAAGGTAGGCAGATCATGAAGTCAAGAGATGGAGAGCATCCTGGCCATCATGGCGAAACCCATCTCTACTAAAAAAACAAAAAATTACCCAAGCATGGTGGTGTGCACCTGTAGTCCCAGCTACTCAGGAGACTGAGGCAGGAGAATCACTTGAACCCAGGAGGTGGAGGTTGCAGTGAGCCAAGATCATGCCACTGCACTCTAGCCTGGGTAACAGAACCAGTCTCTGTCTCAAAAAAAAAACAAAAAACAACAACAAAAAAAAAAACAAAACAAAAAAAACCCTAATGGAAATCAATTCTATGGTCACCAACAGATAATAGATAGACAGATTGTGGTACCATTGCACAATGGAATACTACATTTCAATAAAAAGGACCTCATTTCTAGTTACTTCTAATGCCTGAACTATGAATGAGTAACAAAACTGTTATACGCAGTGGGGAAAAAAGGGCCTCTTATAAAATATAAGTACTGTATGATTCCATGCAAATGAATTTCTCACACAAACAGAATTACCCCATACTGATAAAACTCAAATAACCTGTGGAAAGGGCATATGGACAGAGGAGTATGCAAAAATGTTTTAGGGTTATGAAAATATTCCAAATATTGAGGGGAGTGGTGACATTTATTTCCTTAAACTTCTCGAACAATATACTTGACACCTGTATTTTTACACGTTCTGTAACTCAACTGAAAACAGAAAATAAAGAGAGTAGGATTTTAAAAATCATATGAGGCATTATATGAATGTAGTAAAGGCAGATAGTTTAGTGATATATCTATATATCTATATATATATCAAATTGAACTCATGAAAATGTAGAAATTAAAAACTATACCTCTAACCTTAAATATCTTGTCTATAATTAGCTCTTCCCAAAAGTAAATTACCAGGGCCAGATAGAAACGATATTGGGGAACAGTTACTTCTTTCTTGAGACAGAGTTTTACTCTTATTGCCCAAGCTGGAGTGCAATGGCACAATTTCAGCTCACTGTAACCTTTGTCTCATGGGTTCAAGCGATTCTCCTGCCTCAGCCCTCCGAGTAACTGGGATGACAGGCATGTGCCACCACGTCTGGCTACTTTAGTACTTTTAGTAGAGATGGGGTTTCTCCATGTTGGTCAGGCTGGTCTTGAACTCCTGACTTCAGGTGATCCACTCGCCTCAGCCTCCCAAAGTGCTGGGATTACAGGAGTGCCCCACTGTGCCCAGCCAAGGAGACCAATTACTTCTAATCTTCTAGTGAACTCAAAACGGAAGGAATACTCAGTGATTCCAACATGTATGGTACAAGCAATGAACATTATAGATTTCAGTCAGTATATTAAGTAGAATAATCTTACAAATGACATCAGAAAACCAGATTTAGCAGATATATGCACGTATATGTTTGTGTGTATTTTTTCCCAAAATACAAGCTAGTATAAAATTTTTGAAAAATTAATATAATTATCCACACTAACAGATTAAGTAAAAATCATATCTCTCATAGTATATGCGTAAGATACCATTCAATTAAATTGAAAGTTACTCATGATAGAACAGTTAAAAAATTAGGAGTTGGAGAGAAATTATTTTACCAGTTTACTGAACATCCGTAAATGGGGTGAGTGCTAGCCTATACTGTCTTTTAAATTTTTACTTGTTTTTGAAATTGTATTTATTTTTTAATTGACAAAATTGTATATATTTATGGTGTACCCCAGGATGTTTTGATGTGTGTATACATTGTGGAATGGCTAAACGAGGCTAACAAACATACATATTACTTCACATATTTCTTTTTTTTTTTTTTTTTTTTTTTACTTTAAAAAGGATTGCAGAAAACTAAAATGGAAGGAAGAGCAACAAAGGAAAAGGAAAAAGAAGAATAGGAATGCTCCAAGGAACTTAAAAGGAGCCTTCCTTTTCTCCTTATTAACACTCTGGGAAAACAGAAATTATTTTAAATGAAGAACATACACAAGCTCTTGTTGATACTGGAACACACTATCTTTTTTTTTTTTTAATATTTAAAGATGAGTTTTTTTTTTTTTTTTTTTTTTTTTTTTTTTTTTTTTTAGGAAGAAAGAGAAAGAGGAAGAGGGAGAGAGGATGGGGGTATTGCTTTATTGCCCGGGCTAGAATGCAGTCTAAATATGGGTATGCCTACAATTGTCCTCAATAATGGAGACATGAAAGAAAATGAGGGAAGAGAATAACAAACAAGGAGCCAACCAAGATTTCATTTAAACCTCTAAATTGATATGATGTGGTACTGATGAGAGTGTATATTTTGTATATTTAAAGTGGAGAGTTCTATAAATGTTAATTACATTTACTTGTTCCAGATCTGGGTTCAAGACCTGAATATCGTTGTTAATTTTCTGTCTCATTGATCTGTCTAATATTAATGTTGAAGTCTCCCACTGTTATTATGTGGGAGTCTAAGTCTCTTTATAAGTCCTGTATGTCTAGGTATTCCTGTATTGGGTGCGT
Source organism: Saimiri boliviensis (assembly GCF_048565385.1). NCBI lineage: Eukaryota > Metazoa > Chordata > Mammalia > Primates > Cebidae > Saimiri > Saimiri boliviensis. The sequence goes on along the minus strand of NC_133451.1, from coordinate 180,676,232 downwards.
ATATATTTAGGATCTTTAGCTCTTCTTGTTGTTGCATTGATCCTTTTATCATTATGTAATGTCCTTCTTTGCTTCTTATGATCTTTGTTGCTTAATTGTAACTTCTGTTTTTTATTTATTTATTTTAGCTCTCTGTTTGGTTGGTAAATCTTTCTCCATCCCTTGTTTAGAGTCTTTGTGTATCCTTGAATGTGAGATGGATCTGGATGCAGCATACTGATGGGTTTTAGTTTTTTATTCAAATTGCCTGTCTTTGGATTGGGGGATTTAGTCAATTTAAATTTGGAATTAATAATAATATATGTGAGTTTAATATTGTCATTAGAGAGAGAGATCCAAGATGGCTGATAACTAGCAGCTCGGGATTGTAGCTCCCACTGAAAGCGCAAAGAAGGAGAGGACGCCACACCTTCACATGAATTCTTGTTGCTTACACACCAGGAGATTCCCAGCGGAGGAGCCCCACGGGTCGCCAGCGCGACTCTTGTGACCGGCGAGGCGGTTTTGCCGGCGCCTCGGAGCGTCGGTTCTCGGTGCAGCCGCTGATTTAGTCGGTGCAGTGGGTTGCTCAGATTTCGGCGCTGAGAATCAGTAAGTTGGACGTCCACTCAGAAACCCAATTACAAAGACGGTAATTATAAAGACTACAGATGGATGAATCTACAACGAAGGGAAGAAAACGGTCAAAAAAGGCTGAGAATACCCAAGATCAGAACGCCTCTTCCTCAGCAGGGGATCCCAGTTCCTCATCAGCAACGAAACAAGGCTTGATGGAGAACGAGTGGGTTCCAATTACAGAAGCAGGCTTCAAAATGTGGATAATAAGAAACTTCAGTGAATTAAAAGAACTTGTTATAACACAATCTAAAGAAACTAAGAACTTTGAAAAAAGGTTTGACGAAATGTCAACAAGAATACAAAATTTAGAGAGGAAAATAAGTGAATTGATGGAGCTGAAAAACACAATAGGAGAACTATGTGAAGTATGCACAAGTTTTAACAACCGAATTGATCAAGCAGAAGAAAGGATATCAGAGGTCGAAGATCAACTCAATGAAATAAAACAAGAAGACAAGACGAGAGAAAAAAGGATAAAAAGGAACGAGCAAAGTCTCCAAGAAATATGGGACTATGTGAAAAGACCTAATCTACGCTTGATAGGTGTACCTGAATGTGACGAAGAGACTGAATCCAAGCTGGAAAATACGCTTCAGGACATTATTCAGGAAAATTTTCCCAGCCTAGTAAGGCAGGATAATATTCAACTCCAGGTAATACAGAGAACACCACAGAGATATTCCTTAAGAAGAGCAACTCCAAGGCACATAATCGTCAGATTCACCAGGGTTGAAATGAAGGAGAAAATACTAAGGGCAGCCAGAGAGAAAGGACAGGTTACCCACAAAGGGAAGCCTATCAGACTCACAGCAGATCTCTCAGCAGAAACCCTACAAGCCAGAAGAGAGTGGGGGCCAATATTCAACATCCTTAAAGAAAAGAACTTTCAACCCAGAATTTCACATCCAGCCAAGTTATACTTCACATATTTCTTAATTTTTGTCGTGAGAATCTTTAAAATCTACTCTCTTAAAATTTTTCAATTTTTTGAAACCAGGCATAATTTCCATTCTTTCCAGCATGGACACTTTGTTCATGGGCCCACTGAACTATGGCTAGGGGAAGACACTGACTAGCATTCACAAAGTACATCATTTATTCTGCTTGGTTATTAACAGCCTCCTTTGCACTGGAAACCCTTTGGTATGCATTCACAAGTAACACAAATATCTTCACAGTTTGTTCCAATCCGAGAGGTTCATCCACATAACTCTTCCCTAGATTCCCTCATCACTAGTTTTTCAATCCTACTCCTCCTAAATCCCGAACATCCACCCCAACGGTCAGCAGCTGCCCATGAACCGGTATAGTTCTGTACTTCCATCCATCTCTTCTCCAGACAAGAGGAACCACCAAATACACTGATTAGAGCTCTGCGCACTGGGAGTACTTACCGTCACTTTGGTTCTTCACCGTCTCGGAAGGCTCGTACTGCAAGGCTCTAGCTCTTCCCTTCTGGGTGACACCATGATATCGTGCATAGTCATGTAAATTAGGCTGAAGCTTTTCTTCCTCTGAACAGGCAGCTGGTTATAAGCAACTCCCCAGAATACGATATGCATGGGATTCATAGAGAGGAGCAATGTAATAGGAGTTGTTGTCGTCTGAAAGCCCTAACCTGTACTGATGGAACTATGCTGAAATATTCAAAGTAAATTACTGACTTACAATTTTTAAAATTACTTTACTTTAAAAAAATTTATTTATTATACTTTAAGTTCTGGGGTACATGTGCAGAACGTGCAGGTTTGTTACACAGTTACACGCATGCCATGGTGGTTTGCTGCATCCAATCCCCTGTCATCTACATTAGGCATTTCTCCCACTGCTATCCCTCCCCTATCCCCCGACACCCTGCCATTTCTCCCCTAGTCCCACATCCCCCAACGGGTCCCAGTGTGTGATGTTCCCCTCCCTGTGTCCATGTGTTCTCATTGTTCAAGCCCCACTTATGAGTGAGAGCATGCAGTGTTTGGTTTTTCGTTCTTGTGTCAGTTTGCTTTACTTTTATTAGTTTACTTTTATTTTGTCCTCAATTTATAACTCTTCATCTTCCAAGAATAGTACATTCCCTTTATTTATTTATTTATTTAAAGACAGTCTCACTCTCTCGCCCGGCCTGGAGTGCAGTCGTATGATCTCAGCTCACTGCAACCTCTACCTGCCTGGTTGAAGCAATTCTCCTGCCCCAGCCTCTGAGTAGCTGGGATTACAGAGGTGTGCCATCAAACCCAGCTATTTAAAAAATACTATTTTTAGTAGAGATGGGGTTTCACTATGTGGGTCAGGCTGGTCTCAAATTTCTCACCTCAGTCAGTCTGCACACCTAGGCTCCCAAAGTGCTGGGATTAGAGGCCTGAGCCCCTGTGCTCGGTCCATTTCATGTATTTTTTTCAAGCTTTTTTTTTTTTTTTTTTTTTTTTTTTAAATTTTGCTTGCATTTGATGTTCCATAATCTTTATAACTTTATAGATTTTGCTCATATTTCTTGATATTTTGTCTGTTTACAACAAAATCTGTTGCATTTAAAAATATTTTCCCCCATTCTTGATAATTATAGCCTTTACTATTTCAGTATCTCCTTATGTTTATGTCACTAACAGAACCATCAGTTTGAGTGACACGTAGGATTTCAGAGGCCATGACTAATAAAAGTAGATAATCGCTTCAAGTCTTAGTCTGAGAGCAAGACTGGCTACGTACTTGGAATCCAGTGCAAAATAAAGGATGTAGGACCCCTTGTTTCAAAACCAGATATAAGGTACTTTAAAATACACTAAAATATAAAATGACTCTTCCATGTTTTTCGTAGCTGCTCTGTCTCTACTTGTCATGGTGTTTGTAACATTTTCTATCTAATGACTGTACATACAGTTTTAAATTGTCAATGTTAATTTTATCATTCATCTTTCTGTTTTGCAATATCAGTGTCCAATGCAAATATAAGGTCACTTACCTAATTTGTGGAGTTACTAAATTATTATAATTCATATTTTGTAGCTCCTGTATACTTCTGCATTCCATTCGTATTAGAAGAGTAAAAATCTCGCACAAATTTAACTCAATTGATTTTATTCTACTTCCTGATATGTGTACATTTCAGCAAAATTTCTGGCTTTACCTAACTGGTGAGTGATAAAGAACCAAAAGGGAAAGGTACTATGGGGTATTCCATTTACATCATGAATTTGTTTTAAGAAGTTGGCTAATTCAGGGAAGTATCACAAGTAAGAAAGCATGTGATAGAGTTCCTTGGTCATTGATATTTCTCAGAATGCCATCATCTTTCTGAGTTCAAGCAAGTTCTAGTTCCAGTGGAAAATATGGCCCCTTGGGACTATTAGCAATCAGCGCTGTAGTTGTAGACCTAACATATTTACCTTGTGCTTACTTTGAGTCTTGTTGACATCAGGTGGGAACACATCATAGGTCCATCAGAATTCTATGCTCCGGAGACATGGCAAACCCTATGTGAGAAGGGTGGCAAGGAATGGCAGACATGGGCATTACACAAATCTCCTCTTCTCACATGAGTACATGTTCAACTGTCCCTTCAAACTTCACGTACACGAGGCACACATTCGAACATAAAATAATGATCTAGAGAAAGCTGCAGAAGCACACTGAGCCAAGTCCTGGCCATTGTGAGCCTGTCATATGCTCCTGAAGGCAGCCCTGTCTACAAAGCATACAATTTCTTATGCTGCCGTATTGTTTGAATTGGGTTATATTAGCATAGAAAGAACACTTCTCCCCCTTGGATTTTTCACCCATAGTTTTTTCCCCCCCAACACAGTCTGTAAAAATCACTAAACTGTGAACTGTGGAGTAATAATAAAAGAGTGTTCATTCTATAACAAAATATCAAGAAGATATTTTGCAATATTAAAATGTTATCCAAGGTAGTAATTTTGCATTTTCAACCTATTTTATAAATATTTTATCTTGTATCTTTAAATGATCTATTATTCTGTTTAACTCAAGGATGCTTACCTTTAAAAAGTTACTTTAGTTAATAATGACTTTAAAAATACGTTTAATTTTGACATCAATCAGAAATTTAACTATTAGTGATATATTAGTAAATATTCTTTCCTTTTAATTGAAATATTAAAAAGTTATTTTTATTTTCTTAAAAGATTGTTTGTTTTGTTGGCAAATTTTTGATAATAAGCTCATACATGGTACAGCTTTCCAATTATTTTCAATTCTTTTATTCTAACCTGTAATGATTTCTTCCTTGGCACTTTCTTTTACTTTGATTAATTTTGTAGAAAAATTCCTGTCATATTGTTGAGAAACAAATTCCCCAGTGATTCTATGAAATAAAATAGGATTTTACATAATAATTTAGAAACCAATTTTTCTCTATCATCTGAAGTTATATTTCTTACTTTTACTTTATATGAAATTAATACTGTTTTCTCAATTAATTTAAATTCATATGTAAACGGTCATGAATGACATGAATTAAATGCAATAAAGAAAATATCAATTTTAATCTTCATTCACTTAACAAATATTTATTATGAGCTTACTGGATGAAGGAGAGGAGCTATTATTTATTCCAAGGAATATTTAATTAAATCATCATTCTATAGTAAAAGGCAAATGTTAAAAAGCAAAGTAAAAGATGGAGAAAATAAAAACGAAATAAAATTAAGATATAAGTTTACAATAGAGTAAATTAATCAAATATAATTCTTTACTGATTCATCTCTTTAATATACCATTTTGAAACAAGAGTTTCTTATGAAAAAATTGTTTTTATCAGTCATTATTTTTCCTCATGTTCTTTTTCATGCACTGAATAGATATGAGTTTTTGAAATACTGATACAGCTTTCTGAATATATAAAAGTATATTAATAAAAATAGAGAGCTGAGTTTAGCTTTCTTCCTGTGACTTTTATATTTAATAGCTCCAATGTATTTGATGAAACACAAATAAATCAGCTCAGATGAATTTAACTGTAATATGTATGCTAATATTCTTTGAATTCAATCTGTAAAGGAATCAGAAACTGAAGTGACCAAAAGTTGAATTTTATATTTCCTGAGGGATTCCCTTGGAATAAACAAGGCATACAATGACTATTTGTGAAACATGTCAAAAACGCAGTGACCTGAGTGCCTTCCCTTTCAAATGGATGGAGAAAAAAAATAAAACACAAGAAACAATTTTTTCTGTTGATAATATGACATACAATCATATCACTTATTTTCCTATGATCAAAACTGTATACATATAATTATTGTATTTTAAAAATTAAATACTTTAAAGTTTTTTATCCTCTGGCTTCAGGATCCAATAACATTGGAATATTCTAGATAAATATTTATTTTTGGTTCTGTCATTGTCATACAAAAAGAAGATTAGCTGCTCTTTATTAGATGAAATAAGGAGAGGAAATAAAGTGTTTGTTTGGTTGCTGTCATCACAAATGTTAGAAGAAGTGAACCCTATTACACTGCTGGTGGCATAATAAACTTGTAAAGCATTTCAATGGAGAAATGTATTTCATTCCATTTAAATATGTATGCAGTTTGACCCATTCATTTCATTTCTAATAATTCATTATTGAGAAATATCATAGTCTTACATACTCTTTCCTTTATATAGAATGTTTATAATAGTATTGCTTATATTGTGAAAAATATTAACTAGGAAATTGAATAAATAAATCTATGTGACAGAATCAGCAGGCACAAACATATTGGTGGTAGATTAATACATAACATAGAATAAAATTTAATTATATTGAATATATTTTATTAAAATATGTAACAAGTGTAATTAATGACATAATGATAATAAATTGCAATTAATAATAACAAGGGAAATATGCATACTATGTTGACAAACTGTTAAATATGAAGATAATTACAAAATAATAATTTCATCATGTTTCAGTACAAGTAGAGATGTGTCTATATATTATGCCTATCATAATAAAGTGAGGTGAGTGTAGAAAAAGACTCTTGCAATATCTGTCACAAAATTGATGGCAGTATTTGTCTTGCAATATCTGACTCCTGCAATATCTGTCACAAAGTTGTTGGAGTTAACAGAGCTTTATATTTTCTTCTTTTTTATTTTCTAAATGCTCTATTATAAACTTATTAAAATTCAAATATTCAATATTCTTTGTATAAAAGAGGAAAGTACAATGCCATTACAAATTTTAGGATAGAAATGACCAAAATAAATTTTAGCTTCACCATGAACCCTCAAGTGAAATACGAATTTGTATTAAGTTTTCCAACAGCTGTTAAAGCATGATTATTTAATATATAACAAACTTTTCCTGTTAAAAATGCACATATAACTCTACTTAGGTAAGATATAGCTAAAAGTTAAAATGTGTTGATTATAGGGCAAAAATTAAATAAAGGAACTCCCTGCAGGACAGATCTGAACAGTATTTGAAACAGAAAGTTTAACTTGACTTCATATTTAGATCTCTGAGCTAAACCCTATATTTCTTGGTAACCTGCATAACCTCCACTATTATGCTTTTCGAAGTAAGAAATCAAGCAACTGTAATCTTATTTTGGCTTTTAACAGTTAGAATACTATGTTAAATTCATTTTACATCTTTAACCCTTAGTTACTCATATATAATGTAATGCTATTAGTACTATTTAAAATGTTTTTAAAAGGAATGACTGGGAGGAGATGGAGGATAGGAGACAGGGCTCACAGCTAACTCCCACATGGATAAACAGACAGCACGCAGAGACTCATACCATGATAGCTTGTTTCAAGAACCACCACAGGAACATACCAGGAAAACCAAAAGAATTCACAGATCCTTTGAAAGAAGCAGCACACGGCTGCAAATTCTGTGAGACTGGTAAAAAATTACAAGTTCCTAAAGTGTGAGGGGAAAAACCTACATCAGAACACACAACTGTACTGGGGAATTTAAAAATCCAGATCACAAAAGAAAGATGTAACCTTGCCTAGAGATGAAATGAGTTTAGGGAATCCCAATAAATATAAAAGTAAAAGTAGCAGTGGGAAGTGGCTTGAACACACACCCAATCTCCAGCTTGAGCCATGGGAGGCAACTTCTGACTATATCTCACAGGGGCCCTTGGGGAAGTCAGCCAGCAGAATTGAAGAGGAGTTGATGGGCAAAGGAAGCTCCCAACTGAAATCAGTAGTGGTTTTGACTGGGCACCAGTTTTCTTGAGCAGAGTCTAGGCACAAGCAGCAGCTTCTATGGATATGAGCAAGCTAGTACAAGAGCTCATAAGCTTCCACTGACAGAGTGGGCAGATGGAAGGAGGTGAAGGCCAAAGGCTGAAAGTCATGCTTGCTTTCTCAGCAGGGATAGTTCACAGCCTGGGTCAAGGGATCAACCCATGGGACATGAGAATGTGTATAGCATTCCTTGAGTTTCAGACCTATCCATTGAATTAATCTACCCAAATTAAAAGGAACCACAAAAATAATTCTGGTAATATGACAAACCAAATTTCTATGATATCCCCAGAAGATCACACCAGCTCCCCAGCAATGGTTCGAAACCGAGAAGAAATATCTGAATTGCCAGATAAAGAATTCAGAAAGTTGATTATTAAGCTACTCAAGGAGATAGCAGAGAAAGATGAAAACCAACCTAAAGAAATTTAACAAATACAGGATACAGATGAAAATTCTCAGAGAAAAAGTTATCATAAAGAAAAAAAATGCCAACTTCAAAATTCAGTAAACAGTTTCTTTCTTTCTTTCTTTCTTTCTTTCTTTCTTTCTTTCTTTCTTTCTTTCTTTCTTTCTTTCTTTTCTTTGTTGAGACAGAGTCTTCCTCTGTTGCCAAGGATGGAATCCAGTGGCACAATCTCAGCTCACTACAACCTCCACATCCAGATTCAAGAGATTCTCATGCCTCAGTGTCCAAAGTAGCTGAGACCACAGGTGTGCACCACCATTTGGGCTCCCAAAGTGCTGGGATTACAGGCATTAGCCACTGTGCCGAGCTGACAGTTTCAACAATAGACTGAAACAAACAGAAGAAAGAAGTCCAGAGTTTGAAGATAAGGCTTTGGAATTAACCTAATCAGACAAGTACAAAGAAAAAAATAATTTTAAAAAATGAACAAAGCCTCGAAGAAATAAGGGATTATGTTAAAAATTAGGGATTATGTTAAACAACCAAACCTAAGAATAACTGGTGTTCTTGCAAAACTTACTTGAGGGAATAATTGAGGAAAACTTCCCTAGCCTTGCCAGAGATCTAGACATCCAAATACAAGAAGCTCAAAGAACAGCTGGAATATTCACTGCAAAAAGATCATCACCTAGGCACATATTCATCAGGTTTATCCAAAGTGGAGACAAAGGAAAGAGTCTTAGAAGCTATGAGACAAAGCATCGGGTAACCTATAAAGGAAAACCTATCAGATTAATAGCAGACTTCTCAGCAGAAGCTTTACAAGCCAGAAGGGATTGGAATCTCATCTTCAGACTCCTGAAACCAAATAATTGTCAGCCAAGGATTTTGTATCCAGTGAAATCAAGCTTTATAAACAAAAGAGGTAAAGGTTTTTGTACAAACGAATGCTACTGCTACTAAGTTAACACTACAGAAATGCTGAAAGGAGTTCTAAATATAGACACAAACCCTTGAAATATGGCAAAATAGAACATCCTTAAAGCATATATCTCACAGAGGCCATAAAAACAATGACACAATGAAAAAAGAAAACAAATTATTAAGGCAACAACCAATACAATGAATAGAACAGCATGGTACCGGTACCAAAACAGAGATATAGACCAATGGAACAGATAGAGGCCTCAGAGGCAACACCACACATCTAGAACCTTCTGATCTTTTACAAATCTGACAAAAACAAGCAATGGAGAGATGATTCCCTGTTTAATAAATGGTGTTGGAAATACTGGCTAGCCACGTGCAGAAAGCAGAAACTGGACTCTTTGCTGACACCTTACACTAAAATTAACTCCAGATGGATTGAAGACTTAAACATAAGACCCAACATCATAAAAAGCCCAGAAGAAAACCTATGAAAACCATTCAGTACATAGGCATAGGCAAGAACTTCATGACTAAAACACCAAATGCATTGGAAACAAAAGCCAAAATAGACAAATGGGATCTAATTAAACTCCAAAGCTTCTGCACAGCAAAAGAAACAATCATTAGAGTGAACCGGCAACCAACAGAATGGGAATCATCTCCCCATTGCTTGTTTTTGTCCGATTTGTAAAAGATCAGAAGGTTCTAGATGTGTGGTGTTGCCTCTGAGGCCTCTATCTGTTCCATTGGTCTATATCTCTGTTTTGGTACCAGTAGCATGCTGTTTGATTACTGTAGTCTGGTAGTATAGTTTGAATTCCAGTAGTGTGATGCATCCAGCTTTGTTCTTTTTGCTTAGGATTGTCTTGGCTATGGGGGCTCTCTTTTAGTTCCATATGAAGTTTAAGGTGTTTTTTTCCAGTTGTGTGAAGAAGGTTGATGGTGGCTTGATGGGGATAGTGTTGAATCTATAAATCACTTTGGGCAGCGTGGCTATTTTCATATACTGAGTCTTTCTAACCACAAGCATGGAATGGTTTCCATCTGTGTCCTCTCGTTTCTCTGAGCAGTTGTTTGTGGTTCTCCCTGAAGAGCTGTTTTAGATCCTCTGTTAGTTGTATGCCCACGTATCTTACTCTCTTTGTAGCAATTGTGAAAGAAAGTTCTCTCTTGATCTGGCTCTCTTTAAGTCTGTTATTGGTGTATAGGAATACTTGTGATTTCTGCACATTGATTTTGTATCCTGAGACTTTGCTGAAGTTTCTTGTCAGTAAGGAGATTTTAGGCTGAGACGATGAGGTCATCTAAATATACAATCATGTTGTTTCCTAATCGAATGCCTTTTTTTTCTTTTTCTTGCCTGATTGCTCTGGTTAGAACTTCCAATACTATGTTGAATAGGCGTGGTGAGGGAGGGCATCCTTGGCTAGTGCCAGATTTCAAAAGAAATACTTCCAGTTTTTGCCCATTCAGTATGATACTGGCTGTGGGTTTGTTGTAAATAGCTTTTATTATTTTGAGATATGTTCCACTCATATATAGTTTATTGAGAGTTTTTAGCATAAAGGTTGTTGAATTTTGTGAAAGGCCTTCTCTGCATCTATTTAGATAATCATTTGGTTTTGTCTTTGGTTCTATTTATGTGGTTAATTACATTTATAGACTTACACATGTTGAACCAGCCTTGCATCCCCGGGATGAAGCCTACTTGATTGTGATGGATAAGCTTTTTGACATGCTGTTGCCTCTGGTTTGCCAGTATTTTATTGAAGATTTTTACATCTATGTTCATCATTGATATTGGCATAAAGATTCTTTTTTTGTTGAGTCTGCCGGGTTTTGGTATCAGGATGATGTTGGTCTCATAAAATGATTTGGGAAGGATTCTCTCTTTTTTGATTGTTTAGAATAGTTTCAGAAGGAATGGTACCAGCTCCTCTTTGTATGTCTGGTAGAATTTGGCTGTGAACTCATCTGGACATGGACTTTTTTTCATTGCTAGGCTATTAATTTCAGCCTCAACTTCAGCCCTTGTTATTGGTCTATTCAGGGTTTCTACTTCTTCCTGGTTTAGGCTTGGGAGGATGCAAGTGTCCAGGAATTTATTCATTTCTTCCAAGTTTACTGGTTTATGTTCATAGAGGTGTTTGTAGTAATCTCTGATGGTAGTTTGTATTTCTGTGGAATTGGTGGTGATATCCCCTTTATTGTTTTTTATTGTATCTATTTGATTCTTCTCTCTTTTTTTTATTAATCTGGCTAGCAGCCTGTCTATTTTGTTGATCTTTTCGAAAAACCAGCTCCTGGATTTATTGATTTTTTGAAGGGTTTTTTTTGTGTCTCTATCTCCTTCAGTTCTGTTCTGATCTTAGTTATTTTTTGTCTTCTGCTAGCTTTTGAGTTTTTTTGATCTTCATTTTCTAGCTCTTTCAATTTTGATGAGAGGATGTCAAATTTAGATCTTTCCTTGCTTCTCATGTGGGCGTTTATTGCTATAAATCAATATGGTGAAAACGACCATACTGCCAAAGTAATCTACAGATTCAATGCAATTCCTATCAAGGTACTGGCATAATTTTTCAATGAACTAGAAAAAAATCCTAAAACCAATAAAGAGCCCACATAGCCACAGGAAGACTAAGCAAAAGAGCAATCTTGAGGCATCAAATTATTTGACTTCAAACTATACTACAATGCTATGTTTACCAAAACAACATGGTACTGATATAAACAAAAGCCACTGAAACAGCATAGAAAACCCAGAAACAAAGCCAAATGCTTAGAGCCAACTGATTTTTGACAAAACAACATAAAATGGGAAAGAACACTCTATTCATTAAGTGGTGCTCTGATAACTGGCAAACCACATGTAGAAGAATGAAACTGGACCCCCCATCTTTCATCTTATACAAAAATTAACTCAAGATGGGTCAAAGACTTAAATCTAAGACCTGAAATTCTACAAATTCTAGAGGATAACATTGAAAAAACCCTTCTAGATACTGGCTTAAGCAAAGGCTTCATGACCAAGAACCCAAAAGCAAATGCAACAAAAACAAAGATAAATAGTTGGGACTTAATTAAACTAAAAAGCTCCTGTACAACAAAATAATTAATCAGCAGAGTAAAACAGACAACACAGAGAATGGGTGAAAATATTCACAAACTATGGTTCTGACAAAGTACCAATATTCAGAATCTACAAGGAACTCAAACAAATCAATAAGAAAAAAAGCAAACTCATCAAAAAACGGGCAGAGGACATGAATAGACAATTCTCAAAAGAAGGTATACAAATGGCCAACAAACATGATAAAAGGCTCACTCAATATCATTAACTATCAGGGAAATACAAATAAAAATTACAATGTATACCTTACTCCTGCAAGAATGGACATAATAAAAAAGTTTTAAAAATAATAGACCTTGGCAAGGATGAGGTGAAAAGGGAGCACTTTTCAACTGCTGATGGGAATGTAAACTAGTACAACCACTATGAAAAACAGTATGGTGATTTCTGAATGAAGTAAAAGCAGAACTACCATTCAACTGAGCCATCCCACTTCTGGGTATTTACCCAAAGGAAAAGAAGTCATTATATGAAAAAGATTCTTGCACACACACATTTATAGCAGCACAATTTGTAATTGAGAAAATATGGAACCAGCCTAAATGCCCACTGACCAACAAGTGTATTAAAAAAATGTAGTATATATACACCATAGAATACTACTCAGCCATAAGAATAAATAAAATAATAGCACTCCTAGCAACCTGGATGGAATTAGAAGTGGTTATTCTAAGAGAAGCCACTTAGAAATGGAAAAACAAATATTGTATGTTCTTTCTTACCAGTGGGAGCTAAGCTACGAGGACAAATAGGCATTACAAATAATGTAATGAATTTTGGAGACATGAGGGGAAGGGTGGGAGGAGGGAGAGGGATAAAAGACTACATGTTGGGTGCAGTGTACACTGCTCAGGTGATGGGTGCACCAAAATCTCAGTAATTACCACCAAAGAACCTATCCGTGTAGCCAAAACCTTCTGTTCCCCAAAACTATTGAAATAACTAAAAAAGAGTTTATTTTCCCAAGTTCATATAGTTGAGAGATATTGGAGCCATTAAACCAGTAAGGGTGAAGAGAAAAATAGAACTGTGATACAGGATTTAGTGGTTTTAGACACCTACATTGATGGTATCTGCCTTGAGGAATGAGATACATGACTGTCCAATGTGTTTCTTATTTCAATTTTAGAGACACACAACAACAACAAAAAAGTACTTGTAGAATCAAAGCAGATAGTTATATCCCCACTTAAATGTGAATAAAATATAATTGAGTAGAAGAAAATTAAAGAGAATAAAGATTATGTTGTATATATGACAAGTCTTCAAAAGTCCACGTTTTGAAAAAAAAAAAGTTTGTGTGCTCTGAGCCTCAAGTTTAGAAAAATATTTAAAACATTAGGTCTAAATGCAATGTGGTGTTCTGGATTGGATCCAAAAAAAAGAAAAAGGACATTCATGGCAAAACTAATGAAATCTGAATAAAGTCTCTAGTTTAGCTAATAGTAATAAACTAATGTTAATTTTCTGGTTTTGGCAAATATACTAGGGTTATGTATATGTCATATTAGAGGAAACTGGGTGAAGGGTAGATAAGGACTCTGTACTCACTTTGCCACTTTTTTGTAAATTGATTTCTTTGTTCTATTAAAAATTTCTATATCAGCAGGTCATATCTTAATCAAATACCTCCTGGCCATCTAATTTTCCCTACATATGTATTTAAAAATGTGTCCTTATTTAATACTTAGTTTTCATGTCTTTTTTATTGTGCTAACTATACATAACATAAAGTTGATGATTTTAAGTGTACAATTCTGTGGCACTGAGTACATTCACTTTATTGTATAATCTTTACCTGATCCATTTGTAGAACTTTTTCATCACCCCAAAGTGAAAGTCTGTGCCCATTAATATGTCTAGTTTTGATTTAATCTTTTTTTTTTTTTTTTTGAGACAAAATCTCCCTCTGTCTTCCAGGCTGGAGTGAAGTGGTGTGATCTTGGCTCCCTGCAACTTCCACCTCCCAGGTTCAAAAGATTCTCCAGCCTCAGCCTCCTGAGTAGCTGGGATTACAGGTGCCCACCACCATGCCCAGCTAATTTTGGTATTTTTAGTAGAGATAGGGTTTCACCATCTTGGCCAGGATGGTCTGGAACTCGTGACCTTGTGATCAGCCTGCCTCGGCCTCCCAAAGGTATTATAGGCATGTGCCACCATGCCTAGCTGATTTAATCTTAAAGAGAATGAGCCCTATGTTTAACTCACTCTGCCATTTCACCTTAACCTAGCTAGATGCTTAAAATACTTTTATAATAATGTTTCTCTATGGCAATATGAGAGATTCTATTTAAATAAAAATGTAGAAATGGTTTGGTTTCCAATTCTAAGCAAAGAAAAGGGAGCTTAATTCATCCTTGCTTTGAAAAATAATAAATAAAATAGAAACAGTCATTGTTATTTTCCAAATAGAATGAGTGTTGTATGTCAAGGGGTTATAGAAAATGTATATGGTTTTATTATCTTATGTTTGCTATTTTTCAGCTTAACATATCCTTGGGTCTTTTTTTTTTTCATGTTTTATGTGTGCAAAAGCAATTTATCTCAGAATTGGAAAATCTTGATTCCGTTTGTTGGATCTGCCACGAATTAACTTGGTATGTGATCTTTACAGAACGTATTAAGTATACCAAATTTTAGTTCCTTCGAATCTAAAATAAGGGAATACAACTTAATTTCTAGGTGTATTCCCAATTGTAAACTATGAATGATCTTTATCACTTCCTATTAATTTATTTTGCTCTTAAAAATATTTTTATAGATAAAAACTTTAAATGGTCTGGAAAATTTAAAATGCATTTTCAAAATTTTTGGCACTCTTCTACCAAAAAGTGGAATTGACCTTAATGATTCAACCCTAACAAGAGGAATGTGGTAGAAGTTTCACTGCACGATGGAGTCTGTGTTATAAAAAGCAAACAGCCTCTGGCTGGTTCTATGGGGCACTTGATTTAGAACCCAGCCACCATGTTATGAGGGAGCCAAATAGCCACATAAAAAGTTACCTTGTAGGTGTTTCAGTCCTGGCCCCAGCCCAGCTGTATTTCCAGCCAAGAGCCAACATCACCTGCAGGCATGACAATGAAAGGGTCTTCATTAGATTCCAGCCCCACTTGAGGGCGCTAGAGTAGAGAGAAGTTGACCATTCTCAGCCCTGCTCAAGTTGCAAATTCATGAGCAAAATACATGATGTTTTTAAGTAACTTAAGTTTTGAGGTAGCATTTTTGCAGTAATAGATAACTGAATGCATGAGTAGTAATCAGGTTTATATAGTATATATTGTTGCTATTGTGCAAAAGCTTTCCAGTGCATATGGAAGAGAATAATGATACAGAAAAGAATAAGAAGAAAAAAAGTTGATAAACAGTGAAAGAAAGAATTATTCCATGTCGCAGTAAAGCTTAGGAGAATATGTGGCTCTGACATGGTAGGAGAGAACTACTAGTTGTAGCAGAGCAGCCTTGTCTTACGACTCAGTAAACATGATCAGGTGATATTGAAAGAAGAGTAGTTGACCTCTTATTAAAGTCCCAAAACTAAAAAAGTTAAAATAGGCTTTTTTTTCCCTAAAATAATGTTTCTTTTTGTCTCCATTTTCTGAATAGCTTATTGAAGAAGAGGTTTTTGGTTTAAATAAGAGAAATGAACTAGATTTTTTTATTAGCAAATGGCAAGTCCTCAGACATAAGTAAATCATAAGCCACCAAATAACAGTTCAAAATGAAATATGTCTTCAAAATTTGTACAATGACTGTTGCACATGTGTAAGCATACCTCCAATTTATAATGGACTACTTCAAAACAGGTTTTAGGGTTTAATTTAAAAATCTGTTCTAGCCAAATATCTATAGATACCTGTTATAGACTCACATTACTCCTAGGTTGAAAATTTGTACTAACATTGTCTCAGTTATTAATAATAACAATAACAAGGGTTTTTTGTAAGATATGTCAGTGTTAGGATTAACACTGGAGGTTATCTACAACATATTTTGGTTGTACAAAGTGTTAGCAATTTGTCTCAATTATAAGCATAATAATTAGTTTTGAATATATGCAATACCCATGTATGTTTCTGTAATACATAACCCAAGCCTGGTTGTTGGTATAAAGTTGTGTTACAAAACCGATAATACTGATATTATAGGATTTATAGTCTAGCATGGTATAGACAACAAATAAACAAATAAACAGATACGTTAATTATACATAACATAAATGCAATAAAGAATGTAAAACAGAGTAATTGGATAAAGACAGAGAGAGCAGAAACTTCATATGTATTGAACAGAGATAGAGTAATGTGAAGGAGACAGCTTTCCAAAGACTGGGGAGGTGTCGTTCCAGACAAAAGGGGCACTATGGAGAAATAAGACTGTCATTCAAAAGTCAGAAAGAAGTCCAAGGTGCTAAAATCTAATGAATGAATAAATTGTGTGTGTGTGTGTGGTGGGGGGAGTGGGGGGCAGGGGGGTGCGGTTGCCTTTACTTCCACATTTTCTGCAAATTCATTTTACAGTATTTGCTAATTATAGTATTAAGGAAATTGTTCCCTGTACAATGTTATACTATGCCCTAGCCTTAGCTGGAGAGATATCCTCTGTATTTGTTCCTGGTCAGAGTCTCCCTCTGAACATTCTCGGGCCGCTTCCTCTGTTTTCTTCCCAGTGTGCTCTGCCATATGGGAACCACGAGAATGGTTATACAACTTTCTTCTCAGTGCAGAAAGAAATTATCCATCTTGGACTAGAGTCAAAACGGATTCCTAGTCCCAGTGAAGGGGCATATTTGCTGAGAAGAATACCTCTGGTATAAAACTATTACACATTTTTCTCTCTCTTTAGAGAGCAGAAAACTTATTTTTTGTGATAATGTAGACTACCACACATGAGAAATGTTTGTGATTATTATGAAGTCTCTAGACTCTTATAAGCAATGTTTTGCTACGTAATGGAAAAGGACAATTGAACTGGACATTTTGACAGAAAAAGTTTCTCTCCTACTTATACTTTAGCTTTGTAACCTTTCTATGTCATCAAATGTATGCATTGACGGGAGTTTCAACTGAATTCTCTCTAGAAACCTTGTTTATCTAGATGTTTACTTTTCCACATTAGTTTTCCTGCCTACATCACCTTTTCTTTTTCTATTTCTCACCATTTCTTTGTAAATACCAATACCCTGAGTAAAAGAGGAATCTTGCGGAGTTCTGCTTTGCTTATTGAATATTTTTTTTCATAATTCTTTCACAGGATATGCCCAAGAAGCCAGACTCTTTCCCTTTTAATTAGGATATTAATGAGTTAATACGTTGTTTTAACATGTGTCATTTATTTATTTTTGTATAAATTTGCAGGAGACGAGTACAATTTTGTTACATGCCTAGATTGCATAGTGGTCAAGTTAGGGCTTTTAGGGTATCCATCTACCAAATATCATTCCTAATTGAATAAAGTTATCTAATAATATTGCCAAAAGGGATTTGGAGCTGGGCTTTCTCCTTATCTCATTTCACTCAATGAACACAAGCAAAACCAATGTAGAGCTAATGACAGGAATAGCAAGAAATGGCTACATTTATTAATTTTATAACTGATTTTCACATTCTAGTTTATTGTTTTAATCTCATATTTTGTTTTACCATTTTCTTTATAGCAGTATTTTTAAATGCTGAAGAAAAATCAAATATAAAAAGTCACTGAGGACCAACTTAAGTTTTGACTCTGTGCTAACATTAGTGTTGCTATATGTATGTGAAGAAAATTATTTAAATTAATGGATATGAGCAAAGTCTAAGAAATTTTCTTCAGAGAAATGCGGTTGGCTCAGATATGCATGGCTGCTAACATCATAGAGGTTGGAGCAAGACTTACAACCATCAGACATAGTTAATAGATGTTATAGTTATTATCAATGCATTGAGTTACAGTCAGCCAAGGGAAAAACTGTAGGTAGTTGAAATGCTTCCAGAAGACAGCTGCTTGAACATATCAGAAAACTAATTAAAAAGTACTGGGATGAGCATGGCACTGAGAGGCCGAGCTGACCATGCGAGAGCCCTGCTGAGCTTGTGATGGCAGGATCACCATCAGCTTCCTCTTCGGTAAGAAAAGATCTCCATTATTACAAGGGCAATGCCAGCCCACAAGGGGGCATCAACCACAAAGCAGCTAAAGCATTCCATGGGAGTACCCCTGAGGAACACCAAGCAATAAGGCTTTTGGGTAAACACACCATAGATCATCATTATGACAGATAAACTCTCTGGAACTGTCCAGTGACAGATTGCTTGTTAATGAATAGCTTGTTAATAAGCAGGGCAACTGAAAGTTGAATGCTGATGTTGAGTCAAAGGTCATACCTGTCAATCTGTTTATGCCGAAATATTTGTCCTTCATGGAGTTGCTACAAGTTTTCTTTAAATAAAACGTGAAGAAAATGTACATTGTATATTTGAAGCAGATATTAATAGAGGAATTTTCCTTTCACTAAAGCCTAGGTTAGGCAAGTACCATGCAAACTGTAAAATACCCTAATGTATCATCCAGCCAATGTATACCTTAGATGCAAAGAAAAAATATTCTTTAAAATAATTTATCTTCTTTAGCCTATCGACATTATAATTACCATGGATAATTTTACTAAGTGGTCTGAGACTTGAAAGTATTCCCAACCAGGAGGTGACTAATGGAAGTAGAATTTTTGATGAGCTTTAATTGGTTGTTGAGCTTAAGGAGTTATTTGAACTGAAGTTAAATAAGCAATTTCAAATATTTTAAGTCCAAAATGACCATGGATATCTACAAGGTCACTGAGTGAATTTACTTACTTAAAATCTTGGAGAATGCATTTGGATAGAAATACACAATGCTGTGTACAGAGAATTCTTATGGCAATTACAAGGTTTAATGTGCCCTGCTGTGATAAACACTACACTTGCTGGCCTCCGTCAGAAAATCCGGCTTTGTTAGCCATGGATTCAGTCAATTGAAGATATATGAT
The DNA here is from genome assembly GCF_048565385.1 of Saimiri boliviensis. Classification (NCBI taxonomy): domain Eukaryota; kingdom Metazoa; phylum Chordata; class Mammalia; order Primates; family Cebidae; genus Saimiri; species Saimiri boliviensis. Next base: position 180,656,933 of record NC_133451.1, on the reverse strand, counting down.
GAAAAATGTTGGGCAAAAAAGTTAAGGAAAAAAGATATCACATTTAGATAGATCTAGAAAGTAGCCACTAGCTGATGAGTTGAGGACATTGGTGTAATTGTCTACCTTTGATGGTGTGGTTTGACCCCAGTCAATGGGGACAGACACAGATGCAAGGGCTACATTAGGAATAAAAACCCTCAGTCTCCTTTGTTCAGTGTGCTCTTGCGATCATTACCCACACAGGCAGTATCCTTTTGTAGGAGTAAACTGCTTTGCTGGAAAAACTCTGCCAGAGTGCTAATTCCTCCTATGGCACTGAGCATTCATTTCTAATACCCGGATGTGATGATTACGTATTGTATGCCTGTATCAAATCATCACATGTACCCCATACATATGTACAACTGCTATGTATCCATAAAAATTAAAAAAAAAAAAATTAAAAAAACCCCCTCTAGAACAACATCACATTAGAATCCTAACTTGGGCTCTCCCTTTTTTCCAATCACGATAGTAGTAAAGACATAGAAACAAATCTCTTTTAACAAAGCATACACACAAATCATGGAACACTGAGAAGGAAATGTGTCACAGTAGAGTGAAATTTCTGGCTGATGTAACTGAAAGCTAAGATTTTAATCTATCTGTGATAGGCTGTGAAATCCCTGACCTTTCTTTTTCCTCCATCATTACATGTCTAAATAATTATAATCATCACTCTCAATTATTACATGCCTACTGTGGCCAAACACCTTCTTTTTATGGCTGCTAATTCACACACGATTCTGTGTGGTGGACAGTGTTATTCTCATTTACACAGGAGAAAACCATGTATTTGTGGGATTTGACTTGACCTACGTCTCACAGATAGAAGGGGCAGAACTAAAACCCAGCTCAATTGTCTCATTGCCTTGCCTTTCAGGAACTTGCCTCTCAGGAACTTGAACTCAGGGAAATTATTGTTTGAAGAGTTTTCTCTAATGTTTTGAAGAAATGAAAATGACAGTATTTTATGAAGCAGACTAATTCTATTATTTTCCTTTATGCTGACATGCAATAAAACCAAATGGAAACTTTGTCAGAGAAGTAGTTTGCCAATTCTGTTAGGCTTTCGAAAGCAAATTTCTATGAATCTTTTCAGAACAAATTAAAAAAAAAAAGGAATAACTCAGTAAGTGGAAGTTCATTAACACTTGGCTTAGAGAGTTGAGTCATCCCATAAAGACCAGAGTTTGCAACACCTTAGCAATTATTTGTGCAATGCAACATCCTGTTAGGGATGAACTGCTTTAAGGGTCACCGGAAGGATACACTCATCCTTGGAGAAGGCTGTTGAATGAACAAAGTTTCGCCTTTAAAATGATGACTCAGTCAATAATCAGTAGAGACAGGGAGTTGTTGCATAATCACAATAAGAGCCACTTAACCTAAGTGATTGCAGTGACTGTCAATTTTATCTCTGAGATAGTTATATTAGGTAAGAAAAGAACTTAGATCTGCGTCAGTAGTTCCACTTAGGGAAGTGCTAACAGTTGGGAAAAAAGATTTCTAAGCATAAATTACAGTTTTAAAGACTCCTTCAAAATGAGATTTGGTCCTCTTAATGTATTTAAGCTGTTTAAACTTTATTAGCGTGTAATGCTGCTACTGAGTATCAAGTTTTATGAGATTGCTCAGGAATGCCTGGTATGGTCTTTGATTGTGGGCAACAGGAATGTATTCAAAGGTGACTTTTGCAACAAGACTTAAAGTCATATAAGTCTAGGCATAAATAAGGGCCAGGAAAGGCCCTTCTCAATACCCTTTCTTCTTTTCTGAATAGAGAGAAAGAAATGTAAACAATTTTATTCATCATCATTCTTAGTTATTTGGCAAGTTTATAACAGCAAATTATTAGCAAGCCAGGATATAGGTATTCCTATAGTTCTCACTATAAGGGCAGCAAGATGTTTCCTCAAATAAACTAACCCTGAAACATCATTTTTCCATGCCTCCTTTTTCTGCTGCCTTTAAATTTTTACCTTTAAGACAAGATTAGAACAAATAAAATGATTTGAACAATTGAAAAACTGTTTTACTGTTTTTGATTAGGAAAACTCAACATAATGTTAATTCTGAAAATTTATGCTTTTGCTGCAATACCAATAAAAATAACAGCATTTTTCCTGAAATAAGACAGGTTACTCTTCTTATATTTAATGTGTATATTTTATTTATTGCAGAAGAGGATGTTATTGTTTTGTATGCATGTGATTTTTTTTAAGGCTAGTCAAGTGAAACAATAAGATTGGAAGAGGAACAAATAAATCTGTAACTTGTTATAATCAATTTGTTGTAAATACTACTGCACTCAGACCAGCCTGCATGTATTTTTATTATGCAAATATAAACATCTTAGTTATTATATTCTTAATCTTACTTTTTAAACTAAGCATGATATATATTTTTCTTTTTTTAATTGCATTTTAGGTTTTGTGGTACATGTGAAGAACATGCAAGATTGTTGCATAGGTACACACGTGGCAGTGTGATATGCTGCCTTCCTCCCCATCACCTATATCTGGCATTTCTCCCCATCTAAGCATGACATTTTTAAGTTCAAGGCATATAATTCTTTGTATATATCCAATCTGTTGCTTATAACTATTGCATAATACTCCATAGTATACGTGCACCACATTTAATCTATTTACTGTGCCAAACAGGGGCAGCTACATTGACTAGAATGCCTTCCAGCCAGATGTAATGCTGTGACAATATCCTGGTTCATTATGCAGTTAAACATTTCTATGTGATATATACCTAAATGTATATTTTCTGGTCTACAAATATCCCAGAATATTCTTCACCAGGGCACCATCCATTTACATTTCTATTACTTAATCTTTCTAGACTCTGTACCTTGTTTCCATTCCACTGCTGTTAACTTTGTTTAGATCCTTAATTACGTAGGCAATACCCTCCAAGTTAGTTTTCTATATGCTATCTTTTCTCTTTGGATTCACTTCCCTATCAGTGCGAGAGTGACCATTGCAAAGCATGTCTTGTGGTATCTTGTCTTGCTTTTTCTTTTTCTGTGGAACTTTTCAAAATCTTTGTATTATAAGTAACTCTTTTAAAACTTTCTACCTCCTCACCCCACACTCACCAGCCTCTGCCAAACACAAAGAGACAAACTTAAAGGACTATTAACTAAGCCATTGTAGATAACTTGTATTCATAATTAAGTAGATATTTATTACTTTATTTAATAATTTATTTCTTTTCTTTTTTTTTTAATTGCATTTTAGGTTTTGGGGTAACGTGAAGAACATGCAAGATCGTTGCATAGGTACACACATGGCAGTGTGGTTTGCTGCCTTCCGTCCCCTCACCTGTATCTGTCATTTCTCCCCATGCTGTCTATTCCCACCTCGCCACCCTCCACCCCTCCCCCATTTCCCCCCAACGGACCCCAGTGTGTAGTGCTCCCCTCCCTGTGTCCATGTGTTCTCATTGTTCAACACCCGCCTATGAGTAAGAATATGTGGTGTTTCATTTTCTGCTCTTGTGTCAGTTTGCTGAGAATGATGGTTTCCAGGTTCATCCATGTCCCTACAAAGGACGTGAACTCATCGTTTTTGATGGCTGCATAATATTCCATGGCGTATATGTACCACATTTTCCCTATCCAGTCTATCATCATTGGGCATTTGGGTTGGTTCCAGGTCTTTGCTATTGTAAACAGTGCTGCAATGAACATTCGTGTGCACGTGTCCTTATAGTAGAATGATTTATAATCCTTTGGATATATACCCAGTAATGGGATTGCTGGGTCAAATGGGATTTCTATTTTTAGGTCCTTGAGGAATCGCCACACTGTCTTCCACAATGGTTGAATTAATTTACATTCCCACCAACAGTGTAAAAGTATTCCTATTTCTCCACATCCTCTCCAGCATCTGTTGTCTCCAGATTTTTGAATGATCACCATTCTAACTGGTGTGAGATGGTATCTCAATGTGGTTTTGATTTGCATTTCTCTGATGACCAGTGATGATGAACATTTTTTCATATGTTTGTTGGCCTCCTGTATGTCTTCTTTTGTAAAGTATCTGTTCATATCCTTCTCCCATTTTTGAATGGGCTTGATTGTTTTTTTCTTGTAGATCTGTTTCAGTTCTTTGTAAATTCTGGATACCAGCCCGTTGTCAGATGGGTAGACTGCAAAAATTTTTTCCCATTCTGTTGGTTGCTGATTCACTTTATTGACTGTTTCTTTTGCTGTGCAGAAGCTGTGGAGTTTGATTAGGTCCCATTTGTCTATTTTGGCTTTTGTTGCCATTGCTTTTGGCGTTCTGGTCATGAAGTCCTTGCCTACGCCTATGTCCTGAATGGTTTGGCCTAGATTTTCTTCTAGGGTTTTTATGGTGTTAGGTCTGATGTTTAAGTCTTTAATCCATCTGGAGTTAATTTTGGTGTAAGGTGTCAGGAAGGGGTCCTGTTTCTGCTTTCTGCACATGGCTAGCCAGTTTTCCCAACACCATTTATTAAACAGGGAATCCTTTCCCCATTGCTTGTTTTTGTCAGGTTTGTTGAAGATCAGGTGGTTGTGGGTATGTTGTATTTCCTCTGAGGCCTCTGTTCTGTTTCATTAGTCTGTATCCCTGTTTTGGTACCAGTACCATGCTGTTTTGATTACTGTAGCCTTGTAGTATAGTTTGAAGTCTGGTAGTGTGATGCCTCCTGCTTTGTTCTTTTTGCTTAGAATTGACTTGGCTATGCAGGCTCTCTTTTGGTTCCATATGAAGTTTAAGGTGTTTTTTTTCCAGTTCTGTGAAGAAGGTCATTGGTAGCTTGATGGGAATAGGGTTGAAACTGTAAATTACTTTGGGCAGTAAGGCCATTTTCACGATGTTGATTCTTCCTAACCATGATTATGGAATGTTTCTCCATCTGTTTGTGTCCTCTCTTATTTCATTGAGCAGTGGCTTGTAGTTCTCCTTGAAGAGGTCCTTTACATTCCTTTTTAGTTGTATTCCTAGGTATTTTATTCTCTTTGTAGCAATTGTGAATGGCAGTTCGTTCTTGATTTGGCTCTCTTTAAGTCTGTTATTGGTGTATAGGAATGCTTGTGATTTTTGCACATTGATTTTGTATCCTGAGACTTTGCTGAAGTTGTTTATCAGTTTCCGGAGATTTTGGGCTGAGATGATGGGGTCTTCCAGATATACAATCATGTCATCTGCAAATAGAGACAATTTGATTTCCTCCTTTCCAATTTGGATACCCTTTATTTCTTTTTCTTGCCTGATTGCTCTGGCTAGAACTTCCAATACTATATTGAATAGGAGTGGTGAGAGAGGGCATCCTTGTCTAGTGCCAGATTTCAAAGGGAATGCTTCCAGTTTTTGCCCATTCAGTATGATATTGGCTGTTGGTTTGTCGTAAATAGCTTTTATTGTTTTGAGATACGTTCCGTCAATACCTAGTTTATTGAGGGTTTTTAGCATAAAGGGCTGTTGAATTTTGTCAAAGGCCTTCTCTGCATCCATTGAGATAATCATGTGGTTTTTGTCTTTGGTTCTGTTTATGTGGTGAATTACGTTTATGGACTTGCGTATGTTGAACCAGCATTGCATCCCTGGGATGAATCCTACTTGATCATGGTGGATGAGCTTTTTGATATGCTGTTGCAATCAGTTTGCCAGTATTTTATTGAAGATTTCTGCATCTCTGTTCATCATGGATATTGGCCTGAAATTTTCTTTTCTTGTTGAGTCTCTGCCGGGTTTTGGTATCAGGATGATGTTTGTCTCATAAAACGATTTGGGAAGGATTCCCTCTTTTTGGATTGTCTGGAATAGTTTCAGAAGGAATGGTATCAGCTCCTCTTTGTATGTCTGGTAGAATTCAGCTGTGAACCCATCTGGACCTGGGCTTTTTTTGGGTGGTAGGCTCTTTATTGCTGCCTCGACTTCAGACCTTGTTATTGGTCTATTCAGGGTTTCGGCTTCTTCCAGGTTTAGGCTTGGGAGGATGCAGGTGTCCAGGAATTTATCAATTTCTTCCAGGTTTACTAGTTTTGTGCATAGAGTTGTTTGTAATAATCTCTGATGATGGTTTGGATTTTGTGGCATCTGTGGTGATATCCCCTTTATCGTTTTTTATTGCATCAATTTGGTTATTCTCTCTTTTCTTTTTTATTAATCTGGCTCGTGGTCTATTTTCTTGATCTTTTCGAAAAACCAGCTCCTGGATTTATTGATTTTTTGAAGAGTTTTTTGTGTCTCTGTTTTCTTCAGTTCTGCTCTGATCTTAGTTATTGCCTGTCTTCTGCTAGGTTTTGAGTTTTTTTGATCTTGCTCCTCTAGCTCTTTCAATTTTGATGATAGGGTGTCAATTTTAGATCTCTCCTTTCTTCTCATGTGGGCACTCATTGCTATATGTTTTCCTCTAGAGACTGCTTTAAATGTGTCCCCGAGATTCTGGTATGTTGTGTCTTCGTTCTCATTGGTTTCGAAGAACATCTCTATTTCTGCCTTCATTTCATTGTTTATCTAGTCAACATTCAAGAGCAAGTTGTTCAGTTTCCATGAAGCTGTGCGGTTCTGAGTTAGTTTCTGCATTCTGAGTTCTAACTCGATTGCACTGTGGTCTGAGAGACTGTTTGTTATGATTTCCGTTCTTTTGCATTTGCTGAGGAGTGATTTATTGCCAATTATGTGGTCAATTTTAGAGTAGGTGTGATGTGGTGCTGAGAAGAATGTATATTCTGTGGATTTGGGGTGGAGAGTTCTGTAAATTTCTATTAGGTTTGCTTGTTCCAGGTCTGAGTTGAGGTCCTGGATATCCTTGTTGATTTTCTGTCTGGTTGATCTGTCTAATATTGACAATGGGGTGTTAAAGTCTCCCACTATTATTGTGTGGCAGTCTAAGTCTCTTTGTAAGTCATTAAGAACTTGCTTTATGTATCTGGGTGCTCCTGTATTGGGTGCGTATGTATTTAGGATCGTATATATTTAGGATCGTTAGCTTTTCTTGTTGCAGTGATCTTTTTACCATTATGTAATGTCCTTCTTTTTGTCTTTTGATCTTTGTTGCTTTAAAGTCTATTTTATCAGAGATGAGAATTGCAACTCCTGCTTTTTTTTTGCTCTCCAATTGCTTGGTAGATCTTCCTCCATCCCTTTATTTTGATTCTTTGTGTATCCTTGCATGTAAGATGGGTTTCCTGGATACAGCACACTGATGGGTTTTGGCTTTTTATCCAATTTGCCAGTCTGTGTCTTTTGATTGGGGCATTTAGTCCATTGACATTTTGGCATAGTATTGTTATGTGTGAATTTGATACTGTCATTTTGATGCTACCTGGGTGTTTTGTTGGTTAGTTGATGCAGATTCTTGATTATGTTGATTCTCTTTTACCATTTGGTGTGTTTTTGGAGTGGTTGGTACTGGTTGTTCCTTTATATGTGTAGAGCCTCTTTCAGGAGTTCTTGTAGAGCGAGTCTGGTGGTGATCAAATCTCTGAGTACTTGCTTGTTCACAAAGGATTTTATTTTTCCTTCACTTATGAAGCTTAGTTTGGCTGGATAGGAGATTCTGGGTTGAAAGTTCTTTTCTTTAAGAATGTTGAATATTGGCCCCCACTCTCTTCTGGCTTGTAGGGTTTCTGCTGAGAGATCTGCTGTGAGTCTAATGGGCTTCCCTTTGTGGGTAACCCGACCTTTCTCTCTGGCTGCCCTTAGCATTTTCTCTTTCATTTCAACCCTGGTGAATCTGACGATTATGTGCCTTGGGGTTGCTCTTCTTGAGGAATATCTTTGTGGTGTTCTCTGTATTTCCTGTATTTGATTATTGGTCTGCCTTGCTAGTTTGGGGAACTTTTCCTGGATAATATCCTGAAGAGTATTTTCCAGCTTGGATTCATTCTCTTCATCACATTCAGGTACACCCATCAGACGTAGATTAGGTCTTTTCACATAGTCCCTCATTTCTTGAAGATTTTGTTCATTCCTTTAGGTCCTTTTTTCTCTGTTCTTGCCTTCTCTTTTTTTTCATTGAGTTGATCTTTGACCTCTGATATCCTTTCTTCTGCTTGGTCAGTTTGGCTGTTGAAGCTTGTGCATGCTTCACGAAGTTCTCGTGTTGTGTTTTTCAGCTCCATCATTTCACTTATATTCCTCTCTACGCTGTCCATTCTCGTTAGCAGTTCGTCTAATCTTTTTTCAAGGTTCCTATTTTCTTTGCGTTTGGTTAGAACATGTTCTTTTAGCTCACTGTAGTTTCTTACTACCCACCTTCTGAAGTCTGATTCTGTCATTTCATCACCCTCCTTCTCCATCCGGTCTGGTTTCCTTGCTGCTGAGGTGTTGTGATCCCTTTTAGGAGGAGAGGTGTTCTGGTTTCGGGAGTTTTCATCCTTTTTGCGCTGGTTTCTTCCCATTTTTGTGGGTTTATCCACCTGTTGTCTTTGTAGTTACTGTCTTTCAGATTGGGTCTCTGAGTGAGCTTCTAGTTCGTGGATGCTGAAGTTACTTCTTCTTCTTTTTCTTTTTTTTTTTTTTTTTTTAAGCTTTCCTTCTAACAGCCTGGCCCCTCTGCTGTAGGACTGCTGAGGTCCTCTCCGGGCCCTGCTTGCCTGGAGATCATCTGCAGCAGCTGCACATCATTAAGGGTTGCTACCAGTTTCCTCTTCCACTATCTTTGTCCCAGAAGGATGCTCACCTACTGTCAGTCCGTTCTTTCCTTTATGAGGTGAGTCTTTGGATCTATGGGGGTCAGGGAGCTACTTGAGGAGACAGTCTATCTTATATTGGGGCTTAAATCCTGAGTTGTGAGCTCCGTTGTTCATTCAGAGCTGCTGGGCAGGTACGTTTATGTCTGCTGCAGCTGAACTCATAAAGCACTTTTTGTTCCCAGGTGCTCTGTCCCAGGGAGTTGGAGCTTTATGAGTTTCCATTGCACTACTGCCTTTATTTGATTTTTCTTTCAGGTCTGACCCGCCCAGCTAGCAGCACGGGTAGCCACTGCCTGCCCTCAGAGGCTTCGCTGAGCTGCTGTGGGCTCCGCCCAGCTGCCCTGTGCTCTTCCCTGCATTCCTGTTTTTATGGGCACAGTTAGAAGTGCCTCGGCAACAGTGGCCCCGCCTCTGTTATGGCGGACTCTCTGTTGTGGTGGGTTGCCTTGGCAATGGCGGCCTGCCTCTGTAGTGGTGGAGAGTCTCAGTAATGGCGGAAGCCCCTCCGCCACCGAGCCAGACCATCCCGGGTTCTGCTGTGCTTGGTTTGAAGGGCTCAACCCAGAGGATTTCCAATTACTATTTTTGTTTTAGTTGTTTTTGGGGGTGGAGGGGTGGGACTAACTGAGCCTGATCACCTGGCTCCCTGACTCAGAGTGTTTTCTTTTAAGTTGAGTGACCCTGCGTTCCAGTCACTTGTTGAAAAGGCACCGGGATCTCCCGTGCTGCAACTCACTGAGTCGGCTCAAACAGTGTCGCAGGCTCCTGGTGGACTTTTTGCCTAGGAATCTCCTGGCCTGGCTCACTATTTCAGATGAATGGGCAACTCTGCCATCTCAGGGCTCTGATCGCCAGCTAAGAGGGCTCCCAGACCAGTGGCTTTTGTACGGAGAACCACTGCAACAGGGTGTGGTCACAGCAGCCATGCCGGCCAAATCAGCCCCGCGGGGGCCAAAACAGCTGCACCGGCCGGGACTGCGGTGCTGGCGACCCCTCTGCCTGGGTATCTCCTGGTCTGTGGGCAATAAAAATTCGCCTGGAAATGTGGCGTCCACTCACCCTCTGCACTTTCACTGGGAGCTGAAGTCCTGAGCTGTTCTTAGGTGGCCATCTTCCCAGCCGCTATAAACATCTTAAAGGCTCTTCTTTCTAATAAAGTCTTCTCCACATTCCATATTTCTCTTGAAATAATATGGTCCTATCTTAATATTTCCTTTTATCACTAATGTTTTTGAAAGGAAAGTCAACATAGAATTCAGTATTGAACTATTTTAAGCGACCTGGTTTTCATTCTCCAATATGGATTCATAAACCAAAAGCTTTCTAGTTATGGAGTCCCACCAAAAACTTACCTGATCCTAATCAATTCGACCACTTTTACTAGTGTAAAATGACACCAGTTTTTAAAAGATTTCTCATTTCTTATTTCGATTATAGTGTTTCCACTTTGCATTCTTTTCTAGCAGACTTTCTTACCCTCTCTGTGAGACATTCTTCAATGGTGGTGGGGTTTTATTTTAAATATATTTTTTATCCTTGGACTACAGCACTCTACATACTAACCTGGACCATATTTTCTAGGTAACTTGACTCAGATCTCACCTAAAACTCATGATACATATACAAATTCTCATCTCCAGCTTAAATCTCTTTAGTGAGCTTTACAGTCCTATTTATAATCCTTCCCTAAATATCTTCCATCAATGTCCCATATGCATCTCAAATCCAATAGGTTCATATCCAGTTGCATTATGTATTCAATCTCTCCTCTGTAGTATGATACACTGCTCTTTCCCCTACAGTATCTATTTCAAAAAATGACTTGCTTTTTATGTGGTCACGCTAGCCAACTAGGGTTTTCTTCTGAGTTTCTTCATCTATTTGACCTCCCTGCATCAAAATGAATACCAGATCTTTTCACTTATATTTTACTTAATGTCATGTAAATATCATTCCTACTCTCTATATGTGACTGCCTGACTTTAAGTTTTCATTATCTTTGACCTAAAAACTTTCATGTTGTCTATCTCTAATCCTTCCACTCTATTCTTATTTGAAATATCCGGTCAGTTAATTTTTCCAAATTAAAAAATTGATCATGTTAATCTCATTTCAAAAATTCTTTAGTACATTAAGAAAACAAATATTGAGGATGACTTCACAAAGTTCTTCAGAACTGGCCCTTCTTTATTCTCTTTGTCATGTTTGGGAAAGAGCTTTTATCCTCTCCACAGTTTTCTAGTTTTCAGTTCAGTGATTTACTCTAATATTTAATTGTGATGACTGTGAGGTAACTGCTAGGGTTCAGTTCACTTGACAGAGAGCTCTGTCCCTATTATAATTTAATATATTATACTGTATTGGATATACTCCTTCCACTTGGTTGCTCAGGCAGTGAGTGATTATGAAGCATATTTGTCATAGTCTTTCTTTTCATTTCATATCTTCAAGTAGCTCTTTCGATCAATGATCTAAACTATAATGGCTCAATTTTAGAAAGCTTTTATACTAATTTAATGTAATTGTAATTGAAGTGTTTTATATTTTCCAAATGCAAATAAATGGTAAAACTGCTTGACAGAAAATGATTTTAACTATTCCTTTAGGAAAGAAGCTTGCAAATATTCTTTCATGTTCATAGCTCTCCTACAATTATGTATTCTTTAATTTGTATTTGTTAGCTGAATAAAGGTTGTTTTGCTCATAATTATTTTGAAATATGGCAATAATTCATTAGAATATCTATAATGCATTTTAATTTTAAATAAACACAGATTTCTTATACTATGTATTTGATGTTTTAATGTTGCCTTTTTCCACCTGAGGACTAGGTTTTCCTGCAAGTTTAGAATTGCCAAGTTATTGGATAAACATGCTACGTTTTCCTAAAGCTTCAATTTTACACAAAAAAAGTTGAGGAAAGTTTATGTTACATGTTTCACAATTTTACTCTACTAGAATAAAACAGGTGAATGCATTTTAAAAACTCACAGTGAGACTTTAAAATAAGTTTTTTATTTTATTTTTTTGGGGCAGAGTGTCACTCTGTCACCCAGGCTGGAGTGCAATGGCATGATCTTGGCTCACCAATCTCTGCCTCCTGGATTCAAGTGATTCTCCTGCCTCAGTCTCCCAAGTAGCTGGAACTACAGGTGCATGCCACCGTGCCTGGCTAATTTTTATATTTTTAGTAGAGACAGGGTTTCACCATGTTGGCCAGGCTGGTCTAGAACTCGTGACCTCATGATCTACCCACCTTGGCCTCCCAAAGTGCTGGACTTACAAGTGTGAGCCACCGTGCTCAGCCATTTAAAAGAAATTTCTTACACACCAGACATTTCAAACCACACACCAAGATGGGGCAAATTTTGACTTACATCTGATATTGAGCTTCTTCCAATGGAGAATATTTCAGAAAGACAGTTTGCTATACAGAAATTATTTTAGTGTTTGCTAAAGCTTGTTGGTAAGTTTAATTTTATGTTTTTTTTTTAATGGAGGAATATGCAGTGATAAGAAATAAGGAATTGTTTTTCTAATATTTGATTCAAATTTCAGATTTGGCTTTGAATTTAGAGAAAATGGTCACACATATTGTAACTTTATGTAAAAGGAAAGACAAAATGTTGATCTAGTATAAGAAGACAAATAAATTGAATTTCTGGCATCTGAGTCTCCATTTATAAAATTGCCTTTGCAAAAATTGTTAACAGTGAGAAAAATTATGACAGTGAAAGAGATATGACCTAAGCAAGTCCATCTTGCCTTTCACCTCCAAATTGTCCTGATGTATTCCTGGGCATAGGCTGAGCTAACTATAGAAGGAATTTAGTTTGTAGTGTAACTAAAACAAAGTTAACAGCCCTTTCCTGAAACAAACCTCCTCCTTTCCTAGGGAACTGACTGCCTTTGTAAAACTAAAAAATTAGCCAAAATGTTAAAAATCATGGATCAGGAGTCATGAGCCAGAGGCTACAAGATTTCTAAACTCCTCAATTGCTCCTATGGATAACATCACTATTGTAAAACTTAAGATTGGTGTTCAAGGTATTTTTCAGGCTCTGCCTGAAAAAAGGGACCAGTGCTGGACCATTCTGGCACCATTCAGTCCAGTAAACTGGCTCATCTGGTCTTGAGGCCCTTACCCAGGAACTGACTTAGTGCAAGAGGACAGCTTCAACTCCTGATGATTTCATCCTTGACCCAACCAATCAGCATTTTCTATTCCCTAGACTCCTGCCCACCAAACTATCTTTAAAAACCCTAGACTCGAAATTTTCTGAGATGGATTTGAGTAATAATAAAATTCTGGTCTCCTGCTTAGCAGGCTCCACATGTGTTGATCTTTCTATTGCAATTCTGCTGCCTTGATAATTCAGCTTCATCTGGGCAGCAGGCAAGAAGAACCCATTAGGTGATTACATTTATGCTTCTTCTATTAGGCAAGTTATAACATTATCATATATCTTACCTAACATTCTACTTGATACATATATTCTCTTTATATCTTTTTAAAACTTAATCTACACTTTACAAGTGACATTTTGGTGATGAAAATCACTATTTTACGTTTGTCCATATTGAATTGATAGAAAATTATTTTTCAAGTTAATTGCAAATGCACCCTTTGGTGCATTCATTATTTAGTTCTAGTTTAGTCTACATTTCCACAGAAATTTACAAGGATTTTTATTCTATATCAAGTGTTCAAGAGCTTTTTACAAAGTTGCAGTTTCTTTCTTGATCTTTTCTTATCTAAATAACTCCAGTCACATCAGCTCTTTTACATGCAAACCACTTTAAATCTTTTAAATGATCCAACATATTTTCCTTTTTATGTGCTTTAGATTGGCCAAAACATGATTAAATTATCACACCTACAATGAACATGAGTTTCAGAATATGGTTTAACCAGTCATGATTAGAGTGTATATAAAATTTTTTCCCCTTCTGTCTCATATGCTAAAAAATATGATTACAACCTTGTTCTCAGTTCTGAATAGTTTCCCTTTAATATTCTACATGCATTTTTATTTACTTTAATGTCCTTTTTCCTCATCTGTAATTTGTAAAATGGTCCATTTGTAAGTTAACTCAATACAATTTAGATTGCCATAGCAGACAATTACTTGACTCAGTTCCAAATTAAAGCACTGGAAAAAAAATGGAAGCTCTAGTAATTTTAGATTGCTCTACCCTAAACCTAGCAATTAAAAATAATTGCCACATTTTCTATTTTTTTGTTGGAGTTACTCAGTGTGGATGTCTCTGAGCTTCTGGCCTGTTAAAATAAAAGGAGAAAGATACATTACTTCTAATTATTACCAAGATTTACAGTAATTAAAACAGCTTGATTTGGATAAAATTACGTTGCTTGTTTTTTTTAAGTTTGGTTCTACATACTTTAAAAATGCCTCAGAGGGCATTCATTTTAAATGATTTAGTTTTGACTAGAAATCTGTGGTCACCAATTTCTAGTCAAAACTAAATTTTCATCACTAAAAATGTTCAAGCAGAAGTGGAACATCTGTGGACCATATTGTTGATGAAATTTCAGCATTGATCTGGGAGAATACAGGGCCTATCGGAGGTTTGAAAAGTTACATTCGTAACTATCATATACTAAGGTAGGTCCATATCATAGTACAAAATAACCAGTTAAATAACAGTGGCCTGTAATGAATAAATAGGTGAAAGGTCTCATTTTGAATTCACAAAAAAGAAACAAACAAAAAAATCAAATTATTTGGGTATAGGAACATTCGTATTTTCCTTTAAAACACAAACAGTTTGAATAGAATAGGATGAAAATGCCATATGTAATCCTTAATAATGACATATAAATCACAAATATTAACCTGGTTTGTGAATGCATATTGCTATTTCTCTTAAAGTCTTTATTTCACAAGACAAAATGTCTGTAATAGTCCATATACTTTAATTTCATCCATATGTGTGGTGTGGCTTTTTCATGTGTTGAAATTTCCTTTATATTTGTTTTTTTTTCCTTTTTAAAAATATGTATTTTATTGCACTTTAGGTTCTGGGGTACACCTGAATAACACACAGGATTGTTGCATAGGTACATACATGGCAATATGGTTTGCTGCCTCCATCCCCATCACCTATATCTGGCATTTCTCTCCATGATATCCCTCCCCAAATACCCACCCCCTAGTGAGAACATGCAATGTTTGATTTTCTGTTATTGTGTCAGGTTGCTGAGAATCATGAAGGTTTCCAGGTTCATTCAGGTCCCTACAAAGGACACAAACTCATCGTTTTTTATGGCTGCATAGTATTCCATGGTATATATGTGCCACATTTTCCCTATTCAGTCTATCATTGATAGGTATTTGGGTTGGTTCCAGGTCTTTGCTATTGTAAACAGTGCTGCAATGAACATTTGTGTGCATGTGTCCTTATAGTAGAATGATTTATAATCCTTTGGATATATACCCAGTAATGGGATTGCTGGGTCAAATGGGATTTCTATTTCTAGGTCCTTGAGGAATCACCACACTGTCCTCCACAATGGTTGAACTAATTTACACTCCCACTAACCCTGTAAAAGTGTTCCTATTTCTCCACATCCTCTCCAGCATCTGTTGTCTCCAGATTTTGTAATGATTGCTGTTCTAACTGGCATGAGATGGTATCTCAATGTAGTTTTGATTTGCATTTCTCTAATGACCAGAGATGATGAACATTTTTTCATGTTTGTTGGCCTCATATATATCTTCTTTTGAAAAGTGTATGTTCATATTCTTTTCCCACTTTTGAATGTTTTTTTTTTTCTTTTAAATCTGTTGTAGTTCTTTGCAGATTCTGGATATTAGTCCTTTGTCAGACAGGTAGATTACAAAAATTTTTTTCCATTCTGTTGGTTGCTGATTCACTCTAATGATTGTTTCTTTTTCAGTGCAGAAGCTCTGGAGTTTAATTAGATTACATTTGTCTATTTTGGCTTTTGTTGCCAATGCTTTTGGTGTTTTAGTCATGAAGACCTTGCCTATGCCTATGTCCTGAATGGTATTGCCTAGGTTTTCTTCTAGGGTTTTTAATGGTGTTAGGTCTTATATTTAAGTGTTTAATCCACCCGGAGTTAATTTTAGTGTAAAATGTCAGGAAGGGGTCCAATTTCTGCTTTCTGCACATGGCTAGCCAGTTTTCCCAACACCATTTATTAAACAGGGAATCCTTTCCCTATTGCTTGTTTTTGTCAGGTTTGTCGAAGATTGGATGGTTGTAGATATGTTGTATTTCCTCTGAGGCCTCTGTTCTGTTCCATTGGTCTATATCTCTGTTTGGTACCAGTACCATGCTGTTTTGAGTACTGTAGCCTTGTAGTATAGTTTGAAGTCCAGTATTGTGATGCCTCTAGCTTTGTTCTTTTTGCTTAGAACTGAATTGAGTATGCAGGCTCTCTTTTGGCTCCATATAGAGTTTAAGGTGGTTTTTCCCATTTCTGTGAAGAGGGTCGTAGGTAGCTTGATGGGGATAGTGTTGAATCTATAAAATACTTTGGGCAGCGTGGCCATTTTCATGGTATTGATTCTTCCTAACTATGAGCATGGAATATTTTTCCATCTGTTTGTGTCCTCTCTTATTTCATTGAGCAGTGGTTTGTAGTTCTCCTTGAAGAGGTCCTTCACATCCTTTGTTAGTTAAAAGTCCTTTTCTTTAAGGATGTTGAATATTGGACTACACTCTCTTCTGGCCTTAGGGTTTCTGTCGAGAGATCCACTCTGAGGCTGATGGGCTTCCCTTTGTGGATAACCCGACCTTTCTCTCTGGCTGCCCTTAACATTTTTTCCTTCATTTCAACCCTGGTGAATCTGATATGTGCCTTGGGGTTCCTCTTCTTGAGGAATATCTTTGTGGTGTTCACTGTATTTCCTGGACTTGAATATTGGCCTGCCTTGTTAGATTGGGGAAATTTTGTGGATAATATCCTGAAGAGTGTTTTCCAGCTTGGATTCATTCTCTCTGTCACATTCAGGTACACCTATCAAATGTAGATTAGGTCTTTTCACATAATCCCATATTTCTTGAAGGCTTTGCTCATTTCTTATTACTCTTTTTTCTCTAATCTTGCCTTCTTGTTTTATTTCATTGTGTTAATCTTCAGTCTCTGATATCTTTTCCACTGCTTGGTCGAATCAGCTATTGAAGCTTGTGTATGATTCACGAAGTTCTTGCGTTGTGTTTTTCAGCTCCTTTAATTTATTTATATTCTTCTCTAAGCTGTTTATTCTCATTAGCTTTTCATCAAACCTTTTTTCAAGGTTCTTACTTTCTTTGCATTGGAGGTGATCTTTGAGCTCATGTTCTTTTAGCTCAGAGAAGTTTGTTATTACCCACTTTCTGAAGCCTGTTTCTGTCAATTCTTCAGACTCATTATCTTGCTAGTGAGACTTGTTCCTTTGCTAGTAAGGAATTGTGATCCCTTGGAGGAGGAGAGACATTCTGGTTTTGGGTGCTTTCATTACTTTTTTCCCTGGTTTCTTCCCATCTTTATGGATTTATATACCTGTGGTCTTCGTAGTTGGTGACTTTTGGATGGGGTCTCATTGGACATTCTTTCTGTTGTTGAAGAAGTTATTTCTTTCTGTTTTTTAGTTTTCCTTCTAAGTCAGGACCCTCTGCTGTAGGACTGCTGGAGGTCCACTTGAGACTCTGTTTGCCTGTGGATCACCTCCAGCAGCTATAAAACAGTAAGGGTTGCTGCCAGTTTCTTCCTCTTTTATCTTTGTCCCAGAAGGATATCTGTCAGATGTCAGCCTGAGCTCTCTTTTATGAGATGTCTCTTTGGATATAGGGGGGTCAGTGAGCTGCTTGAGGACACTATCCCTTATCGTGGCTCAAGTGCTGAGCTGTGAGCTCTGTTGCTTTGTTCAGAGCTGCTGGGCAGGTACGTTTTCGTCTGTTGCAGTGGAACTCATAATCGCCTTTTTTCCCCCTAGTGTTCTGTCCTGGGAAGGTGGGGCTTTGTTTATAAGTTCCTGATGTGTTGCTGCCTTTTTTCAGAGATGCCTTGCCCAGTGAGGAGTTAACCTTGTTACAGTCTGCCAGCAGAGGCATTGCTGAGCTGCAGTGGCTCTACCCAGCTGCTGTGTGAACTTCCTTTGGGTTTCGTTTATAAAGGTATAGTTAGAACTGTCTCAGAAATTGCAGTCTGCTTTGGTAATGGCAGTCTGCCTCGGTAATGGCTGACTGTCTTGTAATGGCAGGCTGCCTCAGTAATGGCAGATTGCCTTGCTAATGGTGGATTGCCTTGGTAATGGTGGACTGCCTCAGTAATCATAGACACCCTTCCCCTCACAGAGCGGGACCATCCTGGGTCCAGCCATGCTTGCTGTGAAACTCTCAAGCCAGAGAGTTTCAGACTGCTGGTCTTTGTCAGGGTGGGACCCCCTGAGCCAGATTACCTGGCTCCTTGTTTCAGCCCCCTTTTTTTCAGTTGAACTGGCGACCCTGTCTCCCAGGCATTCCAGGCTCCAGTTGAAATGGCACCCAGATTTGTGTGAGTTTTTGTGCAGAGTCCCACTGCACTGAATCAAACAGCTGTGCTGGAGACTCATCGTGATTTTCTGCCCCTGGTCTGTGGGCAGTAAAAATTCGTTTGGAAATGTGGTGATCACTCACCATCTGCATTCTCACTTGGAACTGCACTCCAGAGCTGTTTCTATTTGGCCATCTTTGCAGATAAGTCTGGGTGTTTTTTTTTTGGTTTTTTTTTTTTTTTAAAGCATTTTGATCACACAATTCATGAACTAGGTACTGCCAATTCTTGAATTTTTAAAACTTCATATGTATGCAGAATAAAGTGCCTATAGCTGAAATGAAAGAACATAACATTCTAGAGATAAATGTTTGAAATGAAAAACAGTCTGGTCCTTTAATCAAACATTTATTAAATTTCAACATGGGTCTTCCACTCAGTGGAACACTGGATCCCAATGCTTACCATAAGTTTCCATGCCACATATCAGTGTGGCTTGGGTGTCATTTGTCCATTCACCTTGATTTTGAAATACATATATATATGCTTTTGACTCAGCTCTTCCAGTCCATATCTATGATGACAATTATTTTGTCCATATCTATTTTTGGAGCTGAAGGAAAAGTTAAGGTTTTTGTCTTAAGTTAGTTTTTTTCCTTTATTGTACTTTAGTTTCTGGGGTACATGTGCAGATCACGCAGGATTGTTGCATATGTACATATACGGCAATGTGGTTTGCTGCCTCCATTCCCCCATCACTTATATCTGGCATTCCTTCCCATGTAATCCCTCCCAAATCTCCCGACCCACAGCTGTCCCTCTCATTGCCCCCCTAACAAATCCCTGTGTGTGATGCTCCCTTCCTTGTGCCCATGTGTTCTCATTGTTCAATATCCACCTATGAGTGAGAACATGCTGTATTTGATTTTCTATTCTTGTGTAAGTTTGCTGAGAATTATAGTTTCCAGATTTATCCATGTCCCTACAAAGGACAAAAACATCAATTTTTTATGACTTCATAGTATTCCATGGTGTATATGTGCCACATTTTCCTTGTCTAGTCTATCGTTGATGGGTATTTGGGTTGGTTCCAGGTCTTTGCTATTACAAACAGTGCTGCTGTGAACATACATGTGCATGTGTCTTTATAACAGAATGATTTATAATCCCATGGATAGATACCCAGTAATGAGATTGCTGGATCAAGTGGAATTTTTATTTCTAGGTCCTTCAGGAATTGCCACAGTGTCTTCTACAATGTTTGAACTAATTTATACTCCCACCAACAGTGTAAAATTGTTCCGATTTCTCCACATCCTCTCCAGCATCTGTTGCCTCCAGATTTTTTAATGAACACCATTCTAACTGGCATGAGATGGTATCTCAATGTGGTTTCGATTTGCATTTCTCTAATGACCAGTGATGATGAGCATTTTTTCATATGTTTGTTGGCCTCATAGATGTCTTCTTTTGAAAAGTGTCTGTTCATATCCTTCACCCACTTTTGCATGGGTTTGTTTGTTTTCTTCTTCTAAATTTGTTTTCGCTCTTTGTAGATTCTAAATATTATCAGATGAATAGATGGCAAAATTTTTTTTTCCCATTCTGTTGGTTGCTGGTTCACTCTAATGATTGTTTCTTTTCCTGTACAGAAGCTCTGGAGTTTAATTAGATCCCATTAGTCGATTTTGGCTTTTGTTGCTGACACTTTTTGTGTTTCAGTCATGAAGTCTTTGCCTATGCCTTTGTCCTGAATGGTTTTGACTAGTTTTTCTTCTAGGGTTTTTATGGTGTTAGGTTTTATGTTTTTTAAAGGGCAAGAGATGTGTTAAAAATTTATGGCTGTATTTTATTATGTTTGATTATTAATGACCTATAATTACAACAATATATATTGTGTCCTTTAATTTTCCTAGCAAACATGTAAATTTGGTATTGGTATTAAACCAGTTTTGTAGACGAAGAAGAAGGACATAGAGAATTTAAAAACACACTCAACATTTCACAGCTAAGTGATAGAGAAGGCTTTGAGTCAGTCTGTCTCACTCAAGATCTGAGCACCTAATCACTCTGCTATGCTTAATTATAATAAATATGCTAAGTTATCTACTATTGATGGTAATTTTTGCATTGTATTTGTTTTAAATGTTCTCTAATTGATCATCTTTTATAAAACAGATATTCAATAATATTTTCAAAACAGTAAATGAAAAATTTGAAAGTTGTAGAGAAATGGCAATAACATTAGGTTTGGCCTGTACAATTATCATATGTACATTATTTGACTTTCATCAAATTACTTCATGTTTTTGATTTTTTTTGAATTGTAGTTAAACAGTAAGTTCAATTTAATAGTGCCTTAATTGTTCTTTGAGATTTTAGGTGGAACTTCTTATTTTCTAGGTTTGTTCCACAATAATGTGTTTCTCTGAATTTTTTTCATATTACATACATTTAAAAATTAACTTAATGCCAGTAACATGGGAAAATCTTTCTGGTGCTGGAAATAGATTCAAGTGGAAGATTTAAATTGTAGTTTTGTTTTTCATATCTTAAGTTTATTTATAGAATATGAATTTGGTCACATTTGCTTGATATGCTTTGAAATTAAATATAGACATTTCTAAAATATTTTTTGCTCTAAGTGTAATTATGTTTCTTAATACAAAATATTACTTTTTATTAATGAAAAAATATTTTAAAATTATTAGCCGAAACCTTAATAGACACCTCAGCAAAGAAGATATACAAATGGCAAACAGGTATGTGCCACAATGCTACACATCATCTTCAGGGAAATGTAAATTAAAACACACCGATATATCACCACACACCTGTTAGATAGGCCAAAACACAAGACATTGATAACACTACTGCTGGTGAGGATGGAGCAACAGAAATTTCAACCATCACTGCTGGGAATGCAAAATGGCACAGCCACTTTAAAAGACGGTTTGGTGGTTTCTTAAAAAACTAAACATAGTCTTACCATATAATAACAGCAATCATCCTTCTTGATATTGACCTAAAGGAGTTGAAAATTTATGTCCATACAGAGCCTGCACATGAATGTTTATAGCAGCTTCATTCATAGTTGTCAATCTAGAAAACAACAATTATGTCCTTCAGTAGGTGAATGGAAAATAAACTATGGTATAGTCAGACAATGGTTATTTTTCAGTGCTAAAAAGAAATGAGCTATCAATCATTAAGTGATATGGAGGGATTGTAAATGCATATTAATATGTAAAATAAGCCAGTCTGTAAAGGCTTCATGCTGTATGCTTCCCACTACGTGACATTCTAGAAAAGGCAAAACTTGTGTGACAAAAATGATCAAGGGTTACCAGAGATTTTGGGAGAAGGGGAGGAATAAGCAGAGAACAGAAAATTTTTTAGAGCAGTGAAATGTATATTTTAATAGTGACACATGTCATTTTCAATTTGTCCATACTCATAGAAGTGCACCACCAAGAGTAAGCCCTAATGTAAACGATGGGCCTGGAATAATAATGATGTGTCTTTCAATGTAGGTCCATCAGTTGTAACAAACGTACCACTCTGGTGGAGAACATAAGTACAAGGGAGGCTATATGTATGTGTGGAGACAAAGAATATGTAAGAAATCTCCACACCTTCTGCTCAATTTTCCTGTGAACCTAAAACTGCTTAAAAAATAAAATTTATTGAAGTGAAGAAGAGGAAATTTAAAAATATATTAAAAATATATTGGATCTATTGTAGAGTTATAAAAATGACTGAAAAAGTGAGTAGGAAACATTGGGTATAAACAATAATTACATTGGAAGAGAAAGAGGAAGAGTGTATCAAATATCAGAAAGGTAACCTGGAAATGGTGACTGGAGGAGGTACAAAATGAAGGGTGAACCTTTTCTCATAGCTAGCTGATAATGGAGAGAAATACAATCACACAGAAAGTGGCTAGGAGTGGTGGCTCACACCTGTAATCCCAGCACTGTGTGAGGCTGAGGAGGGAGATCCTCTGAGGTCAGGAGTTCAAGACCAGCCTGACCAACATGGTGAAACCTCGTCTCTACAAAAAATACAAAAGAATTAGCTGGACATGGCGGTGGGCACTTGTAATCCCAGCTACTTGAAAGGCTGAGGCCAGAGAATCCTTTGAATTTGGGAGGCAGAGGTTGCAGTGAGCTGAGATTGCATCATTGCACTCAAGCCTGGGTGACAAGTAAAACTTCTTCTCAAAAAAACAAAAAACAAAAAACAAAAAACAAAAAAAACCAGAGAAAGTGAACTGTTTAACAGCTTTTTAAAAATTTATTGTCATTTACTTTATTCAATTGATAATTAGTAATTGTCTCTATAGTAAAACATGGTAGAAAACTTACCATTGTAATGATCTGGTTAAAATATTATATATTTTAAATTATAAATCCACATGAACCAGCTACGATTTTATATAAATTATTTTCTAGGACATGTATGTTATAAACGTGAAAAATTTATACTGAATCAAAATATTCTTATATAAAGAAAATAGAATAGTGAAAAAACAGCAAACATTGAATATCCATCTGCCATTGTATTTATTAATTTTGTCCTCTCACAAAATTGTTCAATAAAGGATATAAAGAGGATGACAGAAATACCTAAAATAATTTGTTTCAAGAAAACATAAACTGTTTGAGGTAAAGGAAAAGTAGTATAAAACAACATATTATTAAGTTAGGTCTGTATATATTCTTCAAAAATATTGAAAATTAGCTGAAAATTAAGGTATACAGATACTTTTCTTCTTTATATGATTACTCATGGTAATTTCCTCCATCCTTCTATTGACTATATTTTACAATATCTTTAGCCTATTAAGATTATTACATAAACATTTAATAAAAAATTTTATGAACAAAATTTGTTTAGTTGCATGGAGGAAGAAATCTAATTTTTACAAATAGCTAATCTTTCAAAAATTGTATGTTAGAGACAAATTATTCAAAGTAAAAAATTATTGAGGAAGCATTAGTTTAGAATATAAAGATAAGGAAGTCAAATTACAATGTATTGAATCATTATTTGCTCCAATTACATTATACACATTGCAGAAAATGCGGTGTATCTGATTGCTTTTATGCACCAAGCATATAAAGACAATCTTTAGAAGAAAATAGAATAATAGAACTATTAGTATTTGAAATTATAGCATCCTTGAAATTTTGGAAACATAGATTCAAAATTGACAAAAATTATTAACTGTGAATCAATTCATAATATACAATATATGTATACACATTACTAAAATATGTTCATTTTAAGGCAGATTGTATTAACAATATAAATGCATAATATGTAAAATGAGAAATAAAACTGTGAAGAATACATACACAAAATTATTCAAACTTACTAATAATAAATAAAATGCTCAATACATGA